>NW_026535929.1:600000-890484 GCF_028551555.1 Melozone crissalis
AGACGAAGAAGCTGCTTCTTCGCGCAAAGACGATTCTGCCGCTCACAGTGCTCTGCAGAGCACCGTACCTCCGTCTTTAGCCTCTCTTCTCGTCTACATCTTAGCAAAAAGCTTTTCCACTCTGTCTGGCAAGGAGAAACTGTGCCAGCAGAAAAAACTTCTCCCATCGTGTTCTAGAGGCTGCACGGAGGTCTGCCGAGTGTTTTGCAAGAAGAGAAAGAAAGTTGTCCAAAACAGCTTGCAATCTAATGTTCATGTGAATAGAAAAGGCAGGAGAGTGGTCAGGTACTGTTTTCTCTCAGTTGGCAAGCTGCGCACACAATCGCAGTTTTGTACAGCTTGTTTCATCACCTTTGCGAAGTTGCCGCTCTCTCCGGCTCCCGGAGACGAAGAAGCTGCTTCTTCGCGCAAAGACGATTCTGCCGCTCACAGTGCTCTGCAGAGCACCGTACCTTCATCTTTAGCCTCTCTTCTCGTCTAAATCTTAGCAAAAAGCTTTTCCACTCTGTCTGGCGAGGAGAAACTGTGCCAGCACAGAAAACATCTCCCATCGTGTTCTAGAAGCTGCACGGAGGTCTGCCGAGTGTTTTGCAAGAAGAGAAAGAAAGTTGTCCGAAACAGCTTGCAATCGAATGTTCATGTGAATAGAAAAGGCAGGAGAGTGGTCAGGTACTGTTTTCTCTCAGTTGGCAAGCTGCGCACACAATCGCAGTGTTGTACAGCTTGTTTCATCACCTTTGCCAAGTTGCCGCTCTCTCCGGCTCCCGGAGACGAAGAAGCTGCTTCTTTGCGCAAAGACGATTCTGCCGCTCACAGTGCTCTGCGGTGTGTGTCTTCTGCCGAAAGAGGTCCGGGAGCTGTGCTTAGCTCTGCAGAGCACCGTACCTTCGTCTTTAGCCTCTCTTCTCGTCTACATCTTAGCAAAAAGCTTTTCCACTCTGTCTGGCAAGGAGAAACTGTGCCAGCACAAAAAACATCTCCCATCGTGTTCTAGAGGCTGCACGGAGGTCTGCCGAGTGTTTTGCAAGAAGAGAAAGAAAGTTGTCCAAAACAGCTTGCAATCGAATGTTCATGTGATTAGAAAAGGCAGGAGAGTGGTAAGGTACTGTTTTCTCTCAGTTGGCAAGCTGCGCACACAATCGCAGTGTTGTACAGCTTGTTTCATCACCTTTGCGAAGTTGCCACTCTCTCCGGCTCCCGAAAACGAAGAAGCTGCTTCTTCGCGCAAAGACGATTCTGCCGCCCATAGTTCTCTGCGGTGTGCGGCTTCAGCCGAAAGAGGTCCGGGAGCGGTGCTTAGCTCTGCAGAGCACCGTGCCTTCGTCTTTAGCCTCTCTTCTCGTCTACATCTTAGCAAAAAGCTTTTCCACTCTGTCTGGCAAGGAGAAACTGTGCCAGCACAGAAAACATCTCCCATCGTGTTCTAGAGGCTGCACGGAGGTCTGCCGAGTGTTTTGCAAGAAGAGAAAGAAAGTTGTCCAAAACAGCTTGCAATCGAATGTTCATGTGAATAGAAAAGGCAGGAGAGTGGTCAGGTACTGTTTTCTCTCAGTTGGCAAGCTGCGCACACAATCGCAGTTTTGTACAGCTTGTTTCATCACCTTTGCCAAGTTGCCGCTCTCTCCGGCTCCCGGAGACGAAGAAGCTGCTTCTTCGCGCAAAGACGATTCTGCCGCCCATAGTTCTCTGCGGTTTTCGGATTCAGCCGAAAGAGGTCCGGGAGCGGTGCTTAGCTCTGCAGAGCACCGTACCTTCGTCTTTAGCCTCTCTTCTCGTCTACATCTTAGCCAAAAGCTTTTCCACTCTGTCTGGCAAGGAGAAACTGTGCCAGCACAGAAAACATCTCCCATCGTGTTCTAGAGGCTGCACGGAGGTCTGCCGAGCGTTTTGCAAGAAGAGAAAGAAAGTTGTCCAAAACAGATTGCAATCGAATGTTCATGTGAATAGAAAAGGCAGGAGAGTGGTCAGGTACTGTTTTCTCTCACTTGGCAAGCTGCGCACACAATCGCAGTGTTGTACAGCTTGTTTCATCACCTTTGCCAAGTTGCCGCTCTCTCCGGCTCCCGGACACGAAGAAGCTGCTTCTTCGCGCAAAGACGATTCTGCCGCTCACAGTGCTCTGCGGTGTGTGTCTTCTGCCGAAAGAGGCATGGGAGCTGTGCTTAGCTCTGCAGAGCACCGTACCTTCGTCTTTAGCCTCTCTTCTCGTCTACATCTTAGCAAAAAGCTTTTCCACTCTGTCTGGCAAGGAGAAACTGTGCCAGCACAGAAAACATCTCCCATCGTGTTCTAGAGGCTGCACGGATGTCTGCCGAGTGTTTTGCAAGAAGAGAAAGAAAGTTGTCCAAAACAGCTTCCAATCGAATGTTCATGTGAATAGAAAAGGCAGGAGAGTGGTCAGGTACTGTTTTCTCTCTGTTGGCAAGCTGCGCACACAATCGCAGTGTTGTACAGCTTGTTTCATCACCTTTGCGAAGTTGCCGCTCTCTTCGGCTCCCGGAGACGAAGAAGCTGCTTCTTCGCGCAAAGACGATTCTGCCGCTCACAGTGCTCTGCGGTGTGTGTCTTCTGCCGAAAGAGGCACGGGAGCTGTGCTTAGCTCTGCAGAGCACCGTACCTTCGTCTTTAGCCTCTCTTCTCGTCTACATCTTAGCAAAAAGCTTTTCCACTCTGTCTGGCAAGGAGAAACTGTGCCAGCACAAAAAACATCTCCCATCGTGTACTAGAGGCTGCACGGAGCTCTGCCGAGTGTTTTGCAAGAAGAGAAAGAAAGTTGTCGAAAACAGCTTCCAATCCAATGTTCATGTGAATAGAAAAGCCAGGAGAGTGGTCAGGTACTGTTTTCTCTCACTTGGCAAGCTGCGCACACAATCGCAGTTTTGTACAGCTTGTTTATCACCTTTGCGAAGTTGCCGCTCTCTCCGGCTCCCGGAGACGAAGAAGCTGCTTCTTCGCGCAAAGACGATTCTGCCGCTCACAGTGCTCTGCAGAGCACCGTACCTTCATCTTTAGCCTCTCTTGTCGTCTACATCCTAGCAAAAAGCTTTTCCACTCTGTCTGGCGAGGAGAAACTGTGCCAGCACAGAAAACATCTCCCATCGTGTTCTAGAGGCTGCACGGAGGTCTGCCGAGTGTTTTGCAAGAAGAGAAAGAAAGTTGTCCAAAACAGCTTGCAATCGAATGTTCATGTGAATAGAAAAGGCAGGAGAGTGGTCAGGTACTGTTTTCTCTCAGTTGGCAAGCTGCGCACACAATCGCAGTGTTGTACAGCTTGTTTCATCACCTTTGCCAAGTGGCCGCTCTCTCCGGCTCCCGTAGACGAAGAAGCTGCTTCTTCGCGCAAAGACGATTCTGCCGCTGACAGTGCTCTGCGGTGTGTGTCTTCTGCCGAAAGAGGCACGGGAGCTGTGCTTAGCTCTGCAGAGCACCGTACCTTCGTCTTTAGCCTCTCTTCTCGTCTACATCTTAGCAAAAAGCTTTTCCACTCTGTCTGGCAAGGAGAAACTGTGCCAGCACTGAAAACATCTCCCATCGTGTTCTAGAGGCTGCACGGAGGTCTGCCGAGTGTTTTGCAAGAAGAGAAAGAAAGTTGTCCAAAACAGCTTGCAATCCAATGTTCATGTGAATAGAAAAGGCAGGAGAGTGGTCAGGTACTGTTTTCTCTCAGTTGGCAAGCTGCGCACACAATCGCAATTTTGTACAGCTTGTTTCATCACCTTTGCGAAGTTGCCGCTCTCTCCGGCTCCCGGAGACGAAGAAGCTGCTTCTTCGCGCAAAGACGATTCTGCCGCTCACAGTGCTCTGCAGAGCACCGTACCTTCGTCTTTAGCCTCTCTTCTCGTCTACATCTTAGCAAAAAGCTTTTCCACTCTGTCTGGCAAGGAGAAACTGTGCCAGCACAGAAAACATCTCCCATCGTGTTCTAGAGGCTGCACGGAGGTCTGCCGAGTGTTTTGCAAGAAGAGAAAGAAAGTTGTCCAAAACAGCTTCCAATCGAATGTTCATGTGAATAGAAAAGGCAGGAGAGTGGTCAGGTAATGTTTTCTCTCAGTTGGCAAGCTGCGCACACAATCGCAGTGTTGTACAGCTTGTTTCATCACCTTTGCCAAGTTGCCGCTCTATCCGGCTCCCGGACACGAAGAAGCTGCTTCTTCGCCCAAAGACGATTCTGCCGCTCACAGTGCTCTGCGGTGTGTGTCTTCTGCCGAAAGAGGCACGGTAGCTGTGCTTAGCTCTGCAGAGCACCGTACCTTCGTCTTTAGCCTCTCTTCTCGTCTACATCTTAGCAAAAAGCTTTTCCACTCTGTCTGGCAAGGAGAAACTGTGCCAGCACAAAAAACTTCTCCCATCGTGTTCTAGAGGCTGCACGGAGGTCTGCCGAGTGTTTTGCAAGAAGAGAAAGAAAGTTGTCCAAAACAGCTTGCAATCTAATGTTCATGTGAATAGAAAAGGCAGGAGAGTGGTCAGGTACTGTTTTCTCTCAGTTGGCAAGCTGCGCACACAATCGCAGTGTTGTACAGCTTGTTTCATCACCTTTGCGAAGTTGCCGCTCTCTCCGGCTCCCGGAGACGAAGAAGCTGCTTCTTCGCGCAAAGACGATTCTGCCCCTCACAGTGCTCTGCGGTGTGTGTCTTCTGCCGAAAGAGGTCCGGGAGCTGTGCTTAGCTCTGCAGAGCACCGTACCTTCGTCTTTAGCCTCTCTTCTCGTCTACATCTTAACAAAAAGCTTTTCCACTCTGTCTGGCAAGGAGAAACTGTGCCAGCACAAAAAACATCTCCCATCGTGTTCTAGAGGCTGCACGGAGGTCTGCCGAGTGTTTTGCAAGAAGAGAAAGAAAGTTGTCCAAAACAGCTTGCAATCGAATGTTCATGTGATTAGAAAAGGCAGGAGAGTGGTAAGGTACTGTTTTCTCTCACTTGGCAAGCTGCGCACACAATCGCCGTGTTGTACAGCTTGTTTCATCACCTTTGCGAAGATGCCGCTCTCTCCGGCTCCCGGAGACGAAGAAGCTGCTTCTTCGCGCAAAGACGATTCTGCCGCCCATAGTTCTCTGCGGTGTGCGGCTTCGGCCGAAAGAGGTCCGGGAGCTGTGCTTAGCTCTGCAGAGCACCGTACCTTCGTCTTTAGCCTCTCTTCTCGTCTACATCTTAGCAAAAAGCTTTTCCACTCTGTCTGGCAAGGAGAAACTGTGCCAGCACAGAAAACATCTCCCATCGTGTTCTAGAGGCTGCACAGAGGTCTGCCGAATGTTTTGCAAGAAGAGAAAGAAAGATGTCCAAAACAGCTTGCAATCGAATGTTCATGTGAATAGAAAAGGCAGGAGAGTGGTCAGGTACTGTTTTCTCTCAGTTGGCAAGCTGCGCACACAATCGCAGTGTTGTACAGCTTGTTTCATCACCTTTGCCAAGTTGCCGCTCTCTCCGGCTCCCGGAGACGAAGAAGCTGCTTCTTCGCGCAAAGACGATTCTGCCGCTCACAGTGCTCTGCGGTGTGTGTCTTCTGCCGAAAGAGGCACGGGAGCTGTGCTTAGCTCTGCAGAGCACCGTACCTTCATCTTTAGCCTCTCTTCTCGTCTACATCTTAGCAAAAAGCTTTTCCACTCTGTCTGGCAAGGAGAAACTGTGCCAGCACAGAAAACATCTCCCATCGTGTTCTAGAGGCTGCACGGAGGTCTGCCGAGTGTTTTGCAAGAAGAGAAAGAAAGTTGTCCAAAACAGCTTCCAATCCAATGTTCATGTGAATAGAAAAGGCAGGAGAGTGGTCAGGTACTGTTTTCTCTCTGTTGGTAAGCTACGCACACAATCGCAGTTTTGTACAGCTTGTTTCATCACCTTTGCGAAGTTGCCGCTCTCTCCGGCTCCCCGAGACGAAGAAGCTGCTTCTTCGCGCAAAGACGATTCTGCCGCTCACACTGCTCTGCAGAGCACCGTACCTTCGTCTTTAGCCTCTCTTCTCGTCTACATCTTAGCAAAAATCTTTTCCACTCTGTCTGGCAAGGAGAAACTGTGCCAGCACAGAAAACATCTCCCATCGTGTTCTAGAGGCTGCACGCAGGTCTGCCGAGTGTTTTGCAAGAAGAGAAAGAAAGTTGTCCAAAACAGCTTCCAATCGAATGTTCATGTGAATAGAAAAGGCAGGAGAGTGGTCAGGTACTGTTTTCTCTCAGTTGGCAAGCTGCGCACACAATCGCAGTGTTGTACAGCTTGTTTCATCACCTTTGCCAAGTTGCCGTTCTCTTCGGCTCCCGGAGACGAAGAAGCTGCTTCTTCGCGCAAAGACGATTCTGCCGCTCACAGTGCTCTGCGGTGTGTGTCTTCTGCCGAAAGAAGCACGGGAGCTGTGCTTAGCTCTGCAGAGCACCGTACCTTCGTCTTTAGCCTCTCTTCTCGTCTACATCTTAGCAAAAAGCTTTTCCACTCTGTCTGGAAAGGAGAAACTGTGCCAGCACAAAAAAAATCTCCCATCGTGTTCTAGAGGCTGCACGGAGGTCTGTCGAGTGTCTTGCAAGAAGAGAATGAAAGTTGTCCAAAACAGCTTCCAATCCAATGTTCATGTGAATAGAAAAGGCAGGAGAGTGGTCAGGTACTGTTTTCTCTCAGTCGGCAAGCTGCGCACACAATCGCAGTGTTGTACAGCTTGTTTCATCACATTTGCCAAGTTGCCGCTCTCTCCGGCTCCCGGAGACGAAGAAGCTGCTTCTTCGCGCAAAGACGATTCTGCCGCTCACAGTGCTCTGCAGAGCACCGTACCTTCGTCTTTAGCCTCTCTTCTCGTCTACATCTTAGCAAAAAGCTTTTCCACTCTGTCTGGCAAGGAGAAACTGTGCCAGCACAGAAAATATCTCCCATCGTGTTCTAGAGGCTGCACGGAGGTCTGCCGAGTGTTTTGCAAGAAGAGAAAGAAAGTTGTCCAAAACAGCTTGCAATCGAATGTTCATGTGAATAGAAAAGGCAGGAGAGTGGTCAGGTACTGTTTTCTCTCAGTTGGCAAGCTGCGCACACAATCGCAGTGTTGTACAGCTTGTTTCATCACCTTTGCCAAGTTGCCGCTCTCTTCGGCTCCCGGAGACGAAGAAGCTGCTTCTTCGCGCAAAGACGATTCTGCCGCTCACAGTGCTCTGCGGTGTGTGTCTTCTGCCGAAAGAAGCACGGGAGCTGTGCTTAGCTCTGCAGAGCACCGTACTTTCGTCTTTAGCCTCTCTTCTCGTCTACATCTTAGCAAAAAGCTTTTCCACTCTGTCTGGAAAGGAGAAACTGTGCCAGCACAAAAAAAATCTCCCATCGTGTTCTAGAGGCTGCACGGAGGTCTGTCGAGTGTTTTGCAAGAAGAGAATGAAAGTTGTCCAAAACAGCTTCCAATCCAATGTTCATGTGAATAGAAAAGGCAGGAGAGTGGTCAGGTACTGTTTTCTCTCAGTTGGCAAGCTGCGCACACAATCGCAGTTTTGTACAGCTTGTTTCATCACCTTTGCGAAGTTGCCGCTCTCTCCGGCTCCCGGAGACGAAGAAGCTGCTTCTTCGCGCAAAGACGATTCTGCCGCTCACAGTGCTCTGCAGAGCACCGTACCTCCGTCTTTAGCCTCTCTTCTCGTCTACATCTTAGCAAAAAGCTTTTCCACTCTGTCTGGCGAAGAGAAACTGTGCCAGCACAGAAAACATCTCCCATCGTGTTCTAGAGGCTGCACGGAGGTCTGCCGAGTGTTTTGCAAGAAGAGAAAGAAAGTTGTCCAAAACAGCTTGCAATCGAATGTTCATGTGAATAGAAAAGGCAGGAGAGTGGTCAGGTACTGTTTTCTCTCAGTTGGCAAGCTGCGCACACAATCGCAGTGTTGTACAGCTTGTTTCATCACCTTTGCCAAGTTGCCGCTCTCTCCGGCTCCCGGAGACGAAGAAGCTGCTTCTTCGCGCAAAGACGATTCTGCCGCTCACAGTGCTCTGCGGTGTGTGTCTTCTGCCGAAAGAGGCACGGGAGCTGTGCTTAGCTCTGCAGAGCACCGTACCTTCGTCTTTAGCCTCTCTTCTCGTCTACATCTTAGCAAAAAGCTTTTCCACTCTGTCTGGCAAGGAGAAACTGTGCCTGCACAAAAAACTTCTCCCATCGTGTTCTAGAGGCTGCACGGAGGTCTGCCGAGTGTTTTGCAAGAAGAGAAAGAAAGTTGTCCAAAACAGCTTCCAATCCAATGTTCATGTGAATAGAAAAGGCAGGAGAGTGGTCAGGTACTGTTTTCTCTCAGTTGGCAAGCTGCGCACACAATCGCAGTTTTGTACAGCTTGTTTCATCACCTTTGCGAAGTTGCCGCTCTCTCCGGCTCCCGGAGACGAAGAAGCTGCTTCTTCGCGCAAAGACGATTCTGCCGCTCACAGAGCTCTGCAGAGCACCGTACCTTCGTCTTTAGCCTCTCTTCTCGTCTACATCTTAGCAAAAAGCTTTTCCACTCTGTCTGGCAAGGAGAAACTGTGCCAGCACAGAAAACATCTCCCATGGTGTTCTAGAGGCTGCACGGAGGTCTGCCGAGTGTTTTGCAAGAAGAGAAAGAAAGTTGTCCAAAACAGCTTGCAATCGAATGTTCATGTGAATAGAAAAGGCAGGAGAGTGGTCAGGTACTGTTTTCTCTCACTTGGCAAGCTGCGCACACAATCGCAGTGTTGTACAGCTTGTTTCATCACCTTTGCGAAGTTGCCGCTCTCTCCGGCTCCCGGAGACGAAGAAGCTGCTTCTTCGCGCAAAGACGATTCTGCCGCTCACAGTGCTCTGCGGTGTGTGTCTTCTTCCGAAAGAGGCACGGGAGCTGTGCTTAGCTCTGCAGAGCACCGTACCTTCGTCTTTAGCCTCTCTTCTCGTCTACATTTAGCAAAAAGCTTTTCCACTCTGTCTGGCAAGGAGAAACTGTGCCAGCACTAAAAACATCTCCCATCGTGTTCTAGAGGCTGCACGGAGGTCTGCCGAGTGTTTTGCAAGAAGAGAAAGAAAGTTGTCCAAAACAGCTTCCAATCCAATGTTCACGTGAATAGAAAAGGCAGGAGAGTTGTCAGGTACTGTTTTCTCTCAGTTGGCAAGCTGCGCACACAATCGCAGTGTTGTACAGCTAGTTTCATCACCTTTGCGAAGTTGCCGCGCTCTCCGGCTCCCGGAGACGAAGAAGATGCTTCTTCGCGCAAAGACGGTTCTGCCCCTCACAGTGCTCTGCGGTGTGTGTCTTCTGCCGAAAGAGGCACGGGAGCTGTGCTTAGCTCTGCAGAGCACCGTACCTTCGTCTTTAGCCTCTCTTCTCGTCTACATCTTAGCAAAAAGCTTTTCCACTCTGTCTGGCAAGGAGAAACTGTGCCAGCACTAAAAACATCTCCCATCGTGTTCTAGAGGCTGCACGGAGGTCTGCCGAGCGTTTTGGAAGAAGAGAAAGAAAGTTGTCCAAAACAGCTTGCAATCGAATGTTCATGTGAATAGAAAAGGCAGGAGAGTGGTCAGGTACTGTTTTCTCTCAGTTGGCAAGCTGCGCACACAATCGCAGTGTTGTACAGCTTGTTTCATCACCTTTGCGAAGTTGCCGCTCTCTCCGGCTCCCGGAGACGAAGAAGCTGCTTCTTCGCGCAAAGACGATTCTGCCGCTCACAGTGCTCTGCAGAGCACCGTACCTTCATCTTTAGCCTCTCTTCTCGTCTACATCTTAGCAAAAAGCTTTTCCACTCTGTCTGGCGAGGAGAAACTGTGCCAGCACAAAAAACATCTCCCATCGTGTTCTAGAGGCTGCACGGAGGTCTGCCGAGTGTTTTGCAAGAAGAGAAAGAAAGTTGTCCAAAACAGCTTGCAATCGAATGTTCATGTGAATAGAAAAGGCAGGAGAGTGGTCAGGTACTGTTTTCTCTCAGTTGGAAAGCTGCGCACACAATCGCAGTGTTGTACAGCTTGTTTCATCACCTTTGCCAAGTTGCCGCTCTCTCCGGCTCCCGGAGACGAAGAAGCTGCTTCTTCGCGCAAAAACGATTCTGCCGCTCACAGTGCTCTGCGGTGTGTGTCTTCTGCCGAAAGAGGTCCGGGAGCTGTGCTTAGCTCTGCAGAGCACCGTACCTTCGTCTTTAGCCTCTCTTCTCGTCTACATCTTAGCAAAAAGCTTTTCCACTCTGTCTGGCAAGGAGAAACTGTGCCAGCACAGAAAACATCTCCCATCGTGTTCTAGAGGCTGCACGGAGGTCTGCCGAGTGTTTTGCAAGAAGAGAAAGAAAGTTGTCCAAAACAGCTTGCAATCGAATATTCATGTGAATAGAAAAGGCAGGAGAGTGCTCAGGTACTGTTTTCTCTCAGTTGGCAAGCTGCGCACACAATCGCAGTGTTGTACAGCTTGTTTCATCACCTTTGCCAAGTTGCCGCTCTCTCCGGCTCCCGTAGACGAAGAAGCTCCTTCTTCGCGCAAAGACGATTCTGCCGCTCACAGTGCTCTGCGGTGTGTGTCTTCTGCCGAAAGAGGCACGGGAGCTGTGCTTAGCTCTGCAGAGCACCGTAACTTCGTCTTTAGCCTCTCTTCTCGTCTACATCTTAGCAAAAAGCTTTTCCACTCTGTCTGGCAAGGAGAAACTCTGCCAGCACTGAAAACATCTCCCATCGTGTTCCAGAGGCTGCACGGAGGTCTGCCGAGTGTTTTGCAAGAAGAGAAAGAAAGTTGTCCAAAACAGCTTCCAATCCAATGTTCATGTGAATAGAAAGGCCAGGAGAGTGGTCAGGTACTGTTTTCTCTCAGTTGGCAAGCTGCGCACACAATCGCAGTTTTGTACAGCTTGTTTCATCACCTTTGCGAAGTTGCCGCTCTCTCCGGCTCCCGGAGACGAAGAAGCTGCTTCTTCGCGCAAAGAAGATTCTGCCGCCCATAGTTCTCTGCGGTTTTCGGATTCAGCCGAAAGAGGTCCGGGAGCGGTGCTTAGCTCTGCAGAGCACCGTACCTTCGTCTTTAGCCTCTCTTCTCGTCTACATCTTAGCCAAAAGCTTTTCCACTCTGTCTGGCAAGGAGAAACTGTGCCAGCACAGAAAACATCTCCCCTCGTGTTCTAGAGGCTGCACGGAGGTCTGCCGAGCGTTTTGCAAGAAGAGAAAGAAAGTTGTCCAAAACAGCTTGCAATCGAATGTTCATGTGAATAGAAAAGGCAGGAGAGTGGTCAGGTACTGTTTTCTCTCACTTGGCAAGCTGCGCACACAATCGCAGTGTTGTACAGCTTGTTTCATCACCTTTGCGAAGTTGCCGCTCTCTCCGGCTCCCGGAGACGAAGAAGCTGCTTCTTCGCGCAAAGACGATTCTGCCGCTCACAGTGCTCTGCAGAGCACCGTACCTTCGTCTTTAGCCTCTCTTCTCGTCTACATCTTAGCAAAAAGCTTTTCCACTCTGTCTGGCAAGGAGAAACTGTGCCAGCACAGAAAACATCTCCCATCGTGTTCTAGAGGCTGCACGGAGGTCTGCCGATTGTTTTGCAAGAAGAGAAAGAAAGTTGTCCAAAACAGCTTGCAATCGAATGTTCATGTGAATAGAAAAGGCAGGAGAGTGGTCAGGTACTGTTTTCTCTCAGTTGGCAAGCTGCGCACACAATCGCAGTGTTGTACAGCTTGTTTCATCACCTTTGCCAAGTTGCCGCTCTCTCCGGCTCCCGGAGACGAAGAAGCTGCTTCTTCGCCCAAAGACGATTCTGCCACTCACAGTGCTCTGCGGTGTGTGTCTTCTGCCGAAAGAGGCCCGGGATCTGTGCTTAGCTCTGCAGAGCACCGTACCTTCGTCTTTAGCCTCTCTTCTCGTCTACATCTTAGCAAAAAGCTTTTCCACTCTGTCTGGCAAGGAGAAACTGTGCCAGCACAAAAAACTTCTCCCATCGTGTTCTAGAGGCTGCACGGAGGTCTGCCGAGTGTTTTGCAAGAAGAGAAATAAAGTTGTCCAAAACAGCTTCCAATCGAATGTTCATGTGAATAGAAAAGGCAGGAGAGTGGTCAGGTACTGTTTTCTCTCAGTTGGCAAGCTCCGCACACAATCGCAGTTTTGTACAGCTTGTTTCATCACCTTTGCGAAGTTGCCGCTCTCTCCGGCTCCCGGAGACGAAGAAGCTGATTCTTCGCGCAAAGACGATTCTGCCGCTCACAGTGCTCTGCAGAGCACCGTACCTTCATCTTTAGCCTCTCTTCTCGTCTACATCTTAGCAAAAAGCTTTTCCACTCTGTCTGGCAAGGAGAAACTGTGCCAGCACAGAAAACATCTCCCATCGTGTTCTAGAGGCTGCACGGAGGTCTGCCGAGTGTTTTGCAAGAAGAGAAAGAAAGTTGTCCAAAACAGCTTGCAATCGAATATTCATGTGAATAGAAAAGGCAGGAGAGTGCTCAGGTACTGTTTTCTCTCAGTTGGCAAGCTGCGCACACAATCGCAGTGTTGTACAGCTTGTTTCATCACCTTTGCCAAGTTGCCGCTCTCTCCGGCTCCCGGAGACGAAGAAGCTGCTTCTTCGCGCAAAGACGATTCTGCCGCTCACAGTGCTCTGCGGTGTGTGTCTTCTGCCGAAAGAGGCACGGGAGCTGTGCTTAGCTCTGCAGAGCACCGTAACTTCGTCTTTAGCCTCTCTTCTCGTCTACATCTTAGCAAAAAGCTTTTCCACTCTGTCTGGCAAGGAGAAACTCTGCCAGCACTGAAAACATCTCCCATCGTGTTCTAGAGGCTGCACGGAGGTCTGCCGAGTGTTTTGCAAGAAGAGAAAGAAAGTTGTCCAAAACAGCTTCCAATCCAATGTTCATGTGAATAGAAAGGCCAGGAGAGTGGTCAGGTACTGTTTTCTCTCAGTTGGCAAGCTGCGCACACAATCGCAGTTTTGTACAGCTTGTTTCATCACCTTTGCGAAGTTGCCGCTCTCTCCGGCTCCCGGAGACGAAGAAGCTGCTTCTTCGCGCAAAGAAGATTCTGCCGCCCATAGTTCTCTGCGGTTTTCGGATTCAGCCGAAAGAGGTCCGGGAGCAGTGCTTAGCTCTGCAGAGCACCGTACCTTCGTCTTTAGCCTCTCTTCTCGTCTACATCTTAGCCAAAAGCTTTTCCACTCTGTCTGGCAAGGAGAAACTGTGCCAGCACAGAAAACATCTCCCCTCGTGTTCTAGAGGCTGCACGGAGGTCTGCCGAGCGTTTTGCAAGAAGAGAAAGAAAGTTGTCCAAAACAGCTTGCAATCGAATGTTCATGTGAATAGAAAAGTCAGGAGAGTGGTCAGGTACTGTTTTCTCTCACTTGGCAAGCTGCGCACACAATCGCAGTGTTGTACAGCTTGTTTCATCACCTTTGCGAAGTTGCCGCTCTCTCCGGCTCCCGGAGACGAAGAAGCTGCTTCTTCGCGCAAAGACGATTCTGCCGCTCACAGTGCTCTGCAGAGCACCGTACCTTCGTCTTTAGCCTCTCTTCTCGTCTACATCTTAGCAAAAAGCTTTTCCACTCTGTCTGGCAAGGAGAAACTGTGCCAGCACAAAAAACTTCTCCCATCGTGTTCTAGAGGCTGCACGGAGGTCTGCCGAGTGTTTTGCAAGAAGAGAATGAAAGTGGTCCAAAACAGCTTCCAATCGAATGTTCATGTGAATAGAAAAGGCAGGAGAGTGGTCAGGTACTGTTTTCTCTCAGTTGGCAAGCTCCGCACACAATCGCAGTTTTGTACAGCTTGTTTCATCACCTTTGCGAAGTTGCCGCTCTCTCCGGCTCCCGGAGACGAAGAAGCTGATTCTTCGCGCAAAGACGATTCTGCCGCTCACAGTGCTCTGCAGAGCACCGTACCTTCATCTTTAGCCTCTCTTCTCGTCTACATCTTAGCAAAAAGCTTTTCCACTCTGTCTGGCAAGGAGAAACTGTGCCAGCACAGAAAACATCTCCCATCGTGTTCTAGAGGCTGCACGGAGGTCTGCCGAGTGTTTTGCAAGAAGAGAAAGAAAGTTGTCCAAAACAGCTTGCAATCGAATATTCATGTGAATAGAAAAGGCAGGAGAGTGCTCAGGTACTGTTTTCTCTCAGTTGGCAAGCTGCGCACACAATCGCAGTGTTGTACAGCTTGTTTCATCACCTTTGCCAAGTTGCCGCTCTCTCCGGCTCCCGTAGACGAAGAAGCTCCTTCTTCGCGCAAAGACGATTCTGCCGCTCACAGTGCTCTGCGGTGTGTGTCTTCTGCCGAAAGAGGCACGGGAGCTGTGCTTAGCTCTGCAGAGCACCGTAACTTCGTCTTTAGCCTCTCTTCTCGTCTACATCTTAGCAAAAAGCTTTTCCACTCTGTCTGGCAAGGAGAAACTCTGCCAGCACTGAAAACATCTCCCATCGTGTTCTAGAGGCTGCACGGAGGTCTGCCGAGTGTTTTGCAAGAAGAGAAAGAAAGTTGTCCAAAACAGTTTCCAATCCAATGTTCATGTGAATAGAAAGGCCAGGAGAGTGGTCAGGTACTGTTTTCTCTCAGTTGGCAAGCTGCGCACACAATCGCAGTTTTGTACAGCTTGTTTCATCACCTTTGCGAAGTTGCCGCTCTCTCCGGCTCCCGGAGACGAAGAAGCTGCTTCTTCGCGCAAAGATGATTCTGCCGCCCATAGTTCTCTGCGGTTTTCGGATTCAGCCGAAAGAGGTCCGGGAGCAGTGCTTAGCTCTGCAGAGCACCGTACCTTCGTCTTTAGCCTCTCTTCTCGTCTACATCTTAGCCAAAAGCTTTTCCACTCTGTCTGGCAAGGAGAAATTGTGCCAGCACAGAAAACATCTCCCATCGTGTTCTAGAGGCTGCACGGAGGTCTGCCGAGCGTTTTGCAAGAAGAGAAAGAAAGTTGTCCAAAACAGCTTGCAATCGAATGTTCATGAGAATAGAAAAGGCAGGAGAGTGCTCAGGTACTGTTTTCTCTCAGTTGGCAAGGTGCGCACACAATCGCAGTGTTATACAGCTTGTTTCAACACCTTTGCGAAGTTGCCGCTCTCTCCGGCTCCCGGAGACGAAGAAGCTGCTTCTTCGCGCAAAGACGATTCTGCCGCTCACAGTGCTCTGCGGTGTGTGTCTTCTGCCGAAAGAGGCACGGGAGCTGTGCTTAGCTCTGCAGAGCACCGTACCTTCGTCTTTAGCCTCTCTTCTCTTCTACAACTTAGCAAAATCTTTTCCACTCTGTCTGGCAAGGAGAAACTGTGCCAACACAAAAAACATCTCCCATCGTGTTCTAGAAGCTGCACGGAGGTCTGCCGAGTGTTTTGCAAGAAGAGAAAGAAAGTTGTCCAAAACAGCTTCCAATCCAATGTTCACGAGAATAGAAAAGGCAGGAGAGTGGTCAGGTACTGTTTTCTCTCAGTTGGCAAGCTGCGCACACAATCGCAGTGTTGTACAGCTTGTTTCATCACCTTTGCGAAGTTGCCGCTCTCTCCGGCTCCCGGAGACGAAGAAGATGCTTCTTCGCGCAAAGAGGATTCTGCCCCTCACAGTGCTCTGCGGTGTGTGTCTTCTGCCGAAAGAGGCACGGGAGCTGTGCTTAGCTCTGCAGAGCACCGTACCTTCGTCTTTAGCCTCTCTTCTCGTCTACATCTTAGCAAAAAGCTTTTCCGCTCTGTCTGGCAAGGAGAAACTGTGCCAGCACAGAAAACATCTCCCATCGTGTTCTAGATGCTGCACGGAGGTCTGCCGAGCGTTTTGCAAGAAGAGAAAGAAAGTTGTCCAAAACAGCTTGCAATCCAATGTTCATGTGACTAGAAAAGGCAGGAGAGTGGTCAGGTACTGTTTTCTCTCTGTTGGCAAGCTGCGCACACAATCGCAGTGTTGTACAGCTTGTTTCATCACCTTTGCGAAGTTGCCGCTCTCTTCGGCTCCCGGAGACGAAGAAGCTGCTTCTTCGCGCAAAGACGATTCTGCCGCTCACAGTGCTCTGCGGTGTGTGTCTTCTGCCGAAAGAGGCACGGGAGCTGTGCTTAGCTCTGCAGAGCACCGTACCTTCGTCTTTAGCCTCTCTTCTCGTCTACATCTTAGCAAAAAGCTTTTCCACTCTGTCTGGCAAGGAGAAACTGTGCCAGCACAAAAAACATCTCCCATCGTGTACTAGAGGCTGCACGGAGCTCTGCCGAGTGTTTTGCAAGAAGAGAAAGAAAGTTGTCGAAAACAGTTTCCAATCCAATGTTCATGTGAATAGAAAAGCCAGGAGAGTGGTCAGGTACTGTTTTCTCTCACTTGGCAAGCTGCGCACACAATCGCAGTTTTGTACAGCTTGTTTATCACCTTTGCGAAGTTGCCGCTCTCTCCGGCTCCCGGAGACGAAGAAGCTGCTTCTTCGCGCAAAGACGATTCTGCCGCTCACAGTGCTCTGCAGAGCACCGTACCTTCATCTTTAGCCTCTCTTCTCGTCTACATCTTAGCAAAAAGCTTTTCCACTCTGTCTGGCGAGGAGAAACTGTGCCAGCACAGAAAACATCTCCCATCGTGTTCTAGAGGCTGCACGGAGGTCTGCCGAGTGTTTTGCAAGAAGAGAAAGAAAGTTGTCCAAAACAGCTTCCAATCGAATGTTCATGTGAATAGAAAAGGCAGGAGAGTGGTCAGGTACTGTTTTCTCTCAGTTGGCAAGCTGCGCACAGAATCGCAGTGTTGTACAGCTTGTTTCATCACCTTTGCCAAGTTGCCGCTCTCTCCGGCTCCCGTAGACGAAGAAGCTGCTTCTTCGCGCAAAGACGATTCTGCCGCTGACAGTGCTCTGCGGTGTGTGTCTTCTGCCGAAAGAGGCACGGGAGCTGTGCTTAGCTCTGCAGAGCACCGTACCTTCGTCTTTAGCCTCTCTTCTCGTCTACATCTTAGCAAAAAGCTTTTCCACTCTGTCTGGCAAGGAGAAACTGTGCCAGCACTGAAAACATCTCCCATCGTGTTCTAGAGGCTGCACGGAGGTCTGCCGAGTGTTTTGCAAGAAGAGAAAGAAAGTTGTCCAAAACAGCTTGCAATCCAATGTTCATGTGAATAGAAAAGGCAGGAGAGTGGTCAGGTACTGTTTTCTCTCAGTTGGCAAGCTGCGCACACAATCGCAATTTTGTACAGCTTGTTTCATCACCTTTGCGAAGTTGCCGCTCTCTCCGGCTCCCGGAGACGAAGAAGCTGCTTCTTCGCGCAAAGACGATTCTGCCGCTCACAGTGCTCTGCAGAGCACCGTACCTTCGTCTTTAGCCTCTCTTCTCGTCTACATCTTAGCAAAAAGCTTTTCCACTCTGTCTGGCAAGGAGAAACTGTGCCAGCACAGAAAACATCTCCCATCGTGTTCTAGAGGCTGCACGGAGGTCTGCCGAGTGTTTTGCAAGAAGAGAAAGAAAGTTGTCCAAAACAGCTTCCAATCGAATGTTCATGTGAATAGAAAAGGCAGGAGAGTGGTCAGGTAATGTTTTCTCTCAGTTGGCAAGCTGCGCACACAATCGCAGTGTTGTACAGCTTGTTTCATCACCTTTGCCAAGTTGCCGCTCTATCCGGCTCCCGGACACGAAGAAGCTGCTTCTTCGCCCAAAGACGATTCTGCCGCTCACAGTGCTCTGCGGTGTGTGTCTTCTGCCGAAAGAGGCACGGTAGCTGTGCTTAGCTCTGCAGAGCACCGTACCTTCGTCTTTAGCCTCTCTTCTCGTCTACATCTTAGCAAAAAGCTTTTCCACTCTGTCTGGCAAGGAGAAACTGTGCCAGCACAAAAAACATCTCCCATCGTGTTCTAGAGGCTGCACGGAGGTCTGCCGAGTGTTTTGCAAGAAGAGAAAGAAAGTTGTCCAAAACAGCTTGCAATCTAATGTTCATGTGAATAGAAAAGGCAGGAGAGTGGTCAGGTACTGTTTTCTCTCAGTTGGCAAGCTGCGCACACAATCGCAGTGTTGTACAGCTTGTTTCATCACCTTTGCGAAGTTGCCGCTCTCTCCGGCTCCCGGAGACGAAGAAGATGCTTCTTCGCGCAAAGACGATTCTGCCCCTCACAGTGCTCTGCGGTGTGTGTCTTCTGCCGAAAGAGGTCCGGGAGCTGTGCTTAGCTCTGCAGAGCACCGTACCTTCGTCTTTAGCCTCTCTTCTCGTCTACATCTTAACAAAAAGCTTTTCCACTCTGTCTGGCAAGGAGAAACTGTGCCAGCACAAAAAACATCTCCCATCGTGTTCTAGAGGCTGCACGGAGGTCTGCCGAGTGTTTTGCAAGAAGAGAAAGAAAGTTGTCCAAAACAGCTTGCAATCGAATGTTCATGTGAATAGAAAAGGCAGGAGAGTGGTAAGGTACTGTTTTCTCTCACTTGGCAAGCTGCGCACACAATCGCCGTGTTGTACAGCTTGTTTCATCACCTTTGCGAAGTTGCCGCTCTCTCCGGCTCCCGGAGACGAAGAAGCTGCTTCTTCGCGCAAATACGATTCTGCCGCCCATAGTTCTCTGCGGTGTGCGGCTTCGGCCGAAAGAGGTCCGGGAGCTGTGCTTAGCTCTGCAGAGCACCGTACCTTCGTCTTTAGCCTCTCTTCTCGTCTACATCTTAGCAAAAAGCTTTTCCACTCTGTCTGGCAAGGAGAAACTGTGCCAGCACAGAAAACATCTCCCATCGTGTTCTAGAGGCTGCACAGAGGTCTGCCGAATGTTTTGCAAGAAGAGAAAGAAAGTTGTCCAAAACAGCTTGCAATCGAATGTTCATGTGAATAGAAAAGGCAGGAGAGTGGTCAGGTACTGTTTTCTCTCAGTTGGCAAGCTGCGCACACAATCGCAGTGTTGTACAGCTTGTTTCATCACCTTTGCGAAGTTGCCGCTCTCTCCGGCTCCCGGAGACGAAGAAGCTGCTTCTTCGCGCAAAGACGATTCTGCCGCTCACAGTGCTCTGCGGTGTGTGTCTTCTGCCGAAAGAGGCACGGGAGCTGTGCTTAGCTCTGCAGAGCACCGTACCTTCGTCTTTAGCCTCTCTTCTCGTCTACATCTTAGCAAAAAGCTTTTCCACTCTGTCTGGCAAGGAGAAACTGTGCCAGCACAGAAAACATCTCCCATCGTGTTCTAGAGGCTGCACGGAGGTCTGCCGAGTGTTTTGCAAGAAGAGAAAGAAAGTTGTCCAAAACAGCTTCCAATCCAATGTTCATGTGAATAGAAAAGGCAGGAGAGTGGTCAGGTACTGTTTTCTCTCAGTTGGTAAGCTGCGCACACAATCGCAGTTTTGTACAGCTTGTTTCATCACCTTTGCGAAGTTGCCGCTCTCTCCGGCTCCCCGAGACGAAGAAGATGCTTCTTCGCGCAAAGACGATTCTGCCGCTCACACTGCTCTGCAGAGCACCGTACCTTCGTCTTTAGCCTCTCTTCTCGTCTACATCTTAGCAAAAAGCTTTTCCACTCTGTCTGGCAAGGAGAAACTGTGCCAGCACAGAAAATATCTCCCATCGTGTTCTAGAGGCTGCACGGAGGTCTGCCGAGTGTTTTGCAAGAAGAGAAAGAAAGTTGTCCAAAACAGCTTGCAATCGAATGTTCATGTGAATAGAAAAGGCAGGAGAGTGGTCAGGTACTGTTTTCTCTCAGTTGGCAAGCTGCGCACACAATCGCAGTGTTGTACAGCTTGTTTCATCACCTTTGCCAAGTTGCCGCTCTCTTCGGCTCCCGGAGACGAAGAAGCTGCTTCTTCGCGCAAAGACGATTCTGCCGCTCACAGTGCTCTGCGGTGTGTGTCTTCTGCCGAAAGAAGCACGGGAGCTGTGCTTAGCTCTGCAGAGCACCGTACCTTCGTCTTTAGCCTCTCTTCTCGTCTACATCTTAGCAAAAAGCTTTTCCACTCTGTCTGGAAAGGAGAAACTGTGCCAGCACAAAAAAAATCTCCCATCGTGTTCTAGAGGCTGCACGGAGGTCTGTCGAGTGTTTTGCAAGAAGAGAATGAAAGTTGTCCAAAACAGCTTCCAATCCAATGTTCATGTGAATAGAAAAGGCAGGAGAGTGGTCAGGTACTGTTTTCTCTCAGTTGGCAAGCTGCGCACACAATCGCAGTTTTGTACAGCTTGTTTCATCACCTTTGCGAAGTTGCCGCTCTCTCCGGCTCCCGGAGACGAAGAAGCTGCTTCTTCGCGCAAAGACGATTCTGCCGCTCACAGTGCTCTGCAGAGCACCGTACCTCCGTCTTTAGCCTCTCTTCTCGTCTACATCTTAGCAAAAAGCTTTTCCACTCTGTCTGGCGAAGAGAAACTGTGCCAGCACAGAAAACATCTCCCATCGTGTTCTAGAGGCTGCACGGAGGTCTGCCGAGTGTTTTGCAAGAAGAGAAAGAAAGTTGTCCAAAACAGCTTGCAATCTAATGTTCATGTGAATAGAAAAGGCAGGAGAGTGGTCAGGTACTGTTTTCTCTCAGTTGGCAAGCTGCGCACACAATCGCAGTGTTGTACAGCTTGTTTCATCACCTTTGCGAAGTTGCCGCTCTCTCCGGCTCCCGGAGACGAAGAAGATGCTTCTTCGCGCAAAGACGATTCTGCCCCTCACAGTGCTCTGCGGTGTGTGTCTTCTGCCGAAAGAGGTCCGGGAGCTGTGCTTAGCTCTGCAGAGCACCGTACCTTCGTCTTTAGCCTCTCTTCTCGTCTACATCTTAACAAAAAGCTTTTCCACTCTGTCTGGCAAGGAGAAACTGTGCCAGCACAAAAAACATCTCCCATCGTGTTCTAGAGGCTGCACGGAGGTCTGCCGAGTGTTTTGCAAGAAGAGAAAGAAAGTTGTCCAAAACAGCTTGCAATCGAATGTTCATGTGAATAGAAAAGGCAGGAGAGTGGTAAGGTACTGTTTTCTCTCACTTGGCAAGCTGCGCACACAATCGCCGTGTTGTACAGCTTGTTTCATCACCTTTGCGAAGTTGCCGCTCTCTCCGGCTCCCGGAGACGAAGAAGCTGCTTCTTCGCGCAAATACGATTCTGCCGCCCATAGTTCTCTGCGGTGTGCGGCTTCGGCCGAAAGAGGTCCGGGAGCTGTGCTTAGCTCTGCAGAGCACCGTACCTTCGTCTTTAGCCTCTCTTCTCGTCTACATCTTAGCAAAAAGCTTTTCCACTCTGTCTGGCAAGGAGAAACTGTGCCAGCACAGAAAACATCTCCCATCGTGTTCTAGAGGCTGCACAGAGGTCTGCCGAATGTTTTGCAAGAAGAGAAAGAAAGTTGTCCAAAACAGCTTGCAATCGAATGTTCATGTGAATAGAAAAGGCAGGAGAGTGGTCAGGTACTGTTTTCTCTCAGTTGGCAAGCTGCGCACACAATCGCAGTGTTGTACAGCTTGTTTCATCACCTTTGCGAAGTTGCCGCTCTCTCCGGCTCCCGGAGACGAAGAAGCTGCTTCTTCGCGCAAAGACGATTCTGCCGCTCACAGTGCTCTGCGGTGTGTGTCTTCTGCCGAAAGAGGCACGGGAGCTGTGCTTAGCTCTGCAGAGCACCGTACCTTCGTCTTTAGCCTCTCTTCTCGTCTACATCTTAGCAAAAAGCTTTTCCACACTGTCTGGCAAGGAGAAACTGTGCCAGCACAGAAAACATCTCCCATCGTGTTCTAGAGGCTGCACGGAGGTCTGCCGAGTGTTTTGCAAGAAGAGAAAGAAAGTTGTCCAAAACAGCTTCCAATCCAATGTTCATGTGAATAGAAAAGGCAGGAGAGTGGTCAGGTACTGTTTTCTCTCAGTTGGTAAGCTGCGCACACAATCGCAGTTTTGTACAGCTTGTTTCATCACCTTTGCGAAGTTGCCGCTCTCTCCGGCTCCCCGAGACGAAGAAGATGCTTCTTCGCGCAAAGACGATTCTGCCGCTCACACTGCTCTGCAGAGCACCGTACCTTCGTCTTTAGCCTCTCTTCTCGTCTACATCTTAGCAAAAAGCTTTTCCACTCTGTCTGGCAAGGAGAAACTGTGCCAGCACAGAAAATATCTCCCATCGTGTTCTAGAGGCTGCACGGAGGTCTGCCGAGTGTTTTGCAAGAAGAGAAAGAAAGTTGTCCAAAACAGCTTGCAATCGAATGTTCATGTGAATAGAAAAGGCAGGAGAGTGGTCAGGTACTGTTTTCTCTCAGTTGGCAAGCTGCGCACACAATCGCAGTGTTGTACAGCTTGTTTCATCACCTTTGCCAAGTTGCCGCTCTCTTCGGCTCCCGGAGACGAAGAAGCTGCTTCTTCGCGCAAAGACGATTCTGCCGCTCACAGTGCTCTGCGGTGTGTGTCTTCTGCCGAAAGAAGCACGGGAGCTGTGCTTAGCTCTGCAGAGCACCGTACCTTCGTCTTTAGCCTCTCTTCTCGTCTACATCTTAGCAAAAAGCTTTTCCACTCTGTCTGGAAAGGAGAAACTGTGCCAGCACAAAAAAAATCTCCCATCGTGTTCTAGAGGCTGCACGGAGGTCTGTCGAGTGTTTTGCAAGAAGAGAATGAAAGTTGTCCAAAACAGCTTCCAATCCAATGTTCATGTGAATAGAAAAGGCAGGAGAGTGGTCAGGTACTGTTTTCTCTCAGTTGGCAAGCTGCGCACACAATCGCAGTTTTGTACAGCTTGTTTCATCACCTTTGCGAAGTTGCCGCTCTCTCCGGCTCCCGGAGACGAAGAAGCTGCTTCTTCGCGCAAAGACGATTCTGCCGCTCACAGTGCTCTGCAGAGCACCGTACCTCCGTCTTTAGCCTCTCTTCTCGTCTACATCTTAGCAAAAAGCTTTTCCACTCTGTCTGGCGAAGAGAAACTGTGCCAGCACAGAAAACATCTCCCATCGTGTTCTAGAGGCTGCACGGAGGTCTGCCGAGTGTTTTGCAAGAAGAGAAAGAAAGTTGTCCAAAACAGCTTGCAATCGAATGTTCATGTGAATAGAAAAGGCAGGAGAGTGGTCAGGTACTGTTTTCTCTCAGTTGGCAAGCTGCGCACACAATCGCAGTGTTGTACAGCTTGTTTCATCACCTTTGCCAAGTTGCCGCTCTCTCCGGCTCCCGGAGACGAAGAAGCTGCTTCTTCGCGCAAAGACGATTCTGCCGCTCACACTGCTCTGCGGTGTGTGTCTTCTGCCGAAAGAGGCACGGGAGCTGTGCTTAGCTCTGCAGAGCACCGTACCTTCGTCTTTAGCCTCTCTTCTCGTCTACATCTTAGCAAAAAGCTTTTCCACTCTGTCTGGCAAGGAGAAACTGTGCCTGCACAAAAAACTTCTCCCATCGTGTTCTAGAGGCTGCACGGAGGTCTGCCGAGTGTTTTGCAAGAAGAGAAAGAAAGTTGTCCAAAACAGCTTCCAATCCAATGTTCATGTGAATAGAAAAGGCAGGAGAGTGGTCAGGTACTGTTTTCTCTCAGTTGGCAAGCTGCGCACACAATCGCAGTTTTGTACAGCTTGTTTCATCACCTTTGCGAAGTTGCCGCTCTCTCCGGCTCCCGGAGACGAAGAAGCTGCTTCTTCGCGCAAAGACGATTCTGCCGCTCACAGTGCTCTGCAGAGCACCGTACCTTCGTCTTTAGCCTCTCTTCTCGTCTACATCTTAGCAAAAAGCTTTTCCACTCTGTCTGGCAAGGAGAAACTGTGCCAGCACAGAAAACATCTCCCATGGTGTTCTAGAGGCTGCACGGAGGTCTGCCGAGTGTTTTGCAAGAAGAGAAAGAAAGTTGTCCAAAACAGCTTGCAATCGAATGTTCATGTGAATAGAAAAGGCAGGAGAGTGGTCAGGTACTGTTTTCTCTCACTTGGCAAGCTGCGCACACAATCGCAGTGTTGTACAGCTTGTTTCATCACCTTTGCGAAGTTGCCGCTCTCTCCGGCTCCCGGAGACGAAGAAGCTGCTTCTTCGCGCAAAGACGATTCTGCCGCTCACAGTGCTCTGCGGTGTGTGTCTTCTTCCGAAAGAGGCACGGGAGCTGTGCTTAGCTCTGCAGAGCACCGTACCTTCGTCTTTAGCCTCTCTTCTCGTCTACATTTAGCAAAAAGCTTTTCCACTCTGTCTGGCAAGGAGAAACTGTGCCAGCACTAAAAACATCTCCCATCGTGTTCTAGAAGCTGCACGGAGGTCTGCCGAGTGTTTTGCAAGAAGAGAAACAAAGTTGTCCAAAACAGCTTCCAATCCAATGTTCACGTGAATAGAAAAGGCAGGAGAGTGGTCAGGTACTGTTTTCTCTCAGTTGGCAAGCTGCGCACACAATCGCAGTGTTGTACAGCTTGTTTCATCACCTTTGCGAAGTTGCCGCGCTCTCCGGCTCCCGAAGACGAAGAAGATGCTTCTTCGCGCAAAGACGGTTCTGCCCCTCACAGTGCTCTGCGGTGTGTGTCTTCTGCCGAAAGAGGCACGGGAGCTGTGCTTAGCTCTGCAGAGCACCGTACCTTCGTCTTTAGCCTCTCTTCTCGTCTACATCTTAGCAAAAAGCTTTTCCACTCTGTCTGGCAAGGAGAAACTGTGCCAGCACAGAAAACATCTCCCATCGTGTTCTAGAGGCTGCACGGAGGTCTGCCGAGCGTTTTGCAAGAAGAGAAAGAAAGTTGTCCAAAACAGCTTGCAATCGAATGTTCATGTGAATAGAAAAGGCAGGAGAGTGGTCAGGTACTGTTTTCTCTCAGTTGGCAAGCTGCGCACACAATCGCAGTGTTGTACAGCTTGTTTCATCACCTTTGCCAAGTTGCCGCTCTCTCCGGCTCCCGGAGACGAAGAAGCTGCTTCTTCGCGCAAAGACGATTCTGCCGCTCACAGTGCTCTGCAGAGCACCGTACCTTCATCTTTAGCCTCTCTTCTCGTCTACATCTTAGCAAAAAGCTTTTCCACTCTGTCTGGCGAGGAGAAACTGTGCCAGCACAAAAAACATCTCCCATCGTGTTCTAGAGGCTGCACGGAGGTCTGCCGAGTGTTTTGCAAGAAGAGAAAGAAAGTTGTCCAAAACAGCTTGCAATCGAATGTTCATGTGAATAGAAAAGGCAGGAGAGTGGTCAGGTACTGTTTTCTCTCAGTTGGAAAGCTGCGCACACAATCGCAGTGTTGTACAGCTTGTTTCATCACCTTTGCCAAGTTGCCGCTCTCTCCGGCTCCCGGAGACGAAGAAGCTCCTTCTTCGCGCAAAGACGATTCTGCCGCTCACAGTGCTCTGCGGTGTGTGTCTTCTGCCGAAAGAGGCACGGGAGCTGTGCTTAGCTCTGCAGAGCACCGTAACTTCGTCTTTAGCCTCTCTTCTCGTCTACATCTTAGCAAAAAGCTTTTCCACTCTGTCTGGCAAGGAGAAACTCTGCCAGCACTGAAAACATCTCCCATCGTGTTCCAGAGGCTGCACGGAGGTCTGCCGAGTGTTTTGCAAGAAGAGAAAGAAAGTTGTCCAAAACAGCTTCCAATCCAATGTTCATGTGAATAGAAAGGCCAGGAGAGTGGTCAGGTACTGTTTTCTCTCAGTTGGCAAGCTGCGCACACAATCGCAGTTTTGTACAGCTTGTTTCATCACCTTTGCGAAGTTGCCGCTCTCTCCGGCTCCCGGAGACGAAGAAGCTGCTTCTTCGCGCAAAGAAGATTCTGCCGCCCATAGTTCTCTGCGGTTTTCGGATTCAGCCGAAAGAGGTCCGGGAGCGGTGCTTAGCTCTGCAGAGCACCGTACCTTCGTCTTTAGCCTCTCTTCTCGTCTACATCTTAGCCAAAAGCTTTTCCACTCTGTCTGGCAAGGAGAAACTGTGCCAGCACAGAAAACATCTCCCCTCGTGTTCTAGAGGCTGCACGGAGGTCTGCCGAGCGTTTTGCAAGAAGAGAAAGAAAGTTGTCCAAAACAGCTTGCAATCGAATGTTCATGTGAATAGAAAAGGCAGGAGAGTGGTCAGGTACTGTTTTCTCTCACTTGGCAAGCTGCGCACACAATCGCAGTGTTGTACAGCTTGTTTCATCACCTTTGCGAAGTTGCCGCTCTCTCCGGCTCCCGGAGACGAAGAAGCTGCTTCTTCGCGCAAAGACGATTCTGCCGCTCACAGTGCTCTGCAGAGCACCGTACCTTCGTCTTTAGCCTCTCTTCTCGTCTACATCTTAGCAAAAAGCTTTTCCACTCTGTCTGGCAAGGAGAAACTGTGCCAGCACAGAAAACATCTCCCATCGTGTTCTAGAGGCTGCACGGAGGTCTGCCGAGTGTTTTGCAAGAAGAGAAAGAAAGTTGTCCAAAACAGCTTGCAATCGAATGTTCATGTGAATAGAAAAGGCAGGAGAGTGGTCAGGTACTGTTTTCTCTCAGTTGGCAAGCTGCGCACACAATCGCACTGTTGTACAGCTTGTTTCATCACCTTTGCCAAGTTGCCGCTCTCTCCGGCTCCCGGAGACGAAGAAGCTGCTTCTTCGCCCAAAGACGATTCTGCCACTCACAGTGCTCTGCGGTGTGTGTCTTCTGCCGAAAGAGGCCCGGGATCTGTGCTTAGCTCTGCAGAGCACCGTACCTTCGTCTTTAGCCTCTCTTCTCGTCTACATCTTAGCAAAAAGCTTTTCCACTCTGTCTGGCAAGGAGAAACTGTGCCAGCACAAAAAACTTCTCCCATCGTGTTCTAAAGGCTGCACGGAGGTCTGCCGAGTGTTTTGCAAGAAGAGAAATAAAGTTGTCCAAAACAGCTTCCAATCGAATGTTCATGTGAATAGAAAAGGCAGGAGAGTGGTCAGGTACTGTTTTCTCTCAGTTGGCAAGCTCCGCACACAATCGCAGTTTTGTACAGCTTGTTTCATCACCTTTGCGAAGTTGCCGCTCTCTCCGGCTCCCGGAGACGAAGAAGCTGATACTTCGCGCAAAGACGATTCTGCCGCTCACAGTGCTCTGCAGAGCACCGTACCTTCATCTTTAGCCTCTCTTCTCGTCTACATCTTAGCAAAAAGCTTTTCCACTCTGTCTGGCAAGGAGAAACTGTGCCAGCACAGAAAACATCTCCCATCGTGTTCTAGAGGCTGCACGGAGGTCTGCCGAGTGTTTTGCAAGAAGAGAAAGAAAGTTGTCCAAAACAGCTTGCAATCGAATATTCATGTGAATAGAAAAGGCAGGAGAGTGCTCAGGTACTGTTTTCTCTCAGTTGGCAAGCTGCGCACACAATCGCAGTGTTGTACAGCTTGTTTCATCACCTTTGCCAAGTTGCCGCTCTCTCCGGCTCCCGTAGACGAAGAAGCTCCTTCTTCGCGCAAAGACGATTCTGCCGCTCACAGTGCTCTGCGGTGTGTGTCTTCTGCCGAAAGAGGCACGGGAGCTGTGCTTAGCTCTGCAGAGCACCGTAACTTCGTCTTTAGCCTCTCTTCTCGTCTACATCTTAGCAAAAAGCTTTTCCACTCTGTCTGGCAAGGAGAAACTCTGCCAGCACTGAAAACATCTCCCATCGTGTTCTAGAGGCTGCACGGAGGTCTGCCGAGTGTTTTGCAAGAAGAGAAAGAAAGTTGTCCAAAACAGCTTCCAATCCAATGTTCATGTGAATAGAAAGGCCAGGAGAGTGGTCAGGTACTGTTTTCTCTCAGTTGGCAAGCTGCGCACACAATCGCAGTTTTGTACAGCTTGTTTTATCACCTTTGCGAAGTTGCCGCTCTCTCCGGCTCCCGAAAATGAAGAAGCTGCTAAATCGCGCAAAGACGATTCTGACGCCCATAGTTCTCTGCGGTGTGCGGCTTCAGCCGAAAGAGGTCCGGGAGCGGTGCTTAGCTCTGCAGAGCACCCTACCATCGTCTTTAGCCTCTCTTCTCGTCTACATCTTAGCAAAAAGCTTTTCCACTCTGTCTGGCAAGGAGAAACTGTGCCAGCACAGAAAACATCTCCCATCGTGTTCTAGAGGCTGCACGGAGGTCTGCCGAGCGTTTTGCAAGAAGAGAAAGAAAGTTGTCCAAAACAGCTTGCAATCGAATGTTCATGAGGATAGAAAAGGCAGGAGAGTGCTCAGGTACTGTTTTCTCTCAGTTGGCAAGCTGCGCACACAATCGCAGTGTTATACAGCTTGTTTCAACACCTTTGCGAAGTTGCCGCTCTCTCCGGCTCCCGGAGACGAAGAAGCTGCTTCTTCGCGCAAAGACGATTCTGCCGCTCACAGTGCTCTGCGGTGTGTGTCTTCTGCCGAAAGAGGCACGGGAGCTGTGCTTAGCTCTGCAGAGCACCGTACCTTCGTCTTTAGCCTCTCTTCTCTTCTACATCTTAGCAAAATCTTTTCCATTCTGTCTGGCAAGGAGAAACTGTGCCAACACAAAAAATATCTCCCATCGTGTTCTAGAAGCTGCACGGAGGTCTGCCGAGTGTTTTGCAAGAAGAGAAAGAAAGTTGTCCAAAACAGCTTCCAATCCAATGGTCACGAGAATAGAAAAGGCAGGAGAGTGGTCAGGTACTGTTTTCTCTCAGTTGGCAAGCTGCGCACACAATCGCAGTGTTGTACAGCTTGTTTCATCACCTTTGCGAAGTTGCCGCTCTCTCCGGCTCCCGGAGACGAAGAAGATGCTTCTTCGCGCAAAGAGGATTCTGCCCCTCACAGTGCTCTGCGGTGTGTGTCTTCTGCCGAAAGAGGCACGGGAGCTGTGCTTAGCTCTGCAGAGCACCGTACCTTCGTCTTTAGCCTCTCTTCTCGTCTACATCTTAGCAAAAAGCTTTTCCGCTCTGTCTGGCAAGGAGAAACTGTGCCAGCACAGAAAACATCTCCCATCGTGTTCTAGATGCTGCACGGAGGTCTGCCGAGCGTTTTGCAAGAAGAGAAAGAAAGTTGTCCAAAACAGCTTCCAATCCAATGTTCATGTGACTAGAAAAGGCAGGAGAGTGGTCAGGTACTGTTTTCTCTCAGTTGGCACGCTGCGCACACAATCGCAGTGTTGTACAGCTTGTTTCATCACATTTGCCAAGTTGCCGCTCTCTCCGGCTCCCGGAGACTAAGAAGCTGCTTCTTCGCGCAAAGACGATTCTGCCGCTCACAGTGCTCTGCGGTGTGTGTCTTCTGCCGAAAGAGGCAAGGGATCTTTGCTTAGATCTGCAGAGCACCGTACCTTCGTCTTTAGCCTCTCTTCTCGTCTACATCTTAGCAAAAAGCTTTTCCACTCTGTCTGGCAAGGAGAAACTGTGCCAGCACAGAAAACATCTCCCATCGTGTTCTAGAGGCTGCACGGAGGTCTGCCGAGTGTTTTGCAAGAAGAGAAAGAAAGTTGTCCAAAACAGCTTGCAATCGAATGTTCATGTGAATAGAAAAGGCAGGAGAGTGGTCAGGTACTGTTTTCTCTCACTTGGCAAGCTGCGCACACAATCGCAGTGTTGTACAGCTTGTTTCATCACCTTTGCGAAGTTGCCGCTCTCTCCAGCTCCCGGAGCCGAAGAAGAAGCTTCTTCGCGCAAAGACGATTCTGCCGCTCACAGTGCTCTGCGGTGTGTGTCTTCTGCCGAAAGAGGCACGGGAGCTGTGCTTAGCTCTGCAGAGCACCGTACCTTCGTCTTTAGCCTCTCTTCTCGTCTACATCTTAGCAAAAATCTTTTCCACTCTGTCTGGCAAGGAGAAACTGTGCCAGCACAGAAAACATCTCCCATCGTGTTCAAGAGGCTGCACGGAGGTCTGCCGAGCGTTTTGCAAGAAGAGAAAGAAAGTTGTCCAAAACAGCTTCCAATCCAATGTTCATGTGACTAGAAAAGGCAGGAGAGTGGTCAGGTACTGTTTTCTCTCAGTTGGCAAGCTGCGCACACAATCGCACTGTTGTACAGCTTGTTTCATCACCTTTGCCAAGTTGCCGCTCTCTCCGGCTCCCGGACACGAAGAAGCTGCTTCTTTGCGCAAAGACGATTCTGCCGCTCACAGTGCTCTGCGGTGTGCGCCTTCTGCCGAAAGAGGTCTGGGAGCGGTGCTTAGCTCTGCAGATCACCGTACCTTCGTCTTTAGCCTCTCTTCTCGTCTACATCTTAGCAAAAAGCTTTTCCACTCTGTCTGGCAAGCAGAAACTGTGCCAGCACTGAAAACATCTCCCATCGTGTTCTAGAGGCTGCACGGAGGTCTGCCGAGTGTTTTGCAAGAAGAGAAATAAAGTTGTCCAAAACAGCTTCCAATCCAATGTTCATGTGAATAGAAAAGGCAGGAGAGTGGTCAGGTACTGTTTTCTCTCAGTTGGTAAGCTGCGCACACAATCGCAGTGTTGTACAGCTTGTTTCATCACCGTTTGCGAAGTTGCCGCTCTCTCCGGCTCCCGGAGACGAAGAAGCTGCTTCTTCGCGCAAAGACGATTCTGCCGCTCACAGTGCTCTGCAGAGCACCGTACCTTCGTCTTTAGCCTCTCTTCTCGTCTACATCTTAGCAAAAAGCTTTTCCACTCTGTCTGGCAAGGAGAAACTGTGCCAGCACAGAAAACATCTCCCATCGTGTTCTAGAGGCTGCACGGAGGTCTGCCGAGTGTTTTGCAAGAAGAGAAAGAAAGTTGTCCAAAACAGCTTGCAATCGAATGTTCATGTGAATAGAAAAGGCAGGAGAGTGGTCAGGTACTGTTTTCTCTCAGTTGGCAAGCTGCGCACACAATCGCAGTGTTGTACAGCTTGTTTCATCACCTTTGCCAAGTTGCCGCTCTCTTCGGCTCCCGGAGACGAAGAAGCTGCTTCTTCGCGCAAAGACGATTCTGCCGCTCACAGTGCTCTGCGGTGTGTGTCTTCTGCCGAAAGAAGCACGGGAGCTGTGCTTAGCTCTGCAGAGCACCGTACCTTCGTCTTTAGCCTCTCTTCTCGTCTACATCTTAGCAAAAAGCTTTTCCACTCTGTCTGGAAAGGAGAAACTGTGCCAGCACAAAAAAAATCTCCCATCGTGTTCTAGAGGCTGCACGGAGGTCTGTCGAGTGTTTTGCAAGAAGAGAATGAAAGTTGTCCAAAACAGCTTCCAATCCAATGTTCATGTGAATAGAAAAGGCAGGAGAGTGGTCAGGTACTGTTTTCTCTCAGTTGGCAAGCTGCGCACACAATCGCAGTGTTGTACAGCTTGTTTCATCACCTTTGCCAAGTTGCCGCTCTCTCCGGCTCCCGGAGACGAAGAAGCTGCTTCTTCGCGCAAAGACGATTCTGCCGCTCACAGTGCTCTGCAGAGCACCGTACCTTCGTCTTTAGCCTCTCTTCTCGTCTACATCTTAGCAAAAAGCTTTTCCACTCTGTCTGGCGAAGAGAAACTGTGCCAGCACAGAAAACATCTCCCATCGTGTTCTAGAGGCTGCACGGAGGTCTGCCGAGTGTTTTGCAAGAAGAGAAAGAAAGTTGTCCAAAACAGCTTCCAATCGAATGTTCATGTGAATAGAAAAGGCAGGAGAGTGGTCAGGTACTGTTTTCTCTCAGTTGGCAAGCTGCGCACACAATCGCAGTGTTGTACAGCTTGTTTCATCACCTTTGCGAAGTTGCCGCTCACTACGGCTCCCGGAGACGAAGAAGCTGCTTCTTCGCGCAAAGACGATTCTGCCGCTCACAGTGCTCTGCGGTGTGTGTCTTCTGCCGAAAGAAGCACGGGAGCTGTGCTTAGCTCTGCAGAGCACCGTACCTTCGTCTTTAGCCTCTCTTCTCGTCTACATCTTAGCAAAAAGCTTTTCCACTCTGTCTGGCAAGGAGAAACTGTGCCTGCACAAAAAACTTCTCCCATCGTGTTCTAGAGGCTGCACGGAGGTCTGCCGAGTGTTTTGCAAGAAGAGAAAGAAAGTTGTCCAAAACAGATTCCAATCCAATGTTCATGTGAATAGAAAAGGCAGGAGAGTGGTCAGGTACTGTTTTCTCTCAGTTGGCAAGCTGCGCACACAATCGCAGTGTTGTACAGCTTGTTTCATCACCTTTGCGAAGTTGCCGCTCTCTCCGGCTCCCGGAGACGAAGAAGCTGCTTCTTCGCGCAAAGACGATTCTGCCGCTCACAGTGCTCTGCAGAGCAGCGTACCTTCGTCTTTAGCCTCTCTTCTCGTCTACATCTTAGCAAAAAGCTTTTCCACTCTGTCTGGCAAGGAGAAACTGTGCCAGCACAGAAAACATCTCCCATCGTGTTCTAGAGGCTGCACGGAGGTCTGCCGAGTGTTTTGCAAGAAGAGAAAGAAAGTTGTCCAAAACAGCTTGCAATCGAATGTTCATGTGAATAGAAAAGGCAGGAGAGTGGTCAGGTACTGTTTTCTCTCAGTTGGCAAGCTGCGCACACAATCGCAGTGTTGTACAGCTTGTTTCCTCACCTTTGCGAAGTTGCCGCTCTCTCCGGCTCCCGGAGACGAAGAAGCTGCTTCTTCGCGCAAAGACGAATCTGCCGCTCACAGTGCTCTGCGGTGTGTGTCTTCTGCCGAAAGAGGCACGGGAGCTGTGCTTAGCTCTGCAGAGCACCGTACCTTCGTCTTTATCTTCTCTTCTCATCTAAATCTTAGCAAAAAGCTTTTCCACTCTGTCTGGCGAGGAGAAACTGTGCCAGCACTGAAAACATCTCCCATCGTTTTCTAGAGGCTGCACGGAGGTCTGCCGAGTGTTTTGCAAGGAGAGAAAGAAAGTTGTCCAAAACATCTTCCAATCCAATGTTCATGTGAATAGAAAAGGCAGGAGAGTGGTAAGGTACTGTTTTCTCTCAGTTGGCAAGCTGCGCACACAATCGCACTGTTGTACAGCTTGTTTCATCACCTTTGCGAAGTTGCGGCTCTCTCCGGCTCCCGGAGACGAAGAAGCTGCTTCTTCGCGCAAAGACGATTCTGCCGCTCACAGTGCTCTGCAGAGCACCGTACCTTCGTCTTTAGCCTCTCTTCTCGTCTACATCTTAGCAAAAAGCTTTTCCACTCTGTCTGGCGAGGAGAAACTGTGCCAGCACAGAAAACATCTCCCATCGTGTTCTAGAGGCTGCACAGAGGTCTGCCGAGTGTTTTGCAAGAAGAGAAAGAAAGTTGTCCAAAACAGCTTCCAATCGAATATTCATGTGAATTGAAAAGGCAGGAGAGTGGTCAGGTACTGTTTTCTCTCAGTTGGCAAGCTGCGCACACAATCGCAGTGTTGTACAGCTTGTTTCATCACCTTTGCCAAGTTGCCGCTCTCTCCGGCTCCCGGAGACGAAGAAGCTGCTTCTTCGCGCAAAGACGATTCTGCCGCTCACAGTGCTCTGCGGTGTGTGTCTTCTTCCGAAAGAGGCACGGGAGCTGTGCTTAGCTCTGCAGAGCACCGTACCTTCGTCTTTAGCCTCTCTTCTCGTCTACATTTAGCAAAAAGCTTTTCCACTCTGTCTGGCAAGGAGAAACTGTGCCAGCACTAAAAACATCTCCCATCGTGTTCTAGAAGCTGCACGGAGGTCTGCCGAGTGTTTTGCAAGAAGAGAAACAAAGTTGTCCAAAACAGCTTCCAATCCAATGTTCACGTGAATAGAAAAGGCAGGAGAGTGGTCAGGTACTGTTTTCTCTCAGTTGGCAAGCTGCGCACACAATCGCAGTGTTGTACAGCTTGTTTCATCACCTTTGCGAAGTTGCCGCGCTCTCCGGCTCCCGAAGACGAAGAAGATGCTTCTTCGCGCAAAGACGGTTCTGCCCCTCACAGTGCTCTGCGGTGTGTGTCTTCTGCCGAAAGAGGCACGGGAGCTGTGCTTAGCTCTGCAGAGCACCGTACCTTCGTCTTTAGCCTCTCTTCTCGTCTACATCTTAGCAAAAAGCTTTTCCACTCTGTCTGGCAAGGAGAAACTGTGCCAGCACAGAAAACATCTCCCATCGTGTTCTAGAGGCTGCACGGAGGTCTGCCGAGCGTTTTGCAAGAAGAGAAAGAAAGTTGTCCAAAACAGCTTGCAATCGAATGTTCATGTGAATAGAAAAGGCAGGAGAGTGGTCAGGTACTGTTTTCTCTCAGTTGGCAAGCTGCGCACACAATCGCAGTGTTGTACAGCTTGTTTCATCACCTTTGCCAAGTTGCCGCTCTCTCCGGCTCCCGGAGACGAAGAAGCTGCTTCTTCGCGCAAAGACAATTCTGCCGCTCACAGTGCTCTGCAGAGCACCGTACCTTCATCTTTAGCCTCTCTTCTCGTCTACATCTTAGCAAAAAGCTTTTCCACTCTGTCTGGCGAGGAGAAACTGTGCCAGCACAAAAAACATCTCCCATCGTGTTCTAGAGGCTGCACGGAGGTCTGCCGAGTGTTTTGCAAGAAGAGAAAGAAAGTTGTCCAAAACAGCTTGCAATCGAATGTTCATGTGAATAGAAAAGGCAGGAGAGTGGTCAGGTACTGTTTTCTCTCAGTTGGAAAGCTGCGCACACAATCGCAGTGTTGTACAGCTTGTTTCATCACCTTTGCCAAGTTGCCGCTCTCTCCGGCTCCCGGAGACGAAGAAGCTCCTTCTTCGCGCAAAGACGATTCTGCCGCTCAAAGTGCTCTGCGGTGTGTGTCTTCTGCCGAAAGAGGCACGGGAGCTGTGCTTAGCTCTGCAGAGCACCGTAACTTCGTCTTTAGCCTCTCTTCTCGTCTACATCTTAGCAAAAAGCTTTTCCACTCTGTCTGGCAAGGAGAAACTCTGCCAGCACTGAAAACATCTCCCATCGTGTTCCAGAGGCTGCACGGAGGTCTGCCGAGTGTTTTGCAAGAAGAGAAAGAAAGTTGTCCAAAACAGCTTCCAATCCAATGTTCATGTGAATAGAAAGGCCAGGAGAGTGGTCAGGTACTGTTTTCTCTCAGTTGGCAAGCTGCGCACACAATCGCAGTTTTGTACAGCTTGTTTCATCACCTTTGCGAAGTTGCCGCTCTCTCCGGCTCCCGGAGACGAAGAAGCTGCTTCTTCGCGCAAAGAAGATTCTGCCGCCCATAGTTCTCTGCGGTTTTCGGATTCAGCCGAAAGAGGTCCGGGAGCGGTGCTTAGCTCTGCAGAGCACCGTACCTTCGTCTTTAGCCTCTCTTCTCGTCTACATCTTAGCCAAAAGCTTTTCCACTCTGTCTGGCAAGGAGAAACTGTGCCAGCACAGAAAACATCTCCCCTCGTGTTCTAGAGGCTGCACGGAGGTCTGCCGAGCGTTTTGCAAGAAGAGAAAGAAAGTTGTCCAAAACAGCTTGCAATCGAATGTTCATGTGAATAGAAAAGGCAGGAGAGTGGTCAGGTACTGTTTTCTCTCACTTGGCAAGCTGCGCACACAATCGCAGTGTTGTACAGCTTGTTTCATCACCTTTGCGAAGTTGCCGCTCTCTCCGGCTCCCGGAGACGAAGAAGCTGCTTCTTCGCGCAAAGACGATTCTGCCGCTCACAGTGCTCTGCAGAGCACCGTACCTTCGTCTTTAGCCTCTCTTCTCGTCTACATCTTAGCAAAAAGCTTTTCCACTCTGTCTGGCAAGGAGAAACTGTGCCAGCACAGAAAACATCTCCCATCGTGTTCTAGAGGCTGCACGGAGGTCTGCCGAGTGTTTTGCAAGAAGAGAAAGAAAGTTGTCCAAAACAGCTTGCAATCGAATGTTCATGTGAATAGAAAAGGCAGGAGAGTGGTCAGGTACTGTTTTCTCTCAGTTGGCAAGCTGCGCACACAATCGCACTGTTGTACAGCTTGTTTCATCACCTTTGCCAAGTTGCCGCTCTCTCCGGCTCCCGGAGACGAAGAAGCTGCTTCTTCGCCCAAAGACGATTCTGCCACTCACAGTGCTCTGCGGTGTGTGTCTTCTGCCGAAAGAGGCCCGGGATCTGTGCTTAGCTCTGCAGAGCACCGTACCTTCGTCTTTAGCCTCTCTTCTCGTCTACATCTTAGCAAAAAGCTTTTCCACTCTGTCTGGCAAGGAGAAACTGTGCCAGCACAAAAAATTCTCCCATCGTGTTCTAGAGGCTGCACGGAGGTCTGCCGAGTGTTTTGCAAGAAGAGAAATAAAGTTGTCCAAAACAGCTTCCAATCGAATGTTCATGTGAATAGAAAAGGCAGGAGAGTGGTCAGGTACTGTTTTCTCTCAGTTGGCAAGCTCCGCACACAATCGCAGTTTTGTACAGCTTGTTTCATCACCTTTGCGAAGTTGCCGCTCTCTCCGGCTCCCGGAGACGAAGAAGCTGATACTTCGCGCAAAGACGATTCTGCCGCTCACAGTGCTCTGCAGAGCACCGTACCTTCATCTTTAGCCTCTCTTCTCGTCTACATCTTAGCAAAAAGCTTTTCCACTCTGTCTGGCAAGGAGAAACTGTGCCAGCACAGAAAACATCTCCCATCGTGTTCTAGAGGCTGCACGGAGGTCTGCCGAGTGTTTTGCAAGAAGAGAAAGAAAGTTGTCCAAAACAGCTTGCAATCGAATATTCATGTGAATAGAAAAGGCAGGAGAGTGCTCAGGTACTGTTTTCTCTCAGTTGGCAAGCTGCGCACACAATCGCAGTGTTGTACAGCTTGTTTCATCACCTTTGCCAAGTTGCCGCTCTCTCCGGCTCCCGTAGACGAAGAAGCTCCTTCTTCGCGCAAAGACGATTCTGCCGCTCACAGTGCTCTGCGGTGTGTGTCTTCTGCCGAAAGAGGCACGGGAGCTGTGCTTAGCTCTGCAGAGCACCGTAACTTCGTCTTTAGCCTCTCTTCTCGTCTACATCTTAGCAAAAAGCTTTTCCACTCTGTCTGGCAAGGAGAAACTCTGCCAGCACTGAAAACATCTCCCATCGTGTTCTAGAGGCTGCACGGAGGTCTGCCGAGTGTTTTGCAAGAAGAGAAAGAAAGTTGTCCAAAACAGCTTCCAATCCAATGTTCATGTGAATAGAAAGGCCAGGAGAGTGGTCAGGTACTGTTTTCTCTCAGTTGGCAAGCTGCGCACACAATCGCAGTTTTGTACAGCTTGTTTTATCACCTTTGCGAAGTTGCCGCTCTCTCCGGCTCCCGAAAATGAAGAAGCTGCTAAATCGCGCAAAGACGATTCTGACGCCCATAGTTCTCTGCGGTGTGCGGCTTCAGCCGAAAGAGGTCCGGGAGCGGTGCTTAGCTCTGCAGAGCACCCTACCATCGTCTTTAGCCTCTCTTCTCGTCTACATCTTAGCAAAAAGCTTTTCCACTCTGTCTGGCAAGGAGAAACTGTGCCAGCACAGAAAACATCTCCCATCGTGTTCTAGAGGCTGCACGGAGGTCTGCCGAGCGTTTTGCAAGAAGAGAAAGAAAGTTGTCCAAAACAGCTTGCAATCGAATGTTCATGAGGATAGAAAAGGCAGGAGAGTGCTCAGGTACTGTTTTCTCTCAGTTGGCAAGCTGCGCACACAATCGCAGTGTTATACAGCTTGTTTCAACACCTTTGCGAAGTTGCCGCTCTCTCCGGCTCCCGGAGACGAAGAAGCTGCTTCTTCGCGCAAAGACGATTCTGCCGCTCACAGTGCTCTGCGGTGTGTGTCTTCTGCCGAAAGAGGCACGGGAGCTGTGCTTAGCTCTGCAGAGCACCGTACCTTCGTCTTTAGCCTCTCTTCTCTTCTACATCTTAGCAAAATCTTTTCCATTCTGTCTGGCAAGGAGAAACTGTGCCAACACAAAAAATATCTCCCATCGTGTTCTAGAAGCTGCACGGAGGTCTGCCGAGTGTTTTGCAAGAAGAGAAAGAAAGTTGTCCAAAACAGCTTCCAATCCAATGGTCACGAGAATAGAAAAGGCAGGAGAGTGGTCAGGTACTGTTTTCTCTCAGTTGGCAAGCTGCGCACACAATCGCAGTGTTGTACAGCTTGTTTCATCACCTTTGCGAAGTTGCCGCTCTCTCCGGCTCCCGGAGACGAAGAAGATGCTTCTTCGCGCAAAGAGGATTCTGCCCCTCACAGTGCTCTGCGGTGTGTGTCTTCTGCCGAAAGAGGCACGGGAGCTGTGCTTAGCTCTGCAGAGCACCGTACCTTCGTCTTTAGCCTCTCTTCTCGTCTACATCTTAGCAAAAAGCTTTTCCGCTCTGTCTGGCAAGGAGAAACTGTGCCAGCACAGAAAACATCTCCCATCGTGTTCTAGATGCTGCACGGAGGTCTGCCGAGCGTTTTGCAAGAAGAGAAAGAAAGTTGTCCAAAACAGCTTCCAATCCAATGTTCATGTGACTAGAAAAGGCAGGAGAGTGGTCAGGTACTGTTTTCTCTCAGTTGGCACGCTGCGCACACAATCGCAGTGTTGTACAGCTTGTTTCATCACATTTGCCAAGTTGCCGCTCTCTCCGGCTCCCGGAGACTAAGAAGCTGCTTCTTCGCGCAAAGACGATTCTGCCGCTCACAGTGCTCTGCGGTGTGTGTCTTCTGCCGAAAGAGGCAAGGGATCTTTGCTTAGATCTGCAGAGCACCGTACCTTCGTCTTTAGCCTCTCTTCTCGTCTACATCTTAGCAAAAAGCTTTTCCACTCTGTCTGGCAAGGAGAAACTGTGCCAGCACAGAAAACATCTCCCATCGTGTTCTAGAGGCTGCACGGAGGTCTGCCGAGTGTTTTGCAAGAAGAGAAAGAAAGTTGTCCAAAACAGCTTGCAATCGAATGTTCATGTGAATAGAAAAGGCAGGAGAGTGGTCAGGTACTGTTTTCTCTCACTTGGCAAGCTGCGCACACAATCGCAGTGTTGTACAGCTTGTTTCATCACCTTTGCGAAGTTGCCGCTCTCTCCAGCTCCCGGAGCCGAAGAAGAAGCTTCTTCGCGCAAAGACGATTCTGCCGCTCACAGTGCTCTGCGGTGTGTGTCTTCTGCCGAAAGAGGCACGGGAGCTGTGCTTAGCTCTGCAGAGCACCGTACCTTCGTCTTTAGCCTCTCTTCTCGTCTACATCTTAGCAAAAATCTTTTCCACTCTGTCTGGCAAGGAGAAACTGTGCCAGCACAGAAAACATCTCCCATCGTGTTCAAGAGGCTGCACGGAGGTCTGCCGAGCGTTTTGCAAGAAGAGAAAGAAAGTTGTCCAAAACAGCTTCCAATCCAATGTTCATGTGACTAGAAAAGGCAGGAGAGTGGTCAGGTACTGTTTTCTCTCAGTTGGCAAGCTGCGCACACAATCGCACTGTTGTACAGCTTGTTTCATCACCTTTGCCAAGTTGCCGCTCTCTCCGGCTCCCGGACACGAAGAAGCTGCTTCTTTGCGCAAAGACGATTCTGCCGCTCACAGTGCTCTGCGGTGTGCGCCTTCTGCCGAAAGAGGTCTGGGAGCGGTGCTTAGCTCTGCAGATCACCGTACCTTCGTCTTTAGCCTCTCTTCTCGTCTACATCTTAGCAAAAAGCTTTTCCACTCTGTCTGGCAAGCAGAAACTGTGCCAGCACTGAAAACATCTCCCATCGTGTTCTAGAGGCTGCACGGAGGTCTGCCGAGTGTTTTGCAAGAAGAGAAATAAAGTTGTCCAAAACAGCTTCCAATCCAATGTTCATGTGAATAGAAAATGCAGGAGAGTGGTCAGGTACTGTTTTCTCTCAGTTGGTAAGCTGCGCACACAATCGCAGTGTTGTACAGCTTGTTTCATCACCGTTTGCGAAGTTGCCGCTCTCTCCGGCTCCCGGAGACGAAGAAGCTGCTTCTTCGCGCAAAGAAGATTCTGCCGCTCAAAGTGCTCTGCAGAGCACCGTACCTTCGTCTTTAGCCTCTCTTCTCGTCTACATCTTAGCAAAAAGCTTTTCCACTCTGTCTGGCAAGGAGAAACTGTGCCAGCACAGAAAACATCTCCCATCGTGTTCTAGAGGCTGCACGGAGGTCTGCCGAGTGTTTTGCAAGAAGAGAAAGAAAGTTGTCCAAAACAGCTTGCAATCGAATGTTCATGTGAATAGAAAAGGCAGGAGAGTGGTCAGGTACTGTTTTCTCTCAGTTGGCAAGCTGCGCACACAATCGCAGTGTTGTACAGCTTGTTTCATCACCTTTGCCAAGTTGCCGCTCTCTTCGGCTCCCGGAGACGAAGAAGCTGCTTCTTCGCGCAAAGACGATTCTGCCGCTCACAGTGCTCTGCGGTGTGTGTCTTCTGCCGAAAGAAGCACGGGAGCTGTGCTTAGCTCTGCAGAGCACCGTACCTTCGTCTTTAGCCTCTCTTCTCGTCTACATCTTAGCAAAAAGCTTTTCCACTCTGTCTGGAAAGGAGAAACTGTGCCAGCACAAAAAAAATCTCCCATCGTGTTCTAGAGGCTGCACGGAGGTCTGTCGAGTGTTTTGCAAGAAGAGAATGAAAGTTGTCCAAAACAGCTTCCAATCCAATGTTCATGTGAATAGAAAAGGCAGGAGAGTGGTCAGGTACTGTTTTCTCTCAGTTGGCAAGCTGCGCACACAATCGCAGTGTTGTACAGCTTGTTTCATCACCTTTGCCAAGTTGCCGCTCTCTCCGGCTCCCGGAGACGAAGAAGCTGCTTCTTCGCGCAAAGACGATTCTGCCGCTCACAGTGCTCTGCAGAGCACCGTACCTTCGTCTTTAGCCTCTCTTCTCGTCTACATCTTAGCAAAAAGCTTTTCCACTCTGTCTGGCGAAGAGAAACTGTGCCAGCACAGAAAACATCTCCCATCGTGTTCTAGAGGCTGCACGGAGGTCTGCCGAGTGTTTTGCAAGAAGAGAAAGAAAGTTGTCCAAAACAGCTTGCAATCGAATGTTCATGTGAATAGAAAAGGCAGGAGAGTGGTCAGGTACTGTTTTCTCTCAGTTGGCAAGCTGCGCACACAATCGCAGTGTTGTACAGCTTGTTTCATCACCTTTGCGAAGTTGCCGCTCACTACGGCTCCCGGAGACGAAGAAGCTGCTTCTTCGCGCAAAGACGATTCTGCCGCTCACAGTGCTCTGCGGTGTGTGTCTTCTGCCGAAAGAAGCACGGGAGCTGTGCTTAGCTCTGCAGAGCACCGTACCTTCGTCTTTAGCCTCTCTTCTCGTCTACATCTTAGCAAAAAGCTTTTCCACTCTGTCTGGCAAGGAGAAACTGTGCCTGCACAAAAAACTTCTCCCATCGTGTTCTAGAGGCTGCACGGAGGTCTGCCGAGTGTTTTGCAAGAAGAGAAAGAAAGTTGTCCAAAACAGCTTCCAATCCAATGTTCATGTGAATAGAAAAGGCAGGAGAGTGGTCAGGTACTGTTTTCTCTCAGTTGGCAAGCTGCGCACACAATCGCAGTGTTGTACAGCTTGTTTCATCACCTTTGCGAAGTTGCCGCTCTCTCCGGCTCCCGGAGACGAAGAAGCTGCTTCTTCGCGCAAAGACGATTCTGCCGCTCACAGTGCTCTGCAGAGCAGCGTACCTTCGTCTTTAGCCTCTCTTCTCGTCTACATCTTAGCAAAAAGCTTTTCCACTCTGTCTGGCAAGGAGAAACTGTGCCAGCACAGAAAACATCTCCCATCGTGTTCTAGAGGCTGCACGGAGGTCTGCCGAGTGTTTTGCAAGAAGAGAAAGAAAGTTGTCCAAAACAGCTTGCAATCGAATGTTCATGTGAATAGAAAAGGCAGGAGAGTGGTCAGGTACTGTTTTCTCTCAGTTGGCAAGCTGCGCACACAATCGCAGTGTTGTACAGCTTGTTTCCTCACCTTTGCGAAGTTGCCGCTCTCTCCGGCTCCCGGAGACGAAGAAGCTGCTTCTTCGCGCAAAGACGAATCTGCCGCTCACAGTGCTCTGCGGTGTGTGTCTTCTGCCGAAAGAGGCACGGGAGCTGTGCTTAGCTCTGCAGAGCACCGTACCTTCGTCTTTATCTTCTCTTCTCATCTAAATCTTAGCAAAAAGCTTTTCCACTCTGTCTGGCGAGGAGAAACTGTGCCAGCACTGAAAACATCTCCCATCGTTTTCTAGAGGCTGCACGGAGGTCTGCCGAGTGTTTTGCAAGGAGAGAAAGAAAGTTGTCCAAAACATCTTCCAATCCAATGTTCATGTGAATAGAAAAGGCAGGAGAGTGGTAAGGTACTGTTTTCTCTCAGTTGGCAAGCTGCGCACACAATCGCACTGTTGTACAGCTTGTTTCATCACCTTTGCGAAGTTGCGGCTCTCTCCGGCTCCCGGAGACGAAGAAGCTGCTTCTTCGCGCAAAGACGATTCTGCCGCTCACAGTGCTCTGCAGAGCACCGTACCTTCGTCTTTAGCCTCTCTTCTCGTCTACATCTTAGCAAAAAGCTTTTCCACTCTGTCTGGCGAGGAGAAACTGTGCCAGCACAGAAAACATCTCCCATCGTGTTCTAGAGGCTGCACAGAGGTCTGCCGAGTGTTTTGCAAGAAGAGAAAGAAAGTTGTCCAAAACAGCTTCCAATCGAATATTCATGTGAATTGAAAAGGCAGGAGAGTGGTCAGGTACTGTTTTCTCTCAGTTGGCAAGCTGCGCACACAATCGCAGTGTTGTACAGCTTGTTTCATCACCTTTGCCAAGTTGCCGCTCTCTCCGGCTCCCGGACACGAAGAAGCTGCTTCTTCGCGCAAAGACGATTCTGCCGCTCACACTGCTCTGCGGTGTGCGCCTTCTGCCGAAAGAGGTCTGGGAGCGGTGCTTAGCTCTGCAGAGCACCGTACCTTCGTCTTTAGCCTCTCTTCTCGTCTACATCTTAGCAAAAAGCTTTTCCACTCTGTCTGGCAAGGAGAAACTGTGCCAGCACTGAAAACATCTCCCATCGTGTTCTAGAGGCTGCACGGAGGTCTGCCGAGTGTTTTGCAAGAAGAGAAAGAAAGTTGTCCAAAACAGCTTCCAATCGAATGTTCATGTGAATAGAAAAGGCAGGAGAGTGGTCAGGTACTGTTTTCTCTCAGTTGGCAAGCTGCGCACACAATCGCAGTGTTGTACAGCTTGTTTCATCACCTTTGCCAAGTTGCCGCTCTCTCCGGCTCCCGGAGACGAAGAAGCTGCTTCTTCGCGCAAAGACGATTCTGCCGCTCACAGTGCTCTGCAGAGCACCGTACCTTCGTCTTTAGCCTCTCTTCTCGTCTACATCTTAGCAAAAAGCTTTTCCACTCTGTCTGGCGAGGAGAAACTGTGCCAGCACAGAAAACATCTCCCATCGTGTTCTAGAGGCTGCACGGAGGTCTGCCGAGTGTTTTGCAAGAAGAGAAAGAAAGTTGTCCAAAACAGCTTGCAATCGAATTTTCATGTGAATAGAAAAGGCAGGAGAGTGGTCAGGTACTGTTTTCTCTCAGTTGGCAAGCTGCGCACACAATCGCAGTGTTGTACAGCTTGTTTCATCACCTTTGCCAAGTTGCCGCTCTCTCCGGCTCCCGGAGACGAAGAAGCTGCTTCTTCGCGCAAAGACGATTCTGCCGCTCACAGTGCTCTGCGGTGTGTGTCTTCTGCCGAAAGAAGCACGGGACCTGTGCTTAGCTCTGCAGAGCACCGTACCTTCGTCTTTAGCCTCTCTTCTCGTCTACATCTTAGCAAAAAGCTTTTCCACTCTGTCTGGAAAGGAGAAACTGTGCCAGCACAAAAAAAATCTCCCATCGTGTTCTAGAGGCTGCACGGAGGTCTGTCTAGTGTTTTGCAAGAAGAGAATGAAAGTTGTCCAAAACAGCTTCCAATCCAATGTTCATGTGAATAGAAAAGGCAGGAGAGTGGTCAGGTATTGTTTTCTCTCAGTTGGCAAGCTGCGCACACAATCGCAGTGTTGTACAGCTTGTTTCATCACCTTTGCCAAGTTGCCGCTCTCTCCGGCTCCCGGAGACGAAGAAGCTGCTTCTTCGCGCAAAGACGATTCTGCCGCTCACAGTGCTCTGCAGAGCACCGTACTTTCGTCTTTAGCCTCTCTTCTCGTCTACATCTTAGCAAAAAGCTTTTCCACTCTGTCTGGCGAAGAGAAACTGTGCCAGCACAGAAAACATCTCCCATCGTGTTCTAGAGGCTGCACGGAGGTCTGCCGAGTGTTTTGCAAGAAGAGAAAGAAAGTTGTCCAAAACAGCTTGCAATCGAATGTTCATGTGAATAGAAAAGGCAGGAGAGTGGTCAGGTACTGTTTTCTCTCAGTTGGCAAGCTGCGCACACAATCGCAGTGTTGTACAGCTTGTTTCATCACCTTTGCGAAGTTGCCGCTCACTACGGCTCCCGGAGACGAAGAAGCTGCTTCTTCGCGCAAAGACGATTCTGCCGCTCACAGTGCTCTGCGGTGTGTGTCTTCTGCCGAAAGAGGCACGGGAGCTGTGCTTAGCTCTGCAGAGCACCGTACCTTCGTCTTTAGCCTCTCTTCTCGTCTACATCTTAGCAAAAAGCTTTTCCACTCTGTCTGGCAAGGAGAAACTGTGCCTGCACAAAAAACTTGTCCCATCGTGTTCTAGAGGCTGCACGGAGGTCTGCCGAGTGTTTTGCAAGAAGAGAATGAAAGTTGTCCAAAACAGCTTCCAATCCAATGTTCATGTGAATAGAAAAGGCAGGAGAGTGGTCAGGTACTGTTTTCTCTCACTTGGCAAGCTGCGCACACAATCGCAGTTTTGTACAGCTTGTTTCATCACCTTTGCGAAGTTGCCGCTCTCTCCGGCTCCTGGAGACGAAGAAGCTGCTTCTTCGCGCAAAAACGATTCTGCCGCTCACAGTGCTCTGCAGAGCACCGTACCTTCGTCTTTAGCCTCTCTTCTCGTCTACATCTTAGCAAAAAGCTTTTCCACTCTGTCTGGCAAGGAGAAACTGTGCCAGCACAGAAAACATCTCCCATCGTGTTCTAGAGGCTGCACGGAGGTCTGCCGAGTGTTTTGCAAGAAGAGAAAGAAAGTTGTCCAAAACAGCTTGCAATCGAATGTTCATGTGAATAGAAAAGGCAGGAGAGTGGTCAGGTACTGTTTTCTCTCACTTGGCAAGCTGCGCACACAATCGCAGTGTTGTACAGCTTGTTTCATCACCTTTGCGATTTTGCCGCTCTCTCCAGCTCCCGGAGCCGAAGAAGAAGCTTCTTCGCGCAAAGACGATTCTGCCGCTCACAGTGCTCTGCGGTGTGTGTCTTCTGCCGAAAGAGGCACGGGAGCTGTGCTTAGCTCTGCAGAGCACCGTACCTTCGTCTTTAGCCTCTCTTCTCGTCTACATCTTAGCAAAAATCTTTTCCACTCTGTCTGGCAAGGAGAAACTGTGCCAGCACAGAAAACATCTCCCATCGTGTTCAAGAGGCTGCACGGAGGTCTGCCGAGCGTTTTGCAAGAAGAGAAAGAAAGTTGTCCAAAACAGCTTCCAATCCAATGTTCATGTGACTAGAAAAGGCAGGAGAGTGGTCAGGTACTGTTTTCTCTCAGTTGGCAAGCTGCGCACACAATCGCAGTGTTGTACAGCTTGTTTCATCACCTTTGCCAAGTTGCCGCTCTCTCCGGCTCCCGGAGACGAAGAAGCTGCTTCTTCGCGCAAAGACGATTCTGCCGCTCACACTGCTCTGCGGTGTGCGCCTTCTGCCGAAAGAAGTCTGGGAGCGGTGCTTAGCTCTGCAGAGCACCGTACCTTCGTCTTTAGCCTCTCTTCTCGTCTACATCTTAGCAAAAAGCTTTTCCACTCTGTCTGGCAAGGAGAAACTGTGCCAGCACTGAAAACATCTCCCATCGTGTTCTAGAGGCTGCACGGAGGTCTGCCGAGTGTTTTGCAAGAAGAGAAAGTAAGTTGTCCAAAACAGCTTCCAATCGAATGTTCATGTGAATAGAAAAGGCAGGAGAGTGGTCAGGTACTGTTTTCTCTCAGTTGGCAAGCTGCGCACACAATCGCAGTGTTGTACAGCTTGTTTCATCACCTTTGCCAAGTTGCCGCTCTCTCCGGCTCCCGGAGACGAAGAAGCTGCTTCTTCGCGCAAAGACGATTCTGCCGCTCACAGTGCTCTGCAGAGCACCGTACCTTCGTCTTTAGCCTCTCTTCTCGTCTACATCTTAGCAAAAAGCTTTTCCACTCTGTCTGGCGAGGAGAAACTGTGCCAGCACAGAAAACATCTCCCATCGTGTTCTAGAGGCTGCACGGAGGTCTGCCGAGTGTTTTGCAAGAAGAGAAAGAAAGTTGTCCAAAACAGCTTGCAATCGAATTTTCATGTGAATAGAAAAGGCAGGAGAGTGGTCAGGTACTGTTTTCTCTCAGTTGGCAAGCTGCGCACACAATCGCAGTGTTGTACAGCTTGTTTCATCACCTTTGCCAAGTTGCCGCTCTCTCCGGCTCCCGGAGACGAAGAAGCTGCTTCTTCGCGCAAAGACGATTCTGCCGCTCACAGTGCTCTGCGGTGTGTGTCTTCTGCCGAAAGAAGCACGGGAGCTGTGCTTAGCTCTGCAGAGCACCGTACCTTCGTCTTTAGCCTCTCTTCTCGTCTACATCTTAGCAAAAAGCTTTTCCACTCTCTCTGGAAAGGAGAAACTGTGCCAGCACAAAAAAAATCTCCCATCGTGTTCTAGAGGCTGCACGGAGGTCTGTCTAGTGTTTTGCAAGAAGAGAATGAAAGTTGTCCAAAACAGCTTCCAATCCAATGTTCATGTGAATAGAAAAGGCAGGAGAGTGGTCAGGTATTGTTTTCTCTCAGTTGGCAAGCTGCGCACACAATCGCAGTGTTGTACAGCTTGTTTCATCACCTTTGCCAAGTTGCCGCTCTCTCCGGCTCCCGGAGACGAAGAAGCTGCTTCTTCGCGCAAAGACGATTCTGCCGCTCACAGTGCTCTGCAGAGCACCGTACCTTCGTCTTTAGCCTCTCTTCTCGTCTACATCTTAGCAAAAAGCTTTTCCACTCTGTCTGGCGAAGAGAAACTGTGCCAGCACAGAAAACATCTCCCATCGTGTTCTAGAGGCTGCACGGAGGTCTGCCGAGTGTTTTGCAAGAAGAGAAAGAAAGTTGTCCAAAACAGCTTGCAATCGAATGTTCATGTGAATAGAAAAGGCTGGAGAGTGGTCAGGTACTGTTTTCTCTCAGTTGGCAAGCTGCGCACACAATCGCAGTGTTGTACAGCTTGTTTCATCACCTTTGCGAAGTTGCCGCTCACTACGGCTCCCGGAGACGAAGAAGCTGCTTCTTCGTGCAAAGACGATTCTGCCGCTCACAGTGCTCTGCGGTGTGTGTCTTCTGCCGAAAGAGGCACGGGAGCTGTGCTTAGCTCTGCAGAGCACCGTACCTTCGTCTTTAGCCTCTCTTCTCGTCTACATCTTAGCAAAAAGCTTTTCCACTCTGTCTGGCAAGGAGAAACTGTGCCTGCACAAAAAACTTGTCCCATCGTGTTCTAGAGGCTGCACGGAGGTCTGCCGAGTGTTTTGCAAGAAGAGAATGAAAGTTGTCCAAAACAGCTTCCAATCCAATGTTCATGTGAATAGAAAAGGCAGGAGAGTGGTCAGGTACTGTTTTCTCTCAGTTGGCAAGCTGCGCACACAATCGCAGTTTTGTACAGCTTGTTTCATCACCTTTGCGAAGTTGCCGCTCTCTCCGGCTCCCGGAGACGAAGAAGCTGCTTCTTCGCGCAAAAACGATTCTGCCGCTCACAGTGCTCTGCAGAGCACCGTACCTTCGTCTTTAGCCTCTCTTCTCGTCTACATCTTAGCAAAAAGCTTTTCCACTCTGTCTGGCAAGGAGAAACTGTGCCAGCACAGAAAACATCTCCCATCGTGTTCTAGAGGCTGCACGGAGGTCTGCCGAGTGTTTTGCAAGAAGAGAAAGAAAGTTGTCCAAAACAGCTTGCAATCGAATGTTCATGTGAATAGAAAAGGCAGGAGAGTGGTCAGGTACTGTTTTCTCTCACTTGGCAAGCTGCGCACACAATCGCAGTGTTGTACAGCTTGTTTCATCACCTTTGCGAAGTTGCCGCTCTCTCCAGCTCCCGGAGCCGAAGAAGAAGCTTCTTCGCGCAAAGACGATTCTGCCGCTCACAGTGCTCTGCGGTGTGTGTCTTCTGCCGAAAGAGGCACGGGAGCTGTGCTTAGCTCTGCAGAGCACCGTACCTTCGTCTTTAGCCTCTCTTCTCGTCTACATCTTAGCAAAAATCTTTTCCACTCTGTCTGGCAAGGAGAAACTCTGCCAGCACAGAAAACATCTCCCATCGTGTTCAAGAGGCTGCACGGAGGTCTGCCGAGCGTTTTGCAAGAAGAGAAAGAAAGTTGTCCAAAACAGCTTCCAATCCAATGTTCATGTGACTAGAAAAGGCAGGAGAGTGGTCAGGTACTGTTTTCTCTCAGTTGGCAAGCTGCGCACACAATCGCAGTGTTGTACAGCTTGTTTCATCACCTTTGCCAAGTTGCCGCTCTCTCCGGCTCCCGGAGACGAAGAAGCTGTTTATTCGCGCAAAGACGATTCTGCCGCTCACAGTGCTCTGCGGTGTGTGTCTTCTGCCGAAAGAGGCACGGGACCTGTGCTTAGCTCTGCAGAGCACCGTACCTTCGTCTTTAGCCTCTCTTCTCGTCTACATCTTAGCAAAACGCTTTTCCACTCTGTCTGGCAAGGAGAAACTGTGCCAGCACAGAAAACATCTCCCATCGTGTTCTAGAGGCTGCACGGGGGTCTGCCGAGTGTTTTGCAAGAAGAGAAAGAAAGTTGTCCAAAACAGCTTCCAATCGAATGTTCATGTGAATAGAAAGGCAGGAGAGTGGTCAGGTACTGTTTTCTCTCAGTTGGTAAGCTGCGCACACAATCGCAGTTTTGAACAGCTTGTTTCATCACCTTTGCGAAGTTGCCGCTCTCTCCGGCTCCCGGAGACGAAGAAACTGCTTCTTCGCGCAAAGACGATTTTGCCGCTCACAGTGCTCTGCAGAGCACCGTACCTTCGTCTTTAGCCTCTCTTCTCGTCTACATCTTAGCAAAAAGCTTTTCCACTCTGTCTGGCAAGGAGAAACTGTGCCAGCACAAAAAACATCTCCCATCGTGTTCTAGAGGCTGCACGGAGGTCTGGCGAGTGTTTTGCAGGAAGAGAAAGAAAGTTGTCCAAAACAGCTTGCAATCGAATGTTCAGGTGATTACAAGAGGCAGGAGAGTGGTCAGGTACTGTTTTCTCTCAGTTGGCAAGCTGCGCACACAATCGCAGTGTTGTACAGCTTGTTTCATCACCTTTGCGAAGTTGCCGCTCTCTCCGGCTCCCGGAGACGAAGAAGCTGCTTCTTCGCGCAAAGACGATTCTGCCGCTCACAGTGCTCTGCAGAGCACCGTACTTTCGTCTTTAGCCTCTCTTCTCGTCTACATCTTAGCAAAATCTTTTCCACTCTGTCTGGCGAGGAGAAACTGTGCCAGCACAGAAAACATCTCCCATCGTGTTCTAGAGGCTGCACGGAGGTCTGCCGAGTGTTTTGCAAGAAGAGAAAGAAAGTTGTCCAAAACAGCTTCCAATCGAATGTTCATGTGAATTGAAAAGGCAGGAGAGTGGTCAGGTACTGTTTTCTCTCAGTTGGCAAGCTGCGCACACAATCGCAGTGTTGTACAGCTTGTTTCATCACCTTTGCCAAGTTGCCGCTCTCTCCGGCTCCCGGACACGAAGAAGCTGCTTCTTTGCGCAAAGACGATTCTGCCGCTCACAGTGCTCTGCGGTGTGCGCCTTCTGCCGAAAGAGGTCTGGGAGCGGTGCTTAGCTCTGCAGATCACCGTACCTTCGTCTTTAGCCTCTCTTCTCGTCTACATCTTAGCAAAAAGCTTTTCCACTCTGTCTGGCAAGCAGAAACTGTGCCAGCACTGAAAACATCTCCCATCGTGTTCTAGAGGCTGCACGGAGGTCTGCCGAGTGTTTTGCAAGAAGAGAAATAAAGTTGTCCAAAACAGCTTCCAATCCAATGTTCATGTGAATAGAAAAGGCAGGAGAGTGGTCAGGTACTGTTTTCTCTCAGTTGGTAAGCTGCGCACACAATCGCAGTGTTGTACAGCTTGTTTCATCACCGTTTGCGAAGTTGCCGCTCTCTCCGGCTCCCGGAGACGAAGAAGCTGCTTCTTCGCGCAAAGACGATTCTGCCGCTCACAGTGCTCTGCAGAGCACCGTACCTTCGTCTTTAGCCTCTCTTCTCGTCTACATCTTAGCAAAAAGCTTTTCCACTCTGTCTGGCAAGGAGAAACTGTGCCAGCACAGAAAACATCTCCCATCGTGTTCTAGAGGCTGCACGGAGGTCTGCCGAGTGTTTTGCAAGAAGAGAAAGAAAGTTGTCCAAAACAGCTTGCAATCGAATGTTCATGTGAATAGAAAAGTCAGGAGAGTGGTCAGGTACTGTTTTCTCTCAGTTGGCAAGCTGCGCACACAATCGCAGTGTTGTACAGCTTGTTTCATCACCTTTGCCAAGTTGCCGCTCTCTTCGGCTCCCGGAGACGAAGAAGCTGCTTCTTCGCGCAAAGACGATTCTGCCGCTCACAGTGCTCTGCGGTGTGTGTCTTCTGCCGAAAGAAGCACGGGAGCTGTGCTTAGCTCTGCAGAGCACCGTACCTTCGTCTTTAGCCTCTCTTCTCGTCTACATCTTAGCAAAAAGCTTTTCCACTCTGTCTGGAAAGGAGAAACTGTGCCAGCAGAAAAAAAATCTCCCATCGTGTTCTAGAGGCTGCACGGAGGTCTGTCGAGTGTTTTGCAAGAAGAGAATGAAAGTTGTCCAAAACAGCTTCCAATCCAATGTTCATGTGAATAGAAAAGGCAGGAGAGTGGTCAGGTACTGTTTTCTCTCAGTTGGCAAGCTGCGCACACAATCGCAGTGTTGTACAGCTTGTTTCATCACCTTTGCGAAGTTGCCGCTCTCTCCGGCTCCCGGAGACGAAGAAGCTGCTTCTTCGCGCAAAGACGATTCTGCCGCTCACAGTGCTCTGCAGAGCACCGTACCTTCGTCTTTAGCCTCTCTTCTCGTCTACATCTTAGCAAAAAGCTTTTCCACTCTGTCTGGCGAAGAGAAACTGTGCCAGCACAGAAAACATCTCCCATCGTGTTCTAGAGGCTGCACGGAGGTCTGCCGAGTGTTTTGCAAGAAGAGAAAGAAAGTTGTCCAAAACAGCTTGCAATCGAATGTTCATGTGAATAGAAAAGGCAGGAGAGTGGTCAGGTACTGTTTTCTCTCAGTTGGCAAGCTGCGCACACAATCGCAGTGTTGTACAGCTTGTTTCATCACCTTTGCGAAGTTGCCGCTCACTACGGCTCCCGGAGACGAAGAAGCTGCTTCTTCGCGCAAAGACGATTCTGCCGCTCACAGTGCTCTGCGGTGTGTGTCTTCTGCCGAAAGAAGCACGGGAGCTGTGCTTAGCTCTGCAGAGCACCTTACTTTCGTCTTTAGCCTCTCTTCTCGTCTACATCTTAGCAAAAAGCTTTTCCACTCTGTCTGGCAAGGAGAAACTGTGCCAGCACAAAAAACATCTCCCATCGTGTTCTAGAGGCTGCACGGAGGTCTGCCGAGTGTTTTGCAAGAAGAGAAAGAAAGTTGTCCAAAACAGCTTCCAATCCAATGTTCATGTGAATAGAAAAGGCAGGAGAGTGGTCAGGTACTGTTTTCTCTCAGTTGGCAAGCTGCGCACACAATCGCAGTGTTGTACAGCTTGTTTCATCACCTTTGCCAAGTTGCCGCTCTCTCCGGCTCCCGGAGACGAAGAAGCTGCTTCTTCGCGCAAAGACGATTCTGCCGCTCACAGTGCTCTGCAGAGCACCGTACCTTCGTCTTTAGCCTCTCTTCTCGTCTACATCTTAGCAAAAAGCTTTTCCACTCTGTCTGGCAAGGAGAAACTGTGCCAGCACAGAAAACATCTCCCATCGTGTTCTAGAGGCTGCACGGAGGTCTGCCGAGTGTTTTGCAAGAAGAGAAAGAAAGTTGTCCAAAACAGCTTCCAATCGAATGTTCATGTGAATAGAAAAGGCAGGAGAGTGGTCAGGTACTGTTTTCTCTCAGTTGGCAAGCTGCGCACACAATCGCAGTGTTGTACAGCTTGTTTCCTCACCTTTGCGAAGTTGCCGCTCTCTCCGGCTCCCGGAGACGAAGAAGCTGCTTCTTCGCGCAAAGACGAATCTGCCGCTCACAGTGCTCTGCGGTGTGTGTCTTCTGCCGAAAGAGGCACGGGAGCTGTGCTTAGCTCTGCAGAGCACCGTACCTTCGTCTTTATCTTCTCTTCTCATCTAAATCTTAGCAAAAAGCTTTTCCACTCTGTCTGGCGAGGAGAAACTGTGCCAGCACAGAAAACATCTCCCATCGTTTTCTAGAGGCTGCACGGAGGTCTGCCGAGTGTTTTGCAAGGAGAGAAAGAAAGTTGTCCAAAACATCTTCCAATCCAATGTTCATGTGAATAGAAAAGGCAGGAGAGTGGTAAGGTACTGTTTTCTCTCAGTTGGCAAGCTGCGCACACAATCGCACTGTTGTACAGCTTGTTTCATCACCTTTGCGAAGTTGCGGCTCTCTCCGGCTCCCGGAGACGAAGAAGCTGCTTCTTCGCGCAAAGACGATTCTGCCGCTCACAGTGCTCTGCAGAGCACCGTACCTTCGTCTTTAGCCTCTCTTCTCGTCTACATCTTAGCAAAAAGCTTTTCCACTCTGTCTGGCGAGGAGAAACTGTGCCAGCACAGAAAACATCTCCCATCGTGTTCTAGAGGCTGCACAGAGGTCTGCCGAGTGTTTTGCAAGAAGAGAAAGAAAGTTGTCCAAAACAGCTTCCAATCGAATATTCATGTGAATTGAAAAGGCAGGAGAGTGGTCAGGTACTGTTTTCTCTCAGTTGGCAAGCTGCGCACACAATCGCAGTGTTGTACAGCTTGTTTCATCACCTTTGCCAAGTTGCCGCTCTCTCCGGCTCCCGGACACGAAGAAGCTGCTTCTTCGCGCAAAGACGATTCTGCCGCTCACACTGCTCTGCGGTGTGCGCCTTCTGCCGAAAGAGGTCTGGGAGCGGTGCTTAGCTCTGCAGAGCACCGTACCTTCGTCTTTAGCCTCTCTTCTCGTCTACATCTTAGCAAAAAGCTTTTCCACTCTGTCTGGCAAGGAGAAACTGTGCCAGCACTGAAAACATCTCCCATCGTGTTCTAGAGGCTGCACGGAGGTCTGCCGAGTGTTTTGCAAGAAGAGAAATAAAGTTGTCCAAAACAGCTTCCAATCGAATGTTCATGTGAATAGAAAAGGCAGGAGAGTGGTCAGGTACTGTTTTCTCTCAGTTGGCAAGCTGCGCACACAATCGCAGTGTTGTACAGCTTGTTTCATCACCTTTGCCAAGTTGCCGCTCTCTCCGGCTCCCGGAGACGAAGAAGCTGCTTCTTCGCGCAAAGACGATTCTGCCGCTCACAGTGCTCTGCAGAGCACCGTACCTTCGTCTTTAGCCTCTCTTCTCGTCTACATCTTAGCAAAAAGCTTTTCCACTCTGTCTGGCGAGGAGAAACTGTGCCAGCACAGAAAACATCTCCCATCGTGTTCTAGAGGCTGCACGGAGGTCTGCCGAGTGTTTTGCAAGAAGAGAAAGAAAGTTGTCCAAAACAGCTTGCAATCGAATTTTCATGTGAATAGAAAAGGCAGGAGAGTGATCAGGTACTGTTTTCTCTCAGTTGGCAAGCTGCGCACACAATCGCAGTGTTGTACAGCTTGTTTCATCACCTTTGCCAAGTTGCCGCTCTCTCCGGCTCCCGGAGACGAAGAAGCTGCTTCTTCGCGCAAAGACGATTCTGCCGCTCACAGTGCTCTGCGGTGTGTGTCTTCTGCCGAAAGAAGCACGGGACCTGTGCTTAGCTCTGCAGAGCACCGTACCTTCGTCTTTAGCCTCTCTTCTCGTCTACATCTTAGCAAAAAGCTTTTCCACTCTGTCTGGAAAGGAGAAACTGTGCCAGCACAAAAAAAATCTCCCATCGTGTTCTAGAGGCTGCACGGAGGTCTGTCTAGTGTTTTGCAAGAAGAGAATGAAAGTTGTCCAAAACAGCTTCCAATCCAATGTTCATGTGAATAGAAAAGGCAGGAGAGTGGTCAGGTACTGTTTTCTCTCAGTTGGCAAGCTGCGCACACAATCGCAGTGTTGTACAGCTTGTTTCATCACCTTTGCCAAGTTGCCGCTCTCTCCGGCTCCCGGAGACGAAGAAGCTGCTTCTTCGCGCAAAGACGATTCTGCCGCTCACAGTGCTCTGCAGAGCACCGTACCTTCGTCTTTAGCCTCTCTTCTCGTCTACATCTTAGCAAAAAGCTTTTCCACTCTGTCTGGCGAAGAGAAACTGTGCCAGCACAGAAAACATCTCCCATCGTGTTCTAGAGGCTGCACGGAGGTCTGCCGAGTGTTTTGCAAGAAGAGAAATAAAGTTGTCCAAAACAGCTTGCAATCGAATGTTCATGTGAATAGAAAAGGCAGGAGAGTGGTCAGGTACTGTTTTCTCTCAGTTGGCAAGCTGCGCACACAATCGCAGTGTTGTACAGCTTGTTTCATCACCTTTGCGAAGTTGCCGCTCACTACGGCTCCCGGAGACGAAGAAGCTGCTTCTTCGCGCAAAGACGATTCTGCCGCTCACAGTGCTCTGCGGTGTGTGTCTTCTGCCGAAAGAGGCACGGGAGCTGTGCTTAGCTCTGCAGAGCACCGTACCTTCGTCTTTAGCCTCTCTTCTCGTCTACATCTTAGCAAAAAGCTTTTCCACTCTGTCTGGCAAGGAGAAACTGTGCCAGCACAAAAAACATCTCCCATCGTGTTCTAGAGACTGCACGGAGGTCTGCCGAGTGTTTTGCAAGAAGAGAAAGAAAGTTGTCCAAAACAGCTTGCAATCGAATGTTCATGTGATTAGAAAAGGCAGGAGAGTGGTAAGGTACTGTTTTCTCTCAGTTGGCAAGCTGCGCACACAATCGCAGTGTTGTACAGCTTGTTTCATCACCTTTGCGAAGTTGCCGCTCTCTCCGGCTCCCGAAAACGAAGAAGCTGCTTCTTCGCGCAAAGACGATTCTGCCGCCCATAGTTCTCTGCGGTGTGCGGCTTCAGCCGAAAGAGGTCCGGGAGCGGTGCTTAGCTCTGCAGAGCACCGTACCTTCGTCTTTAGCCTCTCTTCTCGTCTACATTTAGCAAAAAGCTTTTCCACTCTGTCTGGCGAGGAGAAACTGTGCCAGCACAGAAAACATCTCCCATCGTGTTCTAGAGGCTGCACGGAGGTCTGCCGAGTGTTTTGCAAGAAGAGAAAGAAAGTTGTCCAAAACAGCTTGCAATCGAATGTTCATGTGAATAGAAAAGGCAGGAGAGTGGTCAGGTACTGTTTTCTCTCAGTTGGCAATCTGCGCACACAATCGCAGTGTTGTACAGCTTGTTTCATCACCTTTGCCAAGTTGCCGCTCTCTCCGGCTCCCGGAGACGAAGAAGCTGCTTCTTCGCGCAAAGACGATTCTGCCGCTCACAGTTCTCTGCAGAGCACCGTACCTTCGTCTTTAGCCTCTCTTCTCGTCTACATCTTAGCAAAAAGCTTTTCCACTCTGTCTGGCAAGGAGAAACTGTGCCAGCACAAAAAACATCTCCCATCGTGTTCTAGAGGCTGCACGGAGGTCTGCCGAGTGTTTTGCAAGAAGAGAAAGAAAGTTGTCCAAAACAGCTTCCAATCGAATGTTCATGTGAATAGAAAAGTCAGGAGAGTGGTCAGGTACTGTTTTCTCTCAGTTGGAAAGCTGCGCACACAATCGCAGTGTTGTACAGCTTGTTTCATCACCTTTGCCAAGTTGCCGCTCTCTCCGGCTCCCGGAGACGAAGAAGCTGCTTCTTCGCGCAAAAACGATTCTGCCGCTCACAGTGCTCTGCGGTGTGTGTCTTCTGCCGAAAGAGGTCCGGGAGCGGTGCTTAGCTCTGCAGAGCACCGTACCTTCGTCTTTAGCCTCTCTTCTCGTCTACATCTTAGCAAAAAGCTTTTCCACTCTGTCTGGCAAGGAGAAACTGTGCCAGCACAGAAAACATCTCCCATCGTGTTCTAGAGGCTGCACGGAGGTCGGCCGAGTGTTTTGCAAGAAGAGAAAGAAAGTTGTCCAAAACAGCTTGCAATCGAATGTTCATGTGAATAGAAAAGGCAGGAGAGTGGTCAGGTACTGTTTTCTCTCAGTTGGCAAGCTGCGCACACAATCGCACTGTTGTACAGCTTGTTTCATCACCTTTGCGAAGTTGCCGCTCTCTCCGGCTCCCGGAGATGAAGAAGCTGCTTCTTCGCGCAAAGACGATTCTGCCGCTCACAGTGCTCTGCGGTGTGTGTCTTCTGCCGAAAGAGGTCCGGGAGCGGTGCTTAGCTCTGCAGAGCACCGTACCTTCGTCTTTAGCCTCTCTTCTCGTCTACATCTTAGCAAAAAGCTTTTCCACTCTGTCTGGCAAGGAGAAACTGTGCCATCACAAACAACATCTCCCATCGTGTTCTAGAGACTGCACGGAGGTCTGCCGAGTGTTTTGCAAGAAGAGAAAGAAAGTTGTCCAAAACAGCTTGCAATCGAATGTTCATGTGATTAGAAAAGGCAGGAGAGTGGTAAGGTACTGTTTTCTCTCAGTTGGCAAGCTGCGCACACAATCGCAGTGTTGTACAGCTTGTTTCATCACCTTTGCGAAGTTGCCGCTCTCTCCGGCTCCCGAAAACGAAGAAGCTGCTTATTCGCGCAAAGACGATTCTGCCGCCCATAGTTCTCTGCGGTGTGCGGCTTCAGCCGAAAGAGGTCCGGGAGCGGTGCTTAGCTCTGCAGAGCACCGTACCTTCGTCTTTAGCCTCTCTTCTCGTCTACATCTTAGCAAAAAGCTTTTCCACTCTGTCTGGCGAGGAGAAACTGTGCCAGCACAGAAAACATCTCCCATCGTGTTCTAGAGGCTGCACGGAGGTCTGCCGAGTGTTTTGCAAGAAGAGAAAGAAAGTTGTCCAAAACAGCTTGCAATCGAATGTTCATGTGAATAGAAAAGGCAGGAGAGTGGTCAGGTACTGTTTTCTCTCAGTTGGCAATCTGCGCACACAATCGCAGTGTTGTACAGCTTGTTTCATCACCTTTGCCAAGTTGCCGCTCTCTCCGGCTCCCGGAGACGAAGAAGCTGCTTCTTCGCGCAAAGACGATTACGCCGCTCACAGTTCTCTGCAGAGCACCGTACCTTCGTCTTTAGCCTCTCTTCTCGTCTACATCTTAGCAAAAAGCTTTTCCACTCTGTCTGGCGAGGAGAAACTGTGCCAGCACAAAAAACATCTCCCATCGTGTTCTAGAGGCTGCACGGAGGTCTGCCGAGTGTTTTGCAAGAAGAGAAAGAAAGTTGTCCAAAACAGCTTGCAATCGAATGTTCATGTGAATAGAAAAGTCAGGAGAGTGGTCAGGTACTGTTTTCTCTCAGTTGGCAAGCTGCGCACACAATCGCAGTGTTGTACAGCTTGTTTCATCACCTTTGCCAAGTTGCCGCTCTCTCCGGCTCCCGGAGACGAAGAAGCTGCTTCTTCGCGCAAAAACGATTCTGCCGCTCACAGTGCTCTGCGGTGTGTGTCTTCTGCCGAAAGAGGTCCGGGAGCTGTGCTTAGCTCTGCAGAGCACCGTACCTTCGTCTTTAGCCTCTCTTCTCGTCTACATCTTAGCAAAAAGCTTTTCCACTCTGTCTGGCAAGGAGAAACTGTGCCAGCACAGAAAATATCTCCCATCGTGTTCTAGAGGCTGCACGGAGGTCGGCCGAGTGTTTTGCAAGAAGAGAAAGAAAGTTGTCCAAAACAGCTTGCAATCGAATGTTCATGTGAATAGAAAAGGCAGGAGAGTGGTCAGGTACTGTTTTCTCTCAGTTGGCAAGCTGCGCACACAATCGCACTGTTGTACAGCTTGTTTCATAACCTTTGCGAAGTTGCCGCTCTCTCCGGCTCCCGGAGATGAAGAAGCTGCTTCTTCGCGCAAAGACGATTCTGCCGCTCACAGTGCTCTGCGGTGTGTGTCTTCTGCCGAAAGTGGTCCAGGAGCGGTGCTTAGCTCTGCAGAGCACCGTACCTTCGTCTTTAGCCTCTCTTCTCGTCTACATCTTAGCAAAAAGCTTTTCCACTCTGTCTGGCAAGGAGAAACTGTGCCAGCACAAAAAACATCTCCCATAGTGTTCTAGAGACTGCACGGAGGTCTGCCGAGTGTTTTGCAAGAAGAGAAAGAAAGTTGTCCAAAACAGCTTGCAATCGAATATTCATGTGATTAGAAAAGGCAGGAGAGTGGTAAGGTACTGTTTTCTCTCAGTTGGCAAGCTGCGCACACAATCGCAGTGTTGTACAGCTTGTTTCATCACCTTTGCGAAGTTGCCGCTCTCTCCGGCTCCCGAAAACGAAGAAGCTGCTTCTTCGCGCAAAGACGATTCTGCCGCCCATAGTTCTCTGCGGTGTGCGGCTTCAGCCGAAAGAGGTCCGGGAGCGGTGCTTAGCTCTGCAGAGCACCGTACCTTCGTCTTTAGCCTCTCTTCTCGTCTACATCTTAGCAAAAAGCTTTTCCACTCTGTCTGGCGAGGAGAAACTGTGCCAGCACAGAAAACATCTCCCATCGTGTTCTAGAGGCTGCACGGAGGTCTGCCGAGTGTTTTGCAAGAAGAGAAAGAAAGTTGTCCAAAACAGCTTGCAATCGAATGTTCATGTGAATAGAAAAGGCAGGAGAGTGGTCAGGTACTGTTTTCTCTCAGTTGGCAATCTGCGCACACAATCGCAGTGTTGTACAGCTTGTTTCATCACCTTTGCCAAGTTGCCGCTCTCTCCGGCTCCCGGAGACGAAGAAGCTGCTTCTTCGCGCAAAGACGATTACGCCGCTCACAGTTCTCTGCAGAGCACCGTACCTTCGTCTTTAGCCTCTCTTCTCGTCTACATCTTAGCAAAAAGCTTTTCCACTCTGTCTGGCGAGGAGAAACTGTGCCAGCACAAAAAACATCTCCCATCGTGTTCTAGAGGCTGCACGGATGTCTGCCGAGTGTTTTGCAAGAAGAGAAAGAAAGTTGTCCAAAACAGATTGCAATCGAATGTTCATGTGAATAGAAAAGTCAGGAGAGTGGTCAGGTACTGTTTTCTCTCAGTTGGAAAGCTGCGCACACAATCGCAGTGTTGTACAGCTTGTTTCATCACCTTTGCCAAGTTGCCGCTCTCTCCGGCTCCCGGAGACGAAGAAGCTGCTTCTTCGCGCAAAAACGATTCTGCCGCTCACAGTGCTCTGCGGTGTGTGTCTTCTGCCGAAAGAGGTCCGGGAGCGGTGCTCTAGCTCTGCAGAGCACCGTACCTTCGTCTTTAGCCTCTCTTCTCGTCTACATCTTAGCAAAAAGCTTTTCCACTCTGTCTGGCAAGGAGAAACTGTGCCAGCACAGAAAACATCTCCCATCGTGTTCTAGAGGCTGCACGGAGGTCTGCCGAGTGTTTTGCAAGAAGAGAAAGAAAGTTGTCCAAAACAGCTTGCAATCGAATGTTCATGTGAATAGAAAAGGCAGGAGAGTGCTCAGGTACTGTTTTATCTCAGTTGGCATGCTGCGCACACAATCGCAGTGTTGTACAGCTTGTTTCATCACCTTTGCCAAGTTGCCGCTCTCTCCGGCTCCCGTAGACGAAGAAGCTGCTTCTTCGCGCAAAGACGATTCTGCCGCTCACAGTGCTCTGCGGTGTGTGTCTTCTGCCGAAAGAGGCACGGGAGCGGTGCTTAGCTCTGCAGAGCACCGTACCTTCGTCTTTAGCCTCTCTTCTCGTCTACATCTTAGCAAAAAGCTTTTCCACTCTGTCTGGCAAGGAGAAACTGTGCCAGCAATGAAAACATCTCCCATCGTGTTCTAGAGGCTGCACGGAGGTCTGCCGAGTGTTTTGCAAGAAGAGAAAGAAAGTTGTCCAAAACAGCTTGCAATCGAATGTTCATGTGAATAGAAAAGGCAGGAGAGTGGTCAGGTACTGTTTTCTCTCAGTTGGCAAGCTGCGCACACAATCGCAGTGTTGTACAGCTTGTTTCATCACCTTTGCCAAGTTGCCGCTCTCTCCGGCTCCCGGAGACGAAGAAGCTGCTTCTTCGCCCAAAGACGATTCTGCCACTCACAGTGCTCTGCGGTGTGTGTCTTCTGTCGAAAGAAGCACGGGAGCTGTGCTTAGCTCTGCAGAGCACCGTACCTTCGTCTTTAGCCTCTCTTCTCGTCTACATCTTAGCAAAAAGCTTTTCCACTCTGTCTGGCAAGGAGAAACTGTGCCAGCACAAAAAACTTCTCCCATCGTGTTCTAGAGGCTGCACGGATGTCTGCCGAGTGTTTTGCAAGAAGAGAAATAAAGTTGTCCAAAACAGCTTGCAATCGAATGTTCATGTGAATAGAAAAGGCAGGAGAGTGGTCACGTACTGCTTTCTCTCAGTTGGCAAGCTCCGCACACAATCGCAGTTTTGTACAGCTTGTTTCATCACCTTTGCGAAGTTGCCGCTCTCTCCGGCTCCCGGAGACGAAGAAGCTGCTTCTTCGCGCAAAGACGATTCTGCCGCTCACAGTGCTCTGCGGTGTGTGTCTTCTGCCGAAAGAGGCATGGGATCTTTGCTTAGATCTGCAGAGCACCGTACCTTCGTCTTTAGCCTCTCTTCTCGTCTACATCTTAGCAAAAAGCTTTTCCACTCTGTCTGGCAAGGAGAAACTGTGCCAGCACAGAAAACATCTCCCATCGTGTTCTAGAGGCTGCACGGAGGTCTGCCGAGTGTTTTGCAAGAAGAGAAAGAAAGTTGTCCAAAACAGCTTGCAATCGAATGTTCATGTGAATAGAAAAGGCAGGAGAGTGGTCAGGTACTGTTTTCTCTCAGTTGGCAAGCTGCGCACACAATCGCAGTGTTGTACAGCTTGTTTCATCACCTTTGCGAAGTTGCCGCTCTCTCCGGCTCCCGGAGCCGAAGAAGATGCTTCTTCGCGCAAAGACGATTCTGCCGCTCACAGTGCTCTGCGGTGTGTGTCTTCTGCCGAAAGAGGCCCGGGAGCTGTGCTTAGCTCTGCAGAGCACCGTACCTTCGTCTTTAGCCTCTCTTCTCCTCTACATCTTAGCAAAAAGCTTTTCCACTCTGTCTGGCAAGGAGAAACTGTGCCAGCACAGAAAACATCTCCCATCGTGTTCAAGAGGCTGCACGGAGGTCTGCCGAGCGTTTTGCAAGAAGAGAAAAAAAGTTGTCCAAAACAGCTTCCAATCCAATGTTCATGTGACTAGAAAAGGCAGGAGAGTGGTCAGGTACTGTTTTCTCTCAGTTGGCAAGCTGCGCACACAATCGCAGTGTTGTACAGCTTGTTTCATCACCTTTGCCAAGTTGCCGCTCTCTCCGGCTCCCGGAGACGAAGAAGCTGCTTCTTCGCGCAAAGACGATTCTGCCGCTCACAGTGCTCTGCGGTGTGTGTCTTCTGCCGAAAGAGGCCCGGGATCTGTGCTTAGCTCTGCAGAGCACCGTACCTTCGTCTTTAGCCTCTCTTCTCGTCTACATCTTAGCAAAAAGCTTTTCCACTCTGTCTGGCAAGGAGAAACTGTGCCAGCACAGAAAACATCTCCCATCGTGTTCTAGAGGCTGCACGGGGGTCTGCCGAGTGTTTTGCAAGAAGAGAAAGAAAGTTGTCCAAAACAGCTTCCAATCGAATGTTCATGTGAATAGAAAGGCAGGAGAGTGGTCAGGTACTGTTTTCTCTCAGTTGGTAAGCTGCGCACACAATCGCAGTTTTGAACAGCTTGTTTCATCACCTTTGCGAAGTTGCCGCTCTCTCCGGCTCCCGGAGACGAAGAAACTGCTTCTTCGCGCAAAGACGATTTTGCCGCTCACAGTGCTCTGCAGAGCACCGTACCTTCGTCTTTAGCCTCTCTTCTCGTCTACATCTTAGCAAAAAGCTTTTCCACTCTGTCTGGCAAGGAGAAACTGTGCCAGCACAAAAAACATCTCCCATCGTGTTCTAGAGGCTGCACGGAGGTCTGCCGAGTGTTTTGCAAGAAGAGAAAGAAAGTTGTCCAAAACAGCTTGCAATCGAATGTTCAGGTGATTACAAGAGGCAGGAGAGTGGTCAGGTACTGTTTTCTCTCAGTTGGCAAGCTGCGCACACAATCGCAGTGTTGTACAGCTTGTTCCATCACCTTTGCGAAGTTGCCGCTCTCTCCGGCTCCCGGAGACGAAGAAGCTGCTTCTTCGCGCAAAGACGATTCTGCCGCTCACAGTGCTCTGCAGAGCACCGTACCTTCGTCTTTAGCCTCTCTTCTCGTCTACATCTTAGCAAAAAGCTTTTCCACTCTGTCTGGCGAGGAGAAACTGTGCCAGCACTGAAAACATCTCCCATCGTGTTCTAGAGGCTACACGGAGGTCTGCCGAGTGTTTTGCAAGAAGAGAAAGAAAGTTGTCCAAAACAGCTTCCAATCGAATGTTCATGTGATTAGAAAAGGCAGGAGAGTGGTCAGGTACTGTTTTCTCTCAGTTGGCAAGCTGCGCACACAATCGCAGTGTTGTACAGCTTGTTTCATCACCTTTGCGAAGTTGCCGCTCTCTCCGGCTCCCGGAGACGAAGAAGCTGCTTCTTCGCGCAAAGACGATTCTGCCGCTCACAGTGCTCTGCGGTGTGCGCCTTCTGCCGAAAGAGGTCTGGGAGCGGTGCTTAGCTCTGCAGAGCACCGTACCTTCGTCTTTAGCCTCTCTTCTCGTCTACATCTTAGCAAAAAGCTTTTCCACTCTGTCTGGCAAGGAGAAACTGTGCCAGCACTGAAAACATCTCCCATCGTGTTCTAGAGGCTGCACGGAGGTCTGCCGAGTGTTTTGCAAGAAGAGAAAGAAAGTTGTCCAAAACAGCTTGCAATCCAATGTTCATGTGAATAGAAAAGGCAGGAGAGTGGTCAGGTACTGTTTTCTCTCAGTTGGCAAGCTGCGCACACAATCGCAGTGTTGTACAGCTTGTTTCATCACCGTTTGCGAAGTTGCCGTTCTCTCCGGCTCCCGGAGACGAAGAAGCTGCTTCTTCGCGCAAAGACGATTCTGCCGCTCACAGTGCTCTGCAGAGCACCGTACCTTCGTCTTTAGCCTCTCTTCTCGTCTACATCTTAGCAAAAAGCTTTTCCACTCTGTCTGGCGAGGAGAAACTGTGCCAGCACAGAAAACATCTCCCATCGTGTTCTAGAGGCTGCACGGAGGTCTGCCGAGTGTTTTGCAAGAAGAGAAAGAAAGTTGTCCAAAACAGCTTGCAATCGAATGTTCATGTGAATAGAAAAGGCAGGAGAGTGGTCAGGTACTGTTTTCTCTCAGTTGGCAAGCTGCGCACACAATCGCAGTGTTGTACAGCTTGTTTCATCACCTTTGCCAAGTTGCCGCTCTCTTCGGCTCCCGGAGACGAAGAAGCTGCTTCTTCGCGCAAAGTCGATTCTGCCGCTCACAGTGCTCTGCGGTGTGTGTCTTCTGCCGAAAGAAGCACGGGAGCTGTGCTTAGCTCTGCAGAGCACCGTACCTTCGTCTTTAGCCTCTCTTCTCGTCTACATCTTAGCAAAAAGCTTTTCCACTCTGTCTGGAAAGGAGAAACTGTGCCAGCACAAAAAAAATCTCCCATCGTGTTCTAGAGGCTGCACGGAGGTCTGTCGAGTGTTTTGCAAGAAGAGAATGAAAGTTGACCAAAACAGCTTCCAATCCAATGTTCATGTGAATAGAAAAGGCAGGAGAGTGGTCAGGTACTGTTTTCTCTCACTTGGCAAGCTGCGCACACAATCGCAGTTTTGTACAGCTTGTTTCATCACCTTTGCGAAGTTGCCGCTCTCTCCGGCTCCCGGAGAGGAAGAAGCTGCTTCTTCGCGCAAAGACGATTCTGCCGCTCACAGTGCTCTTCAGAGCACCGTACCTTCGTCTTTAGCCTCTCTTCTCGTCTACATCTTAGCAAAAAGCTTTTCCACTCTGTCTGGCGAAGAGAAACTGTGCCAGCACAGAAAACATCTCCCATCGGGTTCTAGAGGCTGCACGGAGGTCTGCCGAGTGTTTTGCAAGAAGAGAAAGAAAGTTGTCCAAAACAGCTTGCAATCGAATGTTCATGTGAATAGAAAAGGCAGGAGAGTGGTCAGGTACTGTTTTCTCTCAGTTGGCAAGCTGCGCACACAATCGCAGTGTTGTACAGCTTGTTTCATCACCTTTGCGAAGTTGCCGCTCACTACGGCTCCCGGAGACGAAGAAGATGCTTCTTCGCGCAAAGACGATTCTGCCGCTCACAGTGCTCTGCGGTGTGTGTCTTCTGCCGAAAGAGGCACGGGAGCTGTGCTTAGCTCTGCAGAGCACCGTACCTTCGTCTTTAGCCTCTCTTCTCGTCTACATCTTAGCAAAAAGCTTTTCCACTCTGTCTGGCAAGGAGAAACTGTGCCTGCACAAAAAACTTCTCCCATCGTGTTCTAGAGGCTGCACGGAGGTCTGCCGAGTGTTTTGCAAGAAGAGAAAGAAAGTTGTCTAAAACAGCTTCCAATCCAATGTTCATGTGAATAGAAAAGGCAGTAGAGTGGTCAGGTACTGTTTTCTCTCAGTTGGCAAGCTGCGCACACAATCGCAGTTTTGTACAGCTTGTTTCATCACCTTTGCGAAGTTGCCGCTCTCTCCGGCTCCCGGAGACGAAGAAGCTGCTTCTTCGCGCAAAGACGATTCTGCCGCTCACAGTGCTCTGCAGAGCACCGTACCTTCGTCTTTAGCCTCTCTTCTCGTCTACATCTTAGCAAAAAGCTTTTCCACTCTGTCTGGCAAGGAGAAACTGTGCCAGCACAAAAAACTTCTCCCATCGTGTTCTAGAGGCTGCACGGAGGTCTGCCGAGTGTTTTGCAAGAAGAGAAAGAAAGTTGTCCAAAACAGCTTGCAATCCAATGTTCATGTGAATAGAAAAGGCAGGAGAGTGGTCAGGTACTGTTTTCTCTCAGTTGGCAAGCTGCGCACACAATCGCAGTTTTGTACAGCTTGTTTCATCACCTTTGCGAAGTTGCCGCTCTCTCCGGCTCCCGGAGACGAAGAAGCTGCTTCTTCGCGCAAAGACGATTCTGCCGCTCACAGTGCTCTGCAGAGCACCGTACCTTCATCTTTAGCCTCTCTTCTCGTCTACATCTTAGCAAAAAGCTTTTCCACTCTGTCTGGCAAGGAGAAACTGTGCCAGCACAGAAAACATCTCCCATCGTGTTCTAGAGGCTGCACGGAGGTCTGCCGATTGTTTTGCAAGAAGAGAAAGAAAGTTGTCCAAAACAGCTTCCAATCCAATGTTCATGTGAATAGAAAAGGCAGGAGAGTGGTCAGGTACTGTTTTCTCTCAGTTGGCAAGCTGCGCACACAATCGCAGTGTTGTACAGCTTGTTTCATCACATTTGCCAAGTTGCCGCTCTCTCCGGCTCCCGGAGACGAAGAAGCTGCTTCTTCGCGCAAAGACGATTCTGCCGCTCACAGTGCTCTGCGGTGTGTGTCTTCTGCCGAAAGAGGCACGGGATCTTTGCTTAGATCTGCAGAGCACCGTACCTTCGTCTTTAGCCTCTCTTCTCGTCTACATCTTAGCAAAAAGCTTTTCCACTCTGTCTGGCAAGGAGAAACTGTGCCAGCACAGAAAACATCTCCCATCGTGTTCTAGAGGCTGCACGGAGGTCTGCCGAGTGTTTTGCAAGAAGAGAAAGAAAGTTGTCCAAAACAGCTTGCAATCGAATGTTCATGTGAATAGAAAAGGCAGGAGAGTGGTCAGGTACTGTTTTCTCTCAGTTGGCAAGCTGCGCACACAATCGCAGTGTTGTACAGCTTGTTTCATCACCTTTGCGAAGTTGCCGCTCTCTCCGGCTCCCGGAGCCGAAGAAGATGCTTCTTCGCGCAAAGACGATTCTGCCGCTCACAGTGCTCTGCGGTGTGTGTCTTCTGCCGAAAGAGGCACGGGAGCTGTGCTTAGCTCTGCAGAGCACCGTACCTTCGTCTTTAGCCTCTCTTCTCGTCTACATCTTAGCAAAAAGCTTTTCCACTCTGTCTGGCAAGGAGAAACTGTGCCAGCACAGAAAACATCTCCCATCGTGTTCAAGAGGCTGCACGGAGGTCTGCCGAGCGTTTTGCAAGAAGAGAAAGAAAGTTGTCTAAAACAGCTTCCAATCCAATGTTCATGTGACTAGAAAAGGCAGGAGAGTGGTCAGGTACTGTTTTCTCTCAGTTGGCAAGCTGCGCACACAATCGCAGTGTTGTACAGCTTCTTTCATCACCTTTGCCAAGTTGCCGCTCTCTCCGGCTCCCGGAGAACAAGAAGCTGCTTCTTCGCGCAAAGACGATTCTGCCGCTCACAGTGCTCTGCGGTGTGTGTCTTCTGCCGAAAGAGGCCCGGGATCTGTGCTTAGATCTGCAGAGCACCGTACCTTCGTCTTTAGCCTCTCTTCTCGTCTACATCTTAGCAAAAAGCTTTTCCACTCTGTCTGGCAAGGAGAAACTTTGCCAGCACAGAAAACATCTCCCATCGTGTTCTAGAGGCTGCACGGAGGTCTGCCGAGTGTTTTGCAAGAAGAGAAAGAAAGTTGTCCAAAACAGCTTCCAATCCAATGTTCATGTGAATAGAAAGGCAGGAGAGTGGTCAGGTACTGTTTTCTCTCAGTTGGTAAGCTGCGCACACAATCGCAGTGTTGTACAGCTTGTTTCATCACCTTTGCCAAGTTGCCGCTCTCTCCGGCTCCCGGAGACGAAGAAGCTGCTTCTTCGCGCAAAGACGATTCTGCCGCTCACAGTGCTCTGCAGAGCACCGTACCTTCGTCTTTAGCCTCTCTTCTCGTCTACATCTTAGCAAAAAGCTTTTCCACTCTGTCTGGCGAGGAGAAACTCTGCCAGCACAGAAAACATCTCCCATCGTGTTCTAGAGGCTGCACGGAGGTCTGCCGAGTGTTTTGCAAGAAGAGAAAGAAAGTTGTCCAAAACAGCTTCCAATCGAATGTTCATGTGAATTGAAAAGTCAGGAGAGTGGTCAGGTACTGTTTTCTCTCAGTTGGCAAGCTGCGAACACAATCGCAGTTTTGTACAGCTTGTTTCATCACCTTTGCGAAGTTGCCGCTCTCTCCGGCTCACGGAGACGAAGAAGCTGCTTCTTCGCGCAAAGACGATTCTGCCCCTCACAGTGCTCTGCGGTGTGCGCCTTCTGCCGAAAGAGGTCTGGGAGCGGTGCTTAGCTCTGCAGAGCACCGTACCTTCGTCTTTAGCCTCTCTTCTCGTCTACATCTTAGCAAAAAGCTTTTCTACTCTGTCTGGCAAGGAGAAACTGTGCCAGCACTGAAAACATCTCCCATCGTGTTCTAGAGGCTGCACGGAGGTCTGCCGAGTGTTTTGCAAGAAGAGAAAGAAAGTTGTCCAAAACAGCTTCCAATCCAATGTTCATGTGAATAGAAAAGGCAGGAGAGTGGTCAGGTACTGTTTTCTCTCAGTTGGCAAGCTGCGCACACAATCGCAGTGTTGTACAGCTTGTTTCATCACCGTTTGCGAAGTTGCCGCTCTCTCCGGCTCCCGGAGACGAAGAAGCTGCTTCTTCGCGCAAAGACGATTCTGCCGCTCACAGTGCTCTGCAGAGCACCGTACCTTCGTCTTTAGCCTCTCTTCTCGTCTACATCTTAGCAAAAAGCTTTTCCACTCTGTCATGCGAGGAGAAACTGTGCCAGCACTGAAAACATCTCCCATCGTGTTCTAGAGTCTGCACGGAGGTCTGCCCAGTGTTTTGCAAGAAGAGAAAGAAAGTTGTCCAAAACAGCTTGCAATCGAATGTTCATGTGAATAGAAAAGGCAGGAGAGTGGTCAGGTACTGTTTTCTCTCAGTTGGCAAGCTGCGCACACAATCGCAGTGTTGTACAGCTTGTTTCATCACCTTTGCCAAGTTGCCGCTCTCTCCGGCTCCCGGACACGAAGAAGCTGCTTCTTCGCCCAAAGACGATTCTGCCGCTCACAGTGCTCTGCGGTGTGTGTCTTCTGCCGAAAGAGGCACGGTAGCTGTGCTTAGCTCTGCAGAGCACCGTACCTTCGTCTTTAGCCTCTCTTCTCGTCTACATCTTAGCAAAAAGCTTTCCCACTCTGTCTGGCAAGGAGAAACTGTGCCAGCACAAAAAACTTCTCCCATCGTGTTCTAGAGGCTGCACGGAGGTCTGCCGAGTGTTTTGCAAGAAGAGAAAGAAAGTTGTCCAAAACAGCTTGCAATCGAATGTTCATGTGAATAGAAAAGGCAGGAGAGTGGTCAGGTACTGTTTTCTCTCAGTTGGGAAGCTGCGCACACAATCGCAGTTTTGTACAGCTTGTTTCATCACCTTTGCGAAGTTGCCGCTCTCTCCGGCTCCCGGAGACGAAGAAGCTGCTTCTTCGCGCAAAGACGATTCTGCCGCTCACAGTGCTCTGCAGAGCACCGTACCTTCGTCTTTAGCCTCTCTTCTCGTCTACATCTTAGCAAAAAGCTTTTCCACTCTGTCTGGCAAGGAGAAACTGTGCCAGCACAAAAAACATCTCCCATCGTGTTCTAGAGGCTGCACGGAGGTCTGCCGAGTGTTTTGCAAGAAGAGAAAGAAAGTTGTCCAAAACAGCTTGCAATCGAATGTTCATGTGAATAGAAAAGGCAGGAGAGTGGTCAGGTACTGTTTTCTCTCAGTTGGCAAGCTGCGCACACAATCGCAGTGTTGTATAGCTTGTTTCATCACCTTTGCCAAGTTGCCGCTCTCTCCGGCTCCCGGAGACGAAGAAGCTGCTTCTTCGCGCAAAGACGATTCTGCCGCTCACAGTGCTCTGCGGTGTGTGTCTTCTGCCGAAAGAGGCACGGGACCTGTGCTTAGCTCTGCAGAGCACCGTACCTTCGTCTTTAGCCTCTCTTCTCGTCTACATCTTAGCAAAAAGCTTTTCCACTCTGTCTGGCAAGGAGAAACTGTGCCAGCACAGAAAACATCTCCCATCGTGTTCTAGAGGCTGCACGGAGGTCTGCCGAGTGTTTTGCAAGAAGAGAAATAAAGTTGTCCAAAACAGCTTGCAATCGAATATTCATGTGAATAGAAAAGGCAGGAGAGTGGTCAGGTACTGTTTTCTCTCAGTTGGCAAGCTGCGCACACAATCGCAGTGTTGTACAGCTTGTTTCATCACCTTTGCCAAGTTGCCGCTCTCTCCGGCTCCCGGAGACGAAGAAGCATCTTCTTGGCGCAAAGACGATTCTGCCGCTCACAGTGCTCTGCGGTGTGTGTCTTCTGCCGAAAGAGGTCCGGGAGCGGTGCTTAGCTCTGCAGAGCACCGTACCTTCGTCTTTAGACTCTCTTCTCGTCTACATCTTAGCAAAAAGCTTTTCCACTCTGTCTGGCAAGGAGAAACTGTGCCAGCACAAAAAACATCTCCCATCGTGTTCTAGAGGCTGCACGGAGGTCTGCCGAGTGTTTTGCAAGAAGAGAAAGAAAGTTGTCCAAAACAGCTGCCAATCGAATGTTCATGTGATTAGAAAAGGCAGGAGAGTTGTAAGGTACTGTTTTCTCTCAGTTGGCAAGCTGCGCACACAATCGCAGTGTTGTACAGCTTGTTTCATCACCTTTGCGAAGTTGGCGCTCTCTCCGGCTCCCGAAAATGAAGAAGATGCTTCTTCGCGCAAAGACGATTCTGCCGCCCATAGTTCTCTGCGGTGTGCGGCTTCAGCCGAAAGAGGTCCGGGAGCAGTGCTTAGCTCTGCAGAGCACCGTACCTTCGTCTTTAGCCTCTCTTCTCGTCTACATCTTAGCAAAAAGCTTTTCCACTCTGTCTGGCGAGGAGAAACTGTGCCAGCACAGAAAACATCTCCCATCGTGTTCTAGAGGCTGCACGGAGGTCTGCCGAGCGTTTTGCAAGAAGAGAAAGAAAGTTGTCCAAAACAGCTTCCAATCCAATGTTCACGAGAATAGAAAAGGCAGGAGAGTGGTCAGGTACTGTTTTCTCTCAGTTGGCAAGCTGCGCACACAATCGCAGTGTTGTACAGCTTGTTTCATCACCTTTGCGAAGTTGCCGCTCTCTCCGGCTCCCGGAGCCGAAGAAGCTGCTTCTTCGCGCAAAGACGATTCTGCCCCTCACAGTGCTCTGCGGTGTGTGTCTTCTGCCGAAAGAGGCACGGGAGCTGTGCATAGCTCTGCAGAGCACCGTACCTTCGTCTTTAGCCTCTCTTCTCGTCTACATCTTAGCAAAAAGCTTTTCCACTCTGTCTGGCAAGGAGAAACTGTGCCAGCACAGAAAACATCTCCCATCGTGTTCTAGAGGCTGCACGGAGGTCTGCCGAGCGTTTTGCAAGAAGAGAAAGAAAGTTGTCCAAAACAGCTTCCAATCCAATGTTCATGTGACTAGAAAAGGCAGGAGAGTGGTCAGGTACTGTTTTCTCTCAGTTGGCAAGCTGCGCACACAATCGCAGTGTTGTACAGCTTGTTTCATCACCTTTGCGAAGTTGCCACTCTCTCCGGCTCCCGGAGACGAAGAAGCTGCTTCTTCGCGCAAAGACGATTCTGCCGCTCACAGTGCTCTGCGGTGTGTGTCTTCTGCCGAAAGAGGCACGGGATCTTTGCTTAGATCTGCAGAGCACCGTACCTTCGTCTTTAGCCTCTCTTCTCGTCTACATCTTAGCAAAAAGCTTTTCCACTCTGTCTGGCAAGGAGAAACTGTGCCAGCACAGAAAACATCTCCCATCGTGTTCTAGAGGCTGCACGGAGGTCTGCCGAGTGTTTTGCAAGAAGAGAAAGAAAGTTGTCCAAAACAGCTTCAAATCCAATGTTCATGTGAATAGAAAAGCCAGGAGAGTGGTCAGGTACTGTTTTCTCTCACTTGGCAAGCTGCGCACACAATCGCAGTGTTGTACAGCTTGTTTCATCACCTTTGCGAAGTTGCCGCTCTCTCCGGCTCCCGGAGACGAAGAAGCTGCTTCTTCGCGCAAAGACGATTCTGCCGCTCACAGTTCTCTGCGGTGTGTGTCTTCTGCCGAAAGAGGCACGGGATCTTTGCTTAGATCTGCAGAGCACCGTACCTTCGTCTTTAGCCTCTCTTCTCGTCTACATCTTAGCAAAAAGCTTTTCCACTCTGTCTGGCAAGGAGAAACTGTGCCAGCACAGAAAACATCTCCCATCGTGTTCTAGAGGCTGCACGGAGGTCTGCCGAGTGTTTTGCAAGAAGAGAAAGAAAGTTGGCCAAAACAGCTTCAAATCCAATGTTCATGTGAATAGAAAAGCCAGGAGAGTGGTCAGGTACTGTTTTCTCTCACTTGGCAAGCTGCGCACACAATCGCAGTGTTGTACAGCTTGTTTCATCACCTTTGCGAAGTTGCCGCTCTCTCCGGCTCCCGGAGACGAAGAAGATGCTTCTTCGCGCAAAGACGATTCTGCCGCTCACAGTGCTCTGCGGTGTGTGTCTTCTGCCGAAAGAGGCACGGGAGCTGTGCTTAGCTCTGCAGAGCACCGTACCTTCGTCTTTAGCCTCTCTTCTCGTCTACATCTTAGCAAAAAGCTTTTCCCCTCTGTCTGGCAAGGAGAAACTGTGCCAGCACAGAAAACATCTCCCATCGTGTTCAAGAGGCTGCACGGAGGTCTGCCGAGCGTTTTGCAAGAAGAGAAAGAAAGTTGTCCAAAACAGCTTCCAATCGAATGTTCATGTGAATAGAAAGGCAGGAGAGTGGTCAGGTACTGTTTTCTCTCAGTTGGTAAGCTGCGCACACAATCGCAGTTTTGAAGAGCTTGTTTCATCACCATTGCCAAGTTGCCGCTCTCTCCGGCTCCCGGAGACGAATAAACTGCTTCTTCGCGCAAAGACGATTCTGCCGCTCACAGTGCTCTGCAGTGCACCGTACCTTCGTCTTTAGCCTCTCTTCTCGTCTACATCTTAGCAAAAATCTTTTCCACTCTGTCTGGCAAGGAGAAACTGTGCCAGCACAGAAAACATCTCCCATCGTGTTCTAGAGGCTGCACGGAGGTCTGCCGAGTGTTTTGCAAGAAGAGAATGAAAGTTGTCCAAAACAGCTTGCAATCGAATGTTCAGGTGATTACAAAAGGCAGGAGAGTGGTCAGGTACTGTTTTCTCTCAGTTGGCAAGCTGCGCACACAATCGCAGTGTTGTACAGCTTGTTTCATCACCTTTGCGAAGTTGCGGCTCTCTCCGGCTCCCGGAGACGAAGAAGCTGCTTCTTCGCGCAAAGACGATTCTGCCGCTCACAGTGCTCTGCAGAGCACTGTACCTTCGTCTTTAGCCTCTCTTCTCGTCTACATCTTAGCAAAAAGCTTTTCCACTCTGTCTGGCAAGGAGAAACTGTGCCAGCACAGAAAACATCTCCCATCGTGTTCTAGAGGCTGCACGGATGTCTGCCGAGTGTTTTGCAAGAAGAGAAAGAAAGTTGTCCAAAACAGCTTCGAATCGAATATTCATGTGAATTGAAAAGGCAGGAGAGTGGTCAGGTACTGTTTTCTCTCACTTGGCAAGCTGCGCACACAATCGCAGTTTTGTACAGCTTGTTTCATCACCTTTGCGAAGTTGCCGCTCTCTCCGGCTCCCGGAGACAAATAAGCTGCTTCTTCGCGCAAAGACGATTCTGCCGCTCACAGTGCTCTGCGGTGTGCGCCTTCTGCCGAAAGCGGTCTGGGATCGGTGCTTAGCTTTGCAGAGCACCGTACCTTCGTCTTTAGCCTCTCTTCTTGTCTACATCTTAGCAAAAAGCTTTTCCACTCTCTCTGGCAAGGAGAAACTGTGCCAGCACTGAAAACATCTCCCATCGTGTTCTAGAGGCTGCACGGAGGTCTGCCGAGTGTTTTGCAAGAAGAGAAAGAAAGTTGTCCAAAACAGCTGCCAATCGAATGTTCATGTGAATAGAAAAGGCAGGAGAGTGGTCAGGTACTGTTTTCTCTCAGTTGGCAAGCTGCGCACACAATCGCAGTGTTGTACAGATTGTTTCATCACCGTTTGCGAAGTTGCCGCTCTCTCCGGCTCCCGGAGACGAAGAAGCTGCTTCTTCGCACAAAGACGATTCTGCCGCTCACAGTGCTCTGCAGAGCACCGTACCTTCGTCTTTAGCCTCTCTTCTCGTCTACATCTTAGCAAAAAGCTTTTCCACTCTGTCTGGCAAGGAGAAACTGTGCCAGCACTGAAAACATCTCCCATCGTGTTCTAGAGGCTGCACGGAGGTCTGCCGAGTGTTTTGCAAGAAGAGAAAGAAAGTTCTCCAAAACAGCTTGCAATCGAATGTTCATGTGAATAGAAAAGGCAGGAGAGTGGTCAGGTACTGTTTTCTCTCACTTGGCAAGCTGCGCACACAATCGCAGTGTTGTACAGCTTGTTTCATCACCTTTGCCAAGTTGCCGCTCTCTCCGGCTCCCGGACACGAAGAAGCTGCTTCTTCGCCCAAAGACGATTCTGCCGCTCACAGTGCTCTGCGGTGTGTGTCTTCTGCCGAAAGAGGCCCGGGAGCTGTGCTTAGCTCTGCAGAGCACCGTAACTTCGTCTTTAGCCTCTCTTCTCGTCTACATCTTAGCAAAAAGCTTTTCCACTCTGTCTGGCAAGGAGAAACTGTGCCAGCACAAAAAACTTCTCCCATCGTGTTCTAGAGGCTGCACGGAGGTCTGCCGAGTGTTTTGCAAGAAGAGAAAGAAAATTGTCCAAAACAGCTTGCAATCTAATGTTCATGTGAATAGAAAAGGCAGGAGAGTGGTCAGGTACTGTTTTCTCTCAGTTGGCAAGCTGCGCACACAATCGCAGTTTTGTACAGCTTGTTTCATCACCTTTGCGAAGTTGCCGCTCTCTCCGGCTCCCGGAGACGAAGAAGCTGCTTCTTCGCGCAAAGACAATTCTGCCGCTCACAGTGCTCTGCAGAGCACCGTACCTTCGTCTTTAGCCTCTCTTCTCGTCTACATCTTAGCAAAAAGCTTTTCCACTCTGTCTGGCAAGGAGAAACTGTGCCAGCACAGAAAACATCTCCCATCGTGTTCTAGAGGCTGCACGGAGGTCTGCCGAGTGTTTTGCAAGAAGAGAAAGAAAGTTGTCCAAAACAGCTTGCAATCGAATGTTCATGTGAATAGAAAAGGCAGGAGAGTGGTCAGGTACTGTTTTCTCTCAGTTGGCAAGCTGCGCACACAATCGCAGTGTTGTACAGCTTGTTTCCTCACCTTTGCCAAGTTGCCGCTCTCTCCGGCTCCCGGAGACGAAGAAGCTGCTTCTTCGCGCAAAGACGATTCTGCCGCTCACAGTGCTCTGCGGTGTGTGTCTTCTGCCGAAAGAGGCACGGGAGCTGTGCTTAGCTCTGCAGAGCACCGTACCTTCGTCTTTATCTTCTCTTCTCATCTAAATCTTAGCAAAAAGCTTTTCCACTCTGTCTGGCGAGGAGAAACTGTGCCAGCACAGAAAACATCTCCCATCGTGTTCTAGAGGCTGCACGGAGGTCTTCCGAGTGTTTTGCAAGAAGAGAAATAAAGTTGTCCAAAACAGCTTGCAATCGCATGTTCATGTGAATAGAAAAGGCAGGAGAGTGGTCAGGTACTGTTTTCTCTCAGTTGGCAAGCTGCGCACACAATCGCAGTGTTGTACAGCTTGTTTCATCACCTTTGCCAAGTTGCCGCTCTCTCCGGCTCCCGGAGACGAAGAAGCTGCTTCTTCGCGCAAAGACGATTCTGCCGCTCACAGTGCTCTGCGGTGTGTGTCTTCTGCCGAAAGAGGTCCGGGAGCGGTGCTTAGCTCTGCAGAGCACCGTACCTTCGTCTTTAGCCTCTCTTCTCGTCTACATCTTAGCAAAAAGCTTTTCCACTCTGTCTGGCAAGGAGAAACTGTGCCAGCACAGAAAACATCTCCCATCGTGTTCTAGAGGCTGCACGGAGGTCTGCCGAGTGTTTTGCAAGAAGAGAAAGAAAGTTGTCCAAAACAGCTTCCAATCGAATGTTCATGTGATTAGAAAAGGCAGGAGAGTGGTAAGGTACTGTTTTCTCTCAGTTGGCAAGCTGCGCACACAATCGCAGTGTTGTACAGCTTGTTTCATCACCTTTGCGAAGTTGCCGCTCTCTCCGGCTCCCGAAAACGAAGAAGCTGCTTCTTCGCGCAAAGACGATTCTGCCGCCCAGAGTCCTCTGCGGTGTGCGGCTTCAGCCGAAAGAGGTCCGGGAGAGGTGCATAGCTCTGCAGAGCACCGTACCTTCGTCTTTAGCCTCTCTTCTCGTCTACATCTTAGCAAAAAGCTTTTCCACTCTGTCTGGCAAGGAGAAACTGTGCCAGCACAGAAAACATCTCCCATCGTGTTCTAGAGGCTGCACGGAGGTCTGCCGAGTGTTTTGCAAGAAGAGAAAGAAAGTTGTCCAAAACAGCTTGCAATCGAATGTTCATGTGAATAGAAAAGGCAGGAGAGTGGTCAGGTACTGTTTTCTCTCAGTTGGCAAGCTGCGCACACAATCGCAGTGTTGTACAGCTTGTTTCATCACATTTGCCAAGTTGCCGCTCTCTCCGGCTCCCGGAGACGAAGAAGCTGCTTCTTCGCGCAAAGACGATTCTGCCGCTCACAGTGCTCTGCGGTGTGTGTCTTCTGCCGAAAGAGGCACGGGAGCTGTGCTTAGCTCTTCAGAGCACCGTACCTTCGTCGTTAGCCTCTCTTCTCGTCTACATCTTAGCAAAAAGCTTTTCCACTCTGTCTGGCAAGGAGAAACTGTGCCAGCACAAAAAACATCTCCCATCGTGTTCTAGAAGCTGCACGGAGGTCTGCCGAGTGTTTTGCAAGAAGAGAAACAAAGTTGTCCAAAACAGCTTCCAATCCAATGTTCACGTGAATAGAAAAGGCAGGAGAGTGGTCAGGTACTGTTTTCTCTCAGTTGGCAAGCTGCGCACACAATCGCAGTGTTGTACAGCTTGTTTCATCACCTTTGCGAAGTTGCCGCTCTCTCCGGCTCCCGGAGACGAAGAAGATGCTTCTTCGCGCAAAGACGGTTCTGCCCCTCACAGTGCTCTGCGGTGTGTGTCTTCTGCCGAAAGAGGCACGGGAGCTGTGCTTAGCTCTGCAGAGCACCGTACCTTCGTCTTTAGCCTCTCTTCTCGTCTACATCTTAGCAAAAAGCTTTTCCACTCTGTCTGGCAAGGAGAAACTGTGCCAGCACAGAAAACATCTCCCATCGTGTTCTAGAGGCGGCACGGAGGTCTGCCGAGTGTTTTGCAAGAAGAGAAAGAAAGTTGTCCAAAACAGCTTCCAATCGAATGTTCATGTGAATAGAAAAGGCAGGAGAGTGGTCAGGTACTGTTTTCTCTCAGTTGGCAAGCTGCGCACACAATCGCAGTGTTGTACAGCTTGTTTCATCACCTTTGCCAAGTTGCCGCTCTCTCCGGCTCCCGGAGACGAAGAAGCTGCTTCTTCGCGCAAAGACGATTCTGCCCCTCACAGTGCTCTGCGGTGTGTGTCTTCTGCCGAAAGAGGCACGGGAGCTGTGCTTAGCTCTGCAGAGCACCGTACCTTCGTCTTTAGCCTCTCTTCTCGTCTACATCTTAGCAAAAAGCTTTTCCACTCTGTCTGGCAAGGAGAAACTGTGCCAGCACAGAAAACATCTCCCATCGTGTTCAAGAGGCTGCACGGAGGTCTGCCGAGCGTTTTGCAAGAAGAGAAAGAAAGTTGTCCAAAACAGCTTCCAATCCAATGTTCATGTGACTAGAAAAGGCAGGAGAGTGGTCAGGTACTGTTTTCTCTCAGTTGGCAAGCTGCGCACACAATCGCAGTGTTGTACAGCTTGTTTCATCACCTTTGCCAAGTTGCCGCTCTCTCCGGCTCCCGGAGACGAAGAAGCTGCTTCTTCGCGCAAAGACGATTCTGCCGCTTACAGTGCTCTGCGGTGTGTGTCTTCTGCCGAAAGAGGTCCGGGAGCGGTGCTTAGCTCTGCAGAGCACCGTACCTTCGTCTTTAGACTCTCTTCTCGTCTACATCTTAGCAAAAAGCTTTTCCACTCTGTCTGGCGAGGAGAAACTGTGCCAGCACAGAAAACATCTCCCATCGTGTTCTAGAGGCTGCACGGAGGTCTGCCGAGTGTTTTGCAAGAAGAGAAAGAAAGTTGTCCAAAACAGCTTCCAATCGAATGTTCATGTGATTAGAAAAGGCAGGAGAGTGGTCAGGTACTGTTTTCTCTCAGTTGGCAAGCTGCGCACACAATCGCAGTGTTGTACAGCTTGTTTCATCACCTTTGCCAAGTTGCCGCTCTCTCCGGCTCCCGAAAACGAAGAAGCTGCTTCTTCGCGCAAAGACGATTCTGCCGCCCATAGTCCTCTGCGGTGTGCGGCTTCAGCCGAAAGAGGTCCGGGAGCGGTGCTTAGCTCTGCAGAGCACCGTACCTTCGTCTTTAGCCTCTCTTCTCGTCTACATCTTAGCAAAAAGCTTTTCCACTCTGTCTGGCAAGGAGAAACTGTGCCAGCACTGAAAACATCTCCCATCGTGTTCTAGAGGCTGCACGGAGGTCTGCCGAGTGTTTTGCAAGAAGAGAAAGAAAGTTCTCCAAAACAGCTTGCAATCGAATGTTCATGTGAATAGAAAAGGCAGGAGAGTGGTCAGGTACTGTTTTCTCTCACTTGGCAAGCTGCGCACACAATCGCAGTGTTGTACAGCTTGTTTCATCACCTTTGCCAAGTTGCCGCTCTCTCCGGCTCCCGGACACGAAGAAGCTGCTTCTTCGCCCAAAGACGATTCTGCCGCTCACAGTGCTCTGCGGTGTGTGTCTTCTGCCGAAAGAGGCCCGGGAGCTGTGCTTAGCTCTGCAGAGCACCGTAACTTCGTCTTTAGCCTCTCTTCTCGTCTACATCTTAGCAAAAAGCTTTTCCACTCTGTCTGGCAAGGAGAAACTGTGCCAGCACAAAAAACTTCTCCCATCGTGTTCTAGAGGCTGCACGGAGGTCTGCCGAGTGTTTTGCAAGAAGAGAAAGAAAATTGTCCAAAACAGCTTGCAATCTAATGTTCATGTGAATAGAAAAGGCAGGAGAGTGGTCAGGTACTGTTTTCTCTCAGTTGGCAAGCTGCGCACACAATCGCAGTTTTGTACAGCTTGTTTCATCACCTTTGCGAAGTTGCCGCTCTCTCCGGCTCCCGGAGACGAAGAAGCTGCTTCTTCGCGCAAAGACGATTCTGCCGCTCACAGTGCTCTGCAGAGCACCGTACCTTCGTCTTTAGCCTCTCTTCTCGTCTACATCTTAGCAAAAAGCTTTTCCACTCTCTCTGGCAAGGAGAAACTGTGCCAGCACAAAAAACATCTCCCATCGTGTTCTAGAGGCTGCACGGAGGTCTGCCGAGTGTTTTGCAAGAAGAGAAAGAAAGTTGTCCAAAACAGCTTCCAATCGAATGTTCATGTGAATAGAAAAGGCAGGAGAGTGGTCAGGTACTGTTTTCTCTCAGTTGGCAAGCTGCGCACACAATCGCAGTGTTGTACAGCTTGTTTCCTCACCTTTGCCAAGTTGCCGCTCTCTCCGGCTCCCGGAGACGAAGAAGCTGCTTCTTCGCGCAAAGACGATTCTGCCGCTCACAGTGCTCTGCGGTGTGTGTCTTCTGCCGAAAGAGGCACGGGAGCTGTGCTTAGCTCTGCAGAGCACCGTACCTTCGTCTTTATCTTCTCTTCTCATCTAAATCTTAGCAAAAAGCTTTTCCACTCTGTCTGGCAAGGAGAAACTGTGCCAGCACAGAAAACATCTCCCATCGTGTTCTAGAGGCTGCACGGAGGTCTTCCGAGTGTTTTGCAAGAAGAGAAAGAAAGTTGTCCAAAACAGCTTGCAATCGCATGTTCATGTGAATAGAAAAGGCAGGAGAGTGGTCAGGTACTGTTTTCTCTCAGTTGGCAAGCTGCGCACACAATCGCAGTGTTGTACAGCTTGTTTCATCACCTTTGCCAAGTTGCCGCTCTCTCCGGCTCCCGGAGACGAAGAAGCTGCTTCTTCGCGCAAAGACGATTCTGCCGCTCACAGTGCTCTGCGGTGTGTGTCTTCTGCCGAAAGAGGTCCGGGAGCGGTGCTTAGCTCTGCAGAGCACCGTACCTTCGTCTTTAGCCTCTCTTCTCGTCTACATCTTAGCAAAAAGCTTTTCCACTCTGTCTGGCAAGGAGAAACTGTGCCAGCACAGAAAACATCTCCCATCGTGTTCTAGAGGCTGCACGGAGGTCTGCCGAGTGTTTTGCAAGAAGAGAAAGAAAGTTGTCCAAAACAGCTTCCAATCGAATGTTCATGTGATTAGAAAAGGCAGGAGAGTGGTAAGGTACTGTTTTCTCTCAGTTGGCAAGCTGCGCACACAATCGCAGTGTTGTACAGCTTGTTTCATCACCTTTGCGAAGTTGCCGCTCTCTCCGGCTCCCGAAAACGAAGAAGCTGCTTCTTCGCGCAAAGACAATTCTGCCGCCCAGAGTCCTCTGCGGTGTGCGGCTTCAGCCGAAAGAGGTCCGGGAGAGGTGCTTAGCTCTGCAGAGCACCGTACCTTCGTCTTTAGCCTCTCTTCTCGTCTACATCTTAGCAAAAAGCTTTTCCACTCTGTCTGGCAAGGAGAAACTGTGCCAGCACAGAAAACATCTCCCATCGTGTTCTAGAGGCGGCACGGAGGTCTGCCGAGTGTTTTGCAAGAAGAGAAAGAAAGTTGTCCAAAACAGCTTCCAATCGAATGTTCATGTGAATAGAAAAGGCAGGAGAGTGGTCAGGTACTGTTTTCTCTCAGTTGGCAAGCTGCGCACACAATCGCAGTGTTGTACAGCTTGTTTCATCACCTTTGCGAAGTTGCCGCTCTCTCCGGCTCCCGGAGACGAAGAAGCTGCTTCTTCGCGCAAAGACGATTCTGCCGCTCACAGTGCTCTGCGGTGTGTGTCTTCTGCCGAAAGAGGCACGGGAGCTGTGCTTAGCTCTGCAGAGCACCGTACCTTCGTCTTTAGCCTCTCTTCTCGTCTACATCTTAGCAAAAAGCTTTTCCACTCTGTCTGGCATGGAGAAACTGTGCCAGCACAAAAAACATCTCCCATCATGTTCTAGAAGCTGCACGGAGGTCTGCCGAGTGTTTTGCAAGAAGAGAAAGAAAGTTGTCCAAAACAGCTTCCAATCCAATGTTCACGAGAATAGAAAAGGCAGGAGAGTGGTCAGGTACTGTTTTCTCTCAGTTGGCAAGCTGCGCACACAATCGCAATGTTGTACAGCTTGTTTCATCACCTTTGCGAAGTTGCCGCTCTCTCCGGCTCCCGGAGACGAAGAAGATGCTTCTTCGCGCAAAGACGATTCTGCCCCTCACAGTGCTCTGCGGTGTGTGTCTTCTGCCGAAAGAGGCACGGGAGCTGTGCTTACCTCTGCAGAGCACCGTACCTTCGTCTTTAGCCTCTCTTCTCGTCTACATCTTAGCAAAAAGCTTTTCCACTCTGTCTGGCAAGGAGAAACTGTGCCAGCACAGAAAACATCTCCCATCGTGTTCTAGAGGCTGCACGGCGGTCTGCCGAGCGTTTTGCAAGAAGAGAAAGAAAGTTGTCCAAAACAGCTTGCAATCGAATGTTCATGTGACTAGAAAAGGCAGGAGTGTGGTCAGGTACTGTTTTCTCTCAGTTGGCAAGCTGCGCACACAATCGCAGTGTTGTACAGCTTGTTTCATCACCTTTGCGAAGTTGCCGCTCTCTCCGGCTCCCGGAGCCGAAGAAGAAGCTTCTTCGCGCAAAGACGATTCTGCCCCTCACAGTGCTCTGCGGTGTGTGTCTTCTGCCGAAAGAGGCACGGGAGCTGTGCTTAGCTCTGCAGAGCACCGTACCTTCGTCTTTAGCCTCTCTTCTCGTCTACATCATAGCAAAAAGCTTTTCCACTCTGTCTGGAAAGGAGAAACTGTGCCAGCACAGAAAACATCTCCCATCGTGTTCAAGAGGCTGCACGGAGGTCTGCCGAGTGTTTTGCAAGAAGAGAAAGATAGTTGTCCAAAACAGCTTCCAATCCAATGTTCATGTGAATAGAAAAGGCAGGAGAGTGGTCAGGTACTGTTTTCTCTCAGTTGGCAAGCTGCGCACACAATCGCAGTGTTGTACAGCTTGTTTCATCACCTTTGCCAAGTTGCCGCTCTCTCCGGCTCCCGGAGACGAAGAAGCTGCTTCTTTGCGCAAAGACGATTCTGCCCCTCACAGTGCTCTGCGGTGTGTGTCTTCTGCCGAAAGAGGCACGGGAGCTGTGCTTAGCTCTGCAGAGCACCGTACCTTCGTCTTTAGCCTCTCTTCTCGTCTACATCTTAGCAAAAAGCTTTTCCACTCTGTCTGGCAAGGAGAAACTGTGCCAGCACAGAAAACATCTCCCATCGTGTTCAAGAGGCTGCACGGAGGTCTGCCGAGCGTTTTGCAAGAAGAGAAAGAAAGTTGTCCAAAACAGCTTCCAATCCAATGTTCATGTGACTAGAAAAGGCAGGAGAGTGGTCAGGTACTGTTTTCTCTCAGTTGGCAAGCTGCGCACACAATCGCAGTGTTGTACAGCTTGTTTCATCACCTTTGCCAAGTTGCCGCTCTCTCCGGCTCCCGGAGACGAAGAAGCTGCTTCTTCGCGCAAAGACGATTCTGCCGCTTACAGTGCTCTGCGGTGTGTGTCTTCTGCCGAAAGAGGTCCGGGAGCGGTGCTTAGCTCTGCAGAGCACCGTACCTTCGTCTTTAGCCTCTCTTCTCGTCTACATCTTAGCAAAAAGCTTTTCCACTCTGTCTGGCAAGGAGAAACTGTGCCAGCACAAAAAACATCTCCCATCGTGTTCTAGAGGCTGCACGGAGGTCTGCCGAGTGTTTTGCAAGAAGAGAAGGAAAGTTGTCCAAAACAGCTTCCAATCGAATGTTCATGTGATTAGAAAAGGCAGGAGAGTGGTCAGGTACTGTTTTCTCTCAGTTGGCAAGCTGCGCACACAATCGCAGTGTTGTACAGCTTGTTTCATCACCTTTGCGAAGTTGCCGCTCTCTCCGGCTCCCGAAAACGAAGAAGCTGCTTCTTCGCGCAAAGACGATTCTGCCGCCCATAGTCCTCTGCGGTGTGCGGCTTCAGCCGAAAGAGGTCCGGGAGCGGTGCTTAGCTCTGCAGAGCACCGTACCTTCGTCTTTAGCCTCTCTTCTCGTCTACATCTTAGCAAAAAGCTTTTCCACTCTGTCTGGCAAGGAGAAACTGTGCCAGCACAGAAAACATCTCCCATAGTGTTCTAGAGGCTGCACTGAGTTCAGCAGAGTTCTTTGCAAGAAGAGAAAGAAAGTTGTCCAAAACAGCTTGCAATCGAATGTTCATGTGAATAGAAAAGGCAGGAGAGTGGTCAGGTACTGTTTTCTCTCAGTTGGCAAGCTGCGCACACAATCGCAGTTTTGTACAGCTTGTTTCATCACCTTTGCCAAGTTGCCGCTCTCTCCGGCTCCCGGAGACGAAGAAGGTGCTTCTTCGCGCAAAGACGATTCTGCCGCTCACAGTGCTCTGCAGAGCACCGTACCTTCGTCTTTAGCCTCTCTTCTCGTCTACATCTTAGGAAAAAGCTTTTCCACTCTGTCTGGCAAGGAGAAACTGTGCCAGCACAGAAAACATCTCCCATCATGTTCTAGAGGCTGCACGGAGGTCTGCCGAGTGTTTTGCAAGAAGAGAAAGAAAGTTGTCCAAAACAGCTTGCAATCGAATGTTCATGTGAATAGAAAAGGCAGGAGAGTGGTCAGGTACTGTTTTCTCTCAGTTGGCAAGCTGCGCACACAATCGCAGTGTTGTACAGCTTGTTTCCTCACCTTTGCCAAGTTGCCGCTCTCTCCGGCTCCCGGAGACGAAGAAGCTGCTTCTTCGCGCAAAGACGATTCTGCCGCTCACAGTGCTCTGCGGTGTGTGTCTTCTGCCGAAAGAGGCACGGGAGCTGTGCTTAGCTCTGCAGAGCACCGTACCTTCGTCTTTATCTTCTCTTCTCATCTAAATCTTAGCAAAAAGCTTTTCCAGTCTGTCTGGCGAGGAGAAACTGTGCCAGCACAGAAAACATCTCCCATCGTGTTCTAGAGGCTGCACGGAGGTCTGCCGAGTGTTTTGCAAGAAGAGAAATAAAGTTGTCCAAAACAGCTTGCAATCGAATGTTCATGTGAATAGAAAAGGCAGGAGAGTGGTCAGGTACTGTTTTCTCTCACTTGGCAAGCTGCGCACACAATCGCAGTGTTGTACAGCTTGTTTCATCACCTTTGCCAAGTTGCCGCTCTCTCCGGCTCCCGGAGACGAAGAAGCTGCTTCTTCGCGCAAAGACGATTCTGCCGCTCACAGTGCTCTGCGGTGTGTGTCTTCTGCCGAAAGAGGTCCGGGAGCGGTGCTTAGCTCTGCAGAGCACCGTACCTTCGTCTTTAGACTCTCTTCTCGTCTACATCTTAGCAAAAAGCTTTTCCACTCTGTCTGGCGAGGAGAAACTGTGCCAGCACAGAAAACATCTCCCATCGTGTTCTAGAGGCTGCACGGAGGTCTGCCGAGTGTTTTGCAAGAAGAGAAAGAAAGTTGTCCAAAACAGCTTCCAATCGAATGTTCATGTGATTAGAAAAGGCAGGAGAGTGGTCAGGTACTGTTTTCTCTCAGTTGGCAAGCTGCGCACACAATCGCAGTGTTGTACAGCTTGTTTCATCACCTTTGCGAAGTTGCCGCTCTCTCCGGCTCCCGAAAACGAAGAAGCTGCTTCTTCGCGCAAAGACGATTCTGCCGCCCATAGTCCTCTGCGGTGTGCGGCTTCAGCCGAAAGAGGTCCGGGAGCGGTGCTTAGCTCTGCAGAGCACCGTACCTTCGTCTTTAGCCTCTCTTCTCGTCTACATCTTAGCAAAAAGCTTTTCCACTCTGTCTGGCAAGGAGAAACTGTGCCAGCACTGAAAACATCTCCCATCGTGTTCTAGAGGCTGCACGGAGGTCTGCCGAGTGTTTTGCAAGAAGAGAAAGAAAGTTGTCCAAAACAGCTTGCAATCGAATGTTCATGTGAATAGAAAAGGCAGGAGAGTGGTCAGGTACTGTTTTCTCTCAGTTGGCAAGCTGCGCACACAATCGCAGTGTTGTACAGCTTCTTTCATCACCTTTGCCAAGTTGCCGCTCTCTCCGGCTCACGGAGACGAAGAAGCTGCTTCTTCGCGCAAAGACGATTCTGCCGCTCACAGTGCTCTGCGGTGTGTGTCTTCTGCCGAAAGAGGCACGGGAGCTGTGCTTAGCTCTGCAGAGGACCGTACCTTCGTCTTTAGCCTCTCTTCTCGTCTACATCTTAGCAAAAAGCTTTTCCACTCTGTCTGGCAAGGAGAAACTGTGCCAGCACTAAAAACATCTCCCATCGTGTTCTAGAAGCTGCACGGAGGTCTGCCGAGTGTTTTGCAAGAAGAGAAAGAAAGTTGTCCAAAACAGCTTCCAATCCAATGTTCACGTGAATAGAAAAGGCAGGAGAGTGGTCAGGTACTGTTTTCTCTCACTTGGCAAGCTGCGCACACAATCGCAGTGTTGTACAGCTTGTTTCATCACCTTTGCGAAGTTGCCGCTCTCTCCGGCTCCCGGAGACGAAGAAGATGCTTCTTCGCGCAAAGACGGTTCTGCCGCTCACAGTGCTCTGCGGTGTGCGTCTTCTGCCGAAAGAGGCACGGGAGCTGTGCTTAGCTCTGCAGAGCACCGTACCTTCGTCTTTAGCCTCTCTTCTCGTCTACATCTTAGCAAAAAGCTTTTCCAATCTGTCTGGCGAGGAGAAACTGTGCCAGCACAGAAAACATCTCCCATCGTGTTCTAGAGGCTGCACGGAGGTCTGCCGAGCGTTTTGCAAGAAGAGAAACAAAGTTGTCCACAACAGCTTCCAATCCAATGTTCATGTGACTAGAAAAGGCAGGAGAGTGGTCAGGTACTGTTTTCTCTCAGTTGGCAAGCTGCGCACACAATCGCAGTGTTGTACAGCTTGTTTCATCACCTTTGCCAAGTTGCCGCTCTCTCCGGCTCCCGGAGACGAAGAAGCTGCTTCTTCGCGCAAAGACGATTCTGCCGCTCACAGTGCTCTGCGGTGTGTGTCTTCTGCCGAAAGAGGCACGGGAGCTGTGCTTAGCTCTGCAGAGCACCGTACCTTCGTCTTTAGCATCTCTTCTCGTCTAAATCTTAGCAAAAACCTTTTCCACTCTGTCTGGCAAGGAGAAACTGTGCCAGCACAAAAAACATCTCCCATCATGTTCTAGAAGCTGCACGGAGGTCTGCCGAGTGTTTTGCAAGAAGAGAAAGAAAGTTGTCCAAAACAGCTTCCAATCCAATGTTCACGAGAATAGAAAAGGCAGGAGAGTGGTCAGGTACTGTTTTCTCTCACTTGGCAAGCTGCGCACACAATCGCAGTGTTGTACAGCTTGTTTCATCACCTTTGCGAAGTTGCCGCTCTCTCCGGCTCCCGGAGACGAAGAAGATGCTTCTTCGCGCAAAGACGATTCTGCCCCTCACAGTGCTCTGCGGTGTGTGTCTTCTGCCGAAAGAGGCACGGGATCTGTGCTTAGCTCTGCAGAGCACCGTACCTTCGTCTTTAGCCTCTCTTCTCGTCTACATCTTAGCAAAAAGCTTTTCCACTCTGTCTGGCAAGGAGAAACTGTGCCAGCACAGAAAACATCTCCCATCGTGTTCTAGAGGCTGCACGGGGGTCTGCCGAGCGTTTTGCAAGAAGAGAAAGAAAGTTGTCCAAAACAGCTTCCAATCCAATGTTCATGTGACTAGAAAAGGCAGGAGAGTGGTCAGGTACTGTTTTCTCTCAGTTGGCAAGCTGCGCACACAATCGCAGTGTTGTACAGCTTGTTTCATCACCTTTGCCAAGTTGCCGCTCTCTCCGGCTCCCGGAGACGAAGAAGATGCTTCTTCGCGCAAAGACGATTCTGCCGCTCACAGTGCTCTGCGGTGTGTGTCTTCTGCCGAAAGAGGCACGGGAGCTGTGCTTAGCTCTGCAGAGCACCGTACCTTCGTCTTTAGCCTCTCTTCTCGTCTACATCTTAGCAAAAAGCTTTTCCACTCTGTCTGGCAAGGAGAAACTGTGCCAGCACAGAAAACATCTCCCATCGTGTTCTAGAGGCTGCACGGGGGTCTGCCGAGTGTTTTGCAAGAAGAGAAAGAAAGTTGTCCAAAACAGCTTCCAATCGAATATTCATGTGAGTAGAAAAGGCAGGAGAGTGGTCAGGTACTGTTTTCTCTCAGTTGGTAAGCTGCGCACACAATCGCAGTTTTGTACAGCTTGTTTCATCACCTTTGCGAAGTTGTCGCTCTCTCCGCCTCCCGGAGACGAAGAAACTGCTTCTTCGCGCAAAGACGATTCTGCCGCTCACAGTGCTCTGCAGAGCACCGTACCTTCGTCTTTAGCCTCTCTTCTCGTCTACATCTTAGCAAAAAGCTTTTCCACTCTGTCTGGCAAGGAGAAACTGTGCCAGCACAAAAAACATCTCCCATCGTGTTCTAGAGGCTGCACGGAGGTCTGCCGAATGTTTTGCAAGAAGAGAAAGAAAGTTGTCCAAAACAGCTTGCAATCGAATGTTCAGGTGATTACAAAAGGCAGGAGAGTGGTCAGGTACTGTTTTCTCTCAGTTGGCAAGCTGCGCACACAATCGCAGTGTTGTACAGCTTGTTTCATCACCTTTGCGAAGTTGCCGCTCTCTCCGGCTCCCGGAGACGAAGAAGCTGCTTCTTCGCGCAAAGACGATTCTGCCGCTCACAGTGCTCTGCAGAGCACCGTACCTTCGTCTTTAGCCTCTCTTCTCGTCTACATCTTAGCAAAAAGCTTTTCCACTCTGTCTGGCGAGGAGAAACTGTGCCAGCACAGAAAACATCTCCCATCCTGTTCTAGAGGCTGCACGGAGGTCTGCCCAGTGTTTTGCAAGAAGAGAAAGAAAGTTGTCCAAAACAGCTTCGAATCGAATGTTCATGTGAATTGAAAAGGCAGGAGAGTGGTCAGGTACTGTTTTCTCTCAGTTGGCAAGCTGCGCACACAATCGCAGTTTTGTACAGCTTGTTTCATCACCTTTGCGAAGTTGCCGCTCTCTCCGGCTCCCGGAGACGAAGAAGCTGCTTCTTCGCGCAAAGACGATTCTGCCGCTCACAGTGCTCTGCGGTGTGTGTCTTCTGCCGAAAGAGGTCCAGGAGCGGTGCTTCGCTCTGCAGAGCACCGTACCTTCGTCTTTAGCCTCTCTTCTCGTCTACATCTTAGCAAAAAGCTTTTCCACTCTGTCTGGAAAGGAGAAACTGTGCCAGCACAAAAAACATCTCCCATCGTGTTCTAGAGGCTGCACGGAGGTCTGCCGAGTGTTTTGCAAGAAGAGAAAGAAAGTTGTCCAAAACAGCTTCCAATCGAATGTTCATGTGATTAGAAAAGGCAGGAGAGTGGTCAGGTACTGTTTTCTCTCAGTTGGCAAGCTGCGCACACAATCGCAGTGTTGTACAGCTTGTTTCATCACCTTTGCGAAGTTGCCGCTCTCTCCGGCTCCCGAAAACGAAGAAGCTGCTTCTTCGCGCAAAGACGATTCTGCCGCCCATAGTCCTCTGCGGTGTGCGGCTTCAGCCGAAAGAGGTCCGGGAGCGGTGCTTAGCTCTGCAGAGCACCGTACCTTCGTCTTTAGCCTCTCTTCTCGTCTACATCTTAGCAAAAAGCTTTTCCACTCTGTCTGGCAAGGAGAAACTGTGCCAGCACAGAAAACATCTCCCATAGTGTTCTAGAGGCTGCACTGAGTTCAGCAGAGTTCTTTGCAAGAAGAGAAAGAAAGTTGTCCAAAACAGCTTGCAATCGAATGTTCATGTGAATAGAAAAGGCAGGAGAGTGGTCAGGTACTGTTTTCTCTCAGTTGGCAAGCTGCGCACACAATCGCAGTTTTGTACAGCTTGTTTCATCACCTTTGCGAAGTTGCCGCTCTCTCCGGCTCCCGGAGACGAAGAAGGTGCTTCTTCGCGCAAAGACGATTCTGCCGCTCACAGTGCTCTGCAGAGCACCGTACCTTCGTCTTTAGCCTCTCTTCTCGTCTACATCTTAGGAAAAAGCTTTTCCACTCTGTCTGGCAAGGAGAAACTGTGCCAGCACAGAAAACATCTCCCATCGTGTTCTAGAGGCTGCACGGAGGTCTGCCGAGTGTTTTGCAAGAAGAGAAAGAAAGTTGTCCAAAACAGCTTGCAATCGAATGTTCATGTGAATCGAAAAGGCAGGAGAGTGGTCAGGTACTGTTTTCTCTCAGTTGGCAAGCTGCGCACACAATCGCAGTGTTGTACAGCTTGTTTCCTCACCTTTGCCAAGTTGCCGCTCTCTCAGGCTCCCGGAGACGAAGAAGCTGCTTCTTCGCGCAAAGACGATTCTGCCGCTCACAGTGCTCTGCGGTGTGTGTCTTCTGCCGAAAGAGGCACGGGAGCTGTGCTTAGCTCTGCAGAGCACCGTACCTTCGTCTTTATCTTCTCTTCTCGTCTAAATCTTAGCAAAAAGCTTTTCCACTCTGTCTGGCGAGGAGAAACTGTGCCAGCACAGAAAACATCTCCCATCGTGTTCTAGAGGCTGCACGGAGGTCTGCCGAGTGTTTTGCAAGAAGAGAAATAAAGTTGTCCAAAACAGCTTGCAATCGAATGTTCATGTGAATAGAAAAGGCAGGAGAGTGGTCAGGTACTGTTTTCTCTCACTTGGCAAGCTGCGCACACAATCGCAGTGTTGTACAGCTTGTTTCATCACCTTTGCCAAGTTGCCGCTCTCTCCGGCTCCCGGAGACGAAGAAGCTGCTTCTTCGCGCAAAGACGATTCTGCCGCTCACAGTGCTCTGCGGTGTGTGTCTTCTGCCGAAAGAGGTCCGGGAGCGGTGCTTAGCTCTGCAGAGCACCGTACCTTCGTCTTTAGACTCTCTTCTCGTCTACATCTTAGCAAAAAGCTTTTCCACTCTGTCTGGCGAGGAGAAACTGTGCCAGCACAGAAAACATCTCCCATCGTGTTCTAGAGGCTGCACGGAGGTCTGCCGAGTGTTTTGCAAGAAGAGAAAGAAAGTTGTCCAAAACAGCTTCCAATCGAATATTCATGTGATTAGAAAAGGCAGGAGAGTGGTCAGGTACTGTTTTCTCTCAGTTGGCAAGCTGCGCACACAATCGCAGTGTTGTAGAGCTTGTTTCATCACCTTTGCGAAGTTGCCGCTCTCTCCGGCTCCCGAAAACGAAGAAGCTGCTTCTTCGCGCAAAGACGATTCTGCCGCCCATAGTCCTCTGCGGTGTGCGGCTTCAGCCGAAAGAGGTCCGGGAGCGGTGCTTAGCTCTGCAGAGCACCGTACATTCGTCTTTAGCCTCTCTTCTCGTCTACATCTTAGCAAAAATCTTTTCCACTCTGTCTGGCAAGGAGAAACTGTGCCAGCACAGAAAACATCTCCCATCGTGTTCTAGAGGCTGCACGGAGGTCTGCCGAGTGTTTTGCAAGAAGAGAAAGAAAGTTGTCCAAAACAGCTTCCAATCGAATGTTCATGTGACTAGAAAAGGCAGGAGAGTGGTCAGGTACTGTTTTCTCTCATTTGGCAAGCTGCGCACACAATCGCAGTGTTGTACAGCTTCTTTCATCACCTTTGCCAAGTTGCCGCTCTCTCCGGCTCCCGGAGACGAAGAAGCTGCTTCTTCGCGCAAAGACGATTCTGCCGCTCACAGTGCTCTGCGGTGTGTGTCTTCTGCCGAAAGAGGCACGGGAGCTGTGCTTAGCTCTGCAGAGCACCGTACCTTCGTCTTTAGCCTCTCTTCTCGTCTACATCTTAGCAAAAAGCTTTTCCACTCTGTCTGGCAAGGAGAAACTGTGCCAGCACTAAAAACATCTCCCATCGTGTTCTAGAAGCTGCACGGAGGTCTGCCGAGTGTTTTGCAAGAAGAGAAAGAAAGTTGTCCAAAACAGCTTCCAATCCAATGTTCACGTGAATAGAAAAGGCAGGAGAGTGGTCAGGTACTGTTTTCTCTCACTTGGCAAGCTGCGCACACAATCGCAGTGTTGTACAGCTTGTTTCATCACCTTTGCGAAGTTGCCGCTCTCTCCGGCTCCCGGAGACGAAGAAGATGCTTCTTCGCGCAAAGACGGTTCTGCCCCTCACAGTGCTCTGCGGTGTGCGTCTTCTGCCGAAAGAGGCACGGGAGCTGTGCTTAGCTCTGCAGAGCACCGTACCTTCGTCTTTAGCCTCTCTTCTCGTCTACATCTTAGCAAAAAGCTTTTCCACTCTGTCTGGCGAGGAGAAACTGTGCCAGCACAGAAAACATCTCCCATCGTGTTCTAGAGGCTGCACGGAGGTCTGCCGAGCGTTTTGCAAGAAGAGAAACAAAGTTGTCCAAAACAGCTTCCAATCCAATGTTCATGTGACTAGAAAAGGCAGGAGAGTGGTCAGGTACTGTTTTCTCTCAGTTGGCAAGCTGCGCACACAATCGCAGTGTTGTACAGCTTGTTTCATCACCTTTGCCAAGTTGCCGCTCTCTCCGGCTCCCGGAGACGAAGAAGCTGCTTCTTCGCGCAAAGACGATTCTGCCGCTCACAGTGCTCTGCGGTGTGTGTCTTCTGCCGAAAGAGGCACGGGAGCTGTGCTTAGCTCTGCAGAGCACCGTACCTTCGTCTTTAGCATCTCTTCTCGTCTACATCTTAGCAAAAAGCTTTTCCACTCTGTCTGGCAAGGAGAAACTGTGCCAGCACAAAAAACATCTCCCATCATGTTCTAGAAGCTGCACGGAGGTCTGCCGAGTGTTTTGCAAGAAGAGAAAGAAAGTTGTCCAAAACAGCTTCCAATCCAATGTTCACGAGAATAGAAAAGGCAGGAGAGTGGTCAGGTACTGTTTTCTCTCACTTGGCAAGCTGCGCACACAATCGCAGTGTTGTACAGCTTGTTTCATCACCTTTGCGAAGTTGCCGCTCTCTCCGGCTCCCGGAGACGAAGAAGATGCTTCTTCGCGCAAAGACGATTCTGCCCCTCACAGTGCTCTGCGGTGTGTGTCTTCTGCCGAAAGAGGCACGGGATCTGTGCTTAGCTCTGCAGAGCACCGTACCTTCGTCTTTAGCCTCTCTTCTCGTCTACATCTTAGCAAAAAGCTTTTCCACTCTGTCTGGCAAGGAGAAACTGTGCCAGCACAGAAAACATCTCCCATCGTGTTCTAGAGGCTGCACGGGGGTCTGCCGAGCGTTTTTCAAGAAGAGAAAGAAAGTTGTCCAAAACAGCTTGCAATCGAATGTTCATGTGACTAGAAAAGGCAGGAGAGTGGTCAGGTACTGTTTTCTCTCAGTTGGCAAGCTGCGCACACAATCGCAGTGTTGTACAGCTTGTTTCATCACATTTGCCAAGTTGCCGCTCTCTCCGGCTCCCGGAGACGAAGAAGCTGCTTCTTCGCGCAAAGACGATTCTGCCGCTCACAGTGCTCTGCAGTGTGTGTCTTCTGCCGAAAGAGGCACGGGATCTTTGCTTAGATCTGCAGAGCACCGTACCTTCGTCTTTAGCCTCTCTTCTCGTCTACATCTTAGCAAAAAGCTTTTCCACTCTCTCTGGCAAGGAGAAACTGTGCCAGCACAGAAAACATCTCCCATCGTGTTCTAGAGGCTGCACGGAGGTCTGCCGAGTGTTTTGCAAGAAGAGAAAGAAAGTTGTCCAAAACAGCTTGCAATCGAATGTTCATGTGAATAGAAAAGGCAGGAGAATGGTCAGGTACTGTTTTCTCTCAGTTGGCAAGCTGCGCACACAATCGCAGTGTTGTACAGCTTGTTTCATCACCATTGCGAAGTTGCCGCTCTCTCCGGCTCCCGGAGCCGAAGAAGCTGCTTCTTCGCGCAAAGACGATTCTGCCCCTCACAGTGCTCTGCGGTGTGTGTCTTCTGCCGAAAGAGGCACGGGAGCTGTGCTTACCTCTGCAGAGCACCGTACCTTCGTCTTTAGCCTCTCTTCTCGTCTACATCTTAGCAAAAAGCTTTTCCACTCTGTCTGGCAAGGAGAAACTGTGCCAGCACAGAAAACATCTCCCATCGTGTTCAAGAGGCTGCACGGAGGTCTGCCGAGCGTTTTGCAAGAAGAGAAAGAAAGTTGTCCAAAACAGCTTCCAATCCAATGTTCATGTGACTAGAAAAGGCAGGAGAGTGGTCAGGTACTGTTTTCTCTCAGTTGGCAAGCTGCGCACACAATCGCAGTGTTGTACAGCTTGTTTCATCACCTTTGCCAAGTTGCCGCTCTCTCCGGCTCCCGGAGACGAAGAAGATGCTTCTTCGCGCAAAGACGATTCTGCCGCTCACAGTGCTCTGCGGTGTGTGTCTTCTGCCGAAAGAGGCACGGGACCTGTGCTTAGCTCTGCAGAGCACCGTACCTTCGTCTTTAGCCTCTCTTCTCGTCTACATCTTAGCAAAAAGCTTTTCCACTCTGTCTGGCAAGGAGAAACTGTGCCAGCACAGAAAACATCTCCCATCGTGTTCTAGAGGCTGCACGGGGGTCTGCCGAGTGTTTTGCAAGAAGAGAAAGAAAGTTGTCCAAAACAGCTTCCAATCGAATGTTCATGTGAATAGAAAAGGCAGGAGAGTGGTCAGGTACTGTTTTCTCTCAGTTGGCAAGCTGCGCACACAATCGCAGTTTTGTACAGCTTGTTTCATCACCTTTGCGAAGTTGCCGCTCTCTCCGCCTCCCGGAGACGAAGAAACTGCTTCTTCGCGCAAAGACGATTCTGCCGCTCACAGTGCTCTGCAGAGCACCGTACCTTCGTCTTTAGCCTCTCTTCTCGTCTACATCTTAGCAAAAAGCTTTTCCACTCTGTCTGGCAAGGAGAAACTGTGCCAGCACAAAAAACATCTCCCATCGTGTTCTAGAGGCTGCACGGAGGTCTGCCGAGTGTTTTGCAAGAAGAGAAAGAAAGTTGTCCAAAACAGCTTGCAATCGAATGTTCAGGTGATTACAAAAGGCAGGAGAGTGGTCAGGTACTGTTTTCTCTCAGTTGGCAAGCTGCGCACACAATCGCAGTGTTGTACAGCTTGTTTCATCACCTTTGCGAAGTTGCCGCTCTCTCCGGCTCCCGGAGACGAAGAAGCTGCTTCTTCGCGCAAAGACGATTCTGCCGCTCACAGTGCTCTGCAGAGCACCGTACCTTCGTCTTTAGCCTCTCTTCTCGTCTACATCTTAGCAAAAAGCTTTTCCACTCTGTCTGGCGAGGAGAAACTGTGCCAGCACAGAAAACATCTCCCATCCTGTTCTAGAGGCTGCACGGAGGTCTGCCGAGTGTTTTGCAAGAAGAGAAAGAAAGTTGTCCAAAACAGCTTGCAATCGAATGTTCATGTGAATTGAAAAGGCAGGAGAGTGGTCAGGTACTGTTTTCTCTCAGTTGGCAAGCTGCGCACACAATCGCAGTTTTGTACAGCTTGTTTCATCACCTTTGCGAAGTTGCCGCTCTCTCCGGCTCCCGGAGACGAAGAAGCTGCTTCTTCGCGCAAAGACGATTCTGCCGCTCACAGTGCTCTGCCGAGCACCGTACCTTCGTCTTTAGCCTCTCTTCTCGTCTACATCTTAGCAAAAAGCTTTTCCACTCTGTCTGGCAAGGAGAAACTGTGCCAGCACAAAAAACATCTCCCATCGTGTTCTAGAGGCTGCACGGATGTCTGCCGAGTGTTTTGCAAGAAGAGAAAGAAAGTTGTCCAAAACAGCTTCCAATCCAATGTTCATGTGAATAGAAAAGGCAGGAGAGTGGTCAGGTACTGTTTTCTCTCAGTTGGCAAGCTGCGCACACAATCGCAGTGTTGTACAGCTTGTTTCCTCACCTTTGCCAAGTTGCCGCTCTCTCCGGCTCCCGGAGACGAAGAAGCTGCTTCTTCGCGCAAAGACGATTCTGCCGCTCACAGTGCTCTGCGGTGTGTGTCTTCTGCCGAAAGAGGCACGGGAGCTGTGCTTAGCTCTGCAGAGCACCGTACCTTCGTCTTTATCTTCTCTTCTCATCTAAATCTTAGCAAAAAGCTTTTCCACTCTGTCTGGCGAGGAGAAACTGTGCCAGCACAGAAAACATCTCCCATCGTGTTCTAGAGGCTGCACGGAGGTCTGCCGAGTGTTTTTCAAGAAGAGAAAGAAAGTTGTCCAAAACAGCTTGCAATCGAATGTTCACGTGAATAGAAAAGGCAGGAGAGTGGTCAGGTACTGTTTTCTCTCATTTGGCAAGCTGCGCACACAATCGCAGTGTTGTACAGCTTGTTTCATCACCTTTGCGAAGTTGCGGCTCTCTCCGGCTCCCGGAGACGAAGAAGCTGCTTCTTCGCGCAAAGACGATTCTGCCGCTCACAGTGCTCTGCGGTGTGTGTCTTCTGCCGAAAGAGGTCCGGGAGCGGTGCTTAGCTCTGCAGAGCACCGTACCTTCGTCTTTAGCCTCTCTTCTCGTCTACATCTTAGCAAAAAGCTTTTCCACTCTGTCTGGCAAGGAGAAACTGTGCCAGCACAAAAAACATCTCCCATCGTGTTCTAGAGGCTGCACGGATGTCTGCCGAGTGTTTTGCAAGAAGAGAAAGAAAGTTGTCCAAAACAGCTTCCAATCCAATGTTCATGTGAATAGAAAAGGCAGGAGAGTGGTCAGGTACTGTTTTCTCTCAGTTGGCAAGCTGCGCACACAATCGCAGTGTTGTACAGCTTGTTTCCTCACCTTTGCCAAGTTGCCGCTCTCTCCGGCTCCCGGAGACGAAGAAGCTGCTTCTTCGCGCAAAGACGATTCTGCCGCTCACAGTGCTCTGCGGTGTGTGTCTTCTGCCGAAAGAGGCACGGGAGCTGTGCTTAGCTCTGCAGAGCACCGTACCTTCGTCTTTATCTTCTCTTCTCATCTAAATCTTAGCAAAAAGCTTTTCCACTCTGTCTGGCGAGGAGAAACTGTGCCAGCACAGAAAACATCTCCCATCGTGTTCTAGAGGCTGCACGGAGGTCTGCCGAGTGTTTTTCAAGAAGAGAAAGAAAGTTGTCCAAAACAGCTTGCAATCGAATGTTCACGTGAATAGAAAAGGCAGGAGAGTGGTCAGGTACTGTTTTCTCTCATTTGGCAAGCTGCGCACACAATCGCAGTGTTGTACAGCTTGTTTCATCACCTTTGCCAAGTTGCCGCTCTCTCCGGCTCCCGGAGACGAAGAAGCTGCTTCTTCGCGCAAAGACGATTCTGCCGCTCACAGTGCTCTGCGGTGTGTGTCTTCTGCCGAAAGAGGTCCGGGAGCGGTGCTTAGCTCTGCAGAGCACCGTACCTTCGTCTTTAGCCTCTCTTCTCGTCTACATCTTAGCAAAAAGCTTTTCCACTCTGTCTGGCAAGGAGAAACTGTGCCAGCACAAAAAACATCTCCCATCGTGTTCTAGAGGCTGCACGGAGGTCTGCCGAGCGTTTTGCAAGAAGAGAAAGAAAGTTGTCCAAAACAGCTTCCAATCGAATGTTCATGTGATTAGAAAAGGCAGGAGAGTGGTCAGGTACTGTTTTCTCTCAGTTGGCAAGCTGCGCACACAATCGCAGTGTTGTACAGCTTGTTTCATCACCTTTGCGAAGTTGCCGCTCTCTCCGGCTCCCGGAGACGAAGAAGATGCTTCTTCGCGCAAAGACGGTTCTGCCCCTCACAGTGCTCTGCGGTGTGCGTCTTCTGCCGAAAGAGGCACGGGAGCTGTGCTTAGCTCTGCAGAGCACAGTACCTTCGTCTTTAGCCTCTCTTCTCGTCTACATCTTAGCAAAAAGCTTTTCCACTCTGTCTGGCGAGGAGAAACTGTGCCAGCACAGAAAACATCTCCCATCGTGTTCTAGAGGCTGCACGGAGGTCTGCCGAGCGTTTTGCAAGAAGAGAAAAAAAGTTGTCCAAAACAGCTTCCAATCCAATGTTCATGTGAATACAAAAGGCAGGAGAGTGGTCAGGTACTGTTTTCTCTCAGTTGGCAAGCTGCGCACACAATCGCAGTGTTGTACAGCTTGTTTCATCACCTTTGCCAAGTTGCCGCTCTCTCCGGCTCCCGGAGACGAAGAAGCTGCTTCTTCGCGCAAAGACGATTCTGCCGCTCACAGTGCTCTGCGGTGTGTGTCTTCTGCCGAAAGAGGCACGGGAGCTGTGCTTAGCTCTGCAGAGCACCGTACCTTCGTCTTTAGCATCTCTTCTCGTCTACATCTTAGCAAAAAGCTTTTCCACTCTGTCTGGCAAGGAGAAACTGTGCCAGCACAAAAAACATCTCCCATCATGTTATAGAAGCTGCACGGAGGTCTGCCGAGTGTTTTGCAAGAAGAGAAAGAAAGTTGTCCAAAACAGCTTCCAATCCAATGTTCACGAGAATAGAAAAGGCAGGAGAGTGGTCAGGTACTGTTTTCTCTCAGTTGGCAAGCTGCGCACACAATCGCAGTGTTGTACAGCTTGTTTCATCACCTTTGCGAAGTTGCCGCTCTCTCCGGCTCCCGGAGACGAAGAAGATGCTTCTTCGCGCAAAGACGATTCTGCCCCTCACAGTGCTCTGCGGTGTGTGTCTTCTGCCGAAAGAGGCACGGGATCTGTGCTTAGCTCTGCAGAGCACCGTACCTTCGTCTTTAGCCTCTCTTCTCGTCTACATCTTAGCAAAAAGCTTTTCCACTCTGTCTGGCAAGGAGAAACTGTGCCAGCACAGAAAACATCTCCCATCGTGTTCTAGAGGCTGCACGGAGGTCTGCCGAGCGTTTTGCAAGAAGAGAAAGAAAGTTGTCCAAAACAGCTTGCAATCGAATGTTCATGTGAATAGAAAAGGCAGGAGAGTGGTCAGGTACTGTTTTCTCTCAGTTGGCAAGCTGCGCACACAATCGCAGTGTTGTACAGCTTGTTTCATCACATTTGCCAAGTTGCCGCTCTCTCCGGCTCCCGGAGACGAAGAAGCTGCTTCTTCGCGCAAAGACGATTCTGCCGCTCACAGTGCTCTGCGGTGTGTGTCTTCTGCCGAAAGAGGCACGGGATCTTTGCTTAGATCTGCAGAGCACCGTACCTTCGTCTTTAGCCTCTCTTCTCGTCTACATCTTAGCAAAAAGCTTTTCCACTCTCTCTGGCAAGGAGAAACTGTGCCAGCACAGAAAACATCTCCCATCGTGTTCTAGAGGCTGCACGGAGGTCTGCCGAGTGTTTTGCAAGAAGAGAAAGAAAGTTGTCCAAAACAGCTTGCAATCGAATGTTCATGTGAATAGAAAAGGCAGGAGAGTGGTCAGGTACTGTTTTCTCTCAGTTGGCAAGCTGCGCACACAATCGCAGTGTTGTACAGCTTGTTTCATCACCTTTGCCAAGTTGCCGCTCTCTCCGGCTCCCGGAGACGAAGAAGATGCTTCTTCGCGCAAAGACGATTCTGCCGCTCACAGTGCTCTGCGGTGTGTGTCTTCTGCCGAAAGAGGCACGGGAGCTGTGCTTAGCTCTGCAGAGCACCGTACCTTCGTCTTTAGCCTCTCTTCTCGTCTACATCTTAGCAAAAAGCTTTTCCACTCTGTCTGGCAAGGAGAAACTGTGCCAGCACAAAAAACATCTCCCATCGTGTTCTAGAGGCTGCACGGAGGTCTGCCGAGTGTTTTGCAAGAAGAGAAAGAAAGTTGTCCAAAACAGCTTGCAATCGAATGTTCAGGTGATTACAAAAGGCAGGAGAGTGGTCAGGTACTGTTTTCTCTCAGTTGGCAAGCTGCGCACACAATCGCAGTGTTGTACAGCTTGTTTCATCACCTTTGCGAAGTTGCCGCTCTCTCCGGCTCCCGGAGACGAAGAAGCTGCTTCTTCGCGCAAAGACCATTCTGCCGCTCACAGTGCTCTGCAGAGCACCGTACCTTCGTCTTTAGCCTCTCTTCTCGTCTACATCTTAGCAAAAAGCTTTTCCACTCTGTCTGGCGAGGAGAAACTGTGCCAGCACAGAAAACATCTCCCATCCTGTTCTAGAGGCTGCACGGAGGTCTGTCTAGTGTTTTGCAAGAAGAGAAAGAAAGTTGTCCAAAACAGCTTCGAATCGAATGTTCATGTGAATTGAAAAGGCAGGAGAGTGGTCAGGTACTGTTTTCTCTCAGTTGGCAAGCTGCGCACACAATCGCAGTTTTGTACAGCTTGTTTCATCACCTTTGCGAAGTTGCCGCTCTCTCCGGCTCCCGGAGACGAAGAAGCTGCTTCTTCGCGCAAAGACGATTCTGCCGCACACAATGCTCTGCCGAGCACCGTACCTTCGTCTTTAGCCTCTCTTCTCGTCTACATCTTAGCAAAAAGCTTTTCCACTCTGTCTGGCAAGGAGAAACTGTGCCAGCACAAAAAACATCTCCCATCGTGTTCTAGAGGCTGCACGGATGTCTGCCGAGTGTTTTGCAAGAAGAGAAAGAAAGTTGTCCAAAACAGCTTCCAATCCAATGTTCATGTGAATAGAAAAGGCAGGAGAGTGGTCAGGTACTGTTTTCTCTCAGTTGGCAAGCTGCGCACACAATCGCAGTGTTGTACAGCTTGTTTCCTCACCTTTGCCAAGTTGCCGCTCTCTCCGGCTCCCGGAGACGAAGAAGCTGCTTCTTCGCGCAAAGACGATTCTGCCGCTCACAGTGCTCTGCGGTGTGTGTCTTCTGCCGAAAGAGGCACGGGAGCTGTGCTTAGCTCTGCAGAGCACCGTACCTTCGTCTTTATCTTCTCTTCTCATCTAAATCTTAGCAAAAAGCTTTTCCACTCTGTCTGGCAAGGAGAAACTGTGCCAGCACAGAAAACATCTCCCATCGTGTTCTAGAGGCTGCACGGAGGTCTGCCGAGTGTTTTGCAAGAAGAGAAAGAAAGTTGTCCAAAACAGCTTCCAATCGAATGTTCACGAGAATAGAAAAGGCAGGAGAGTGGTCAGGTACTGTTTTCTCTCAGTTGGCAAGCTGCGCACACAATCGCAGTGTTGTACAGCTTGTTTCATCACCTTTGCGAAGTTGCCGCTCTCTCCGGCTCCCGGAGACGAAGAAGATGCTTCTTCGCGCAAAGACGATTCTGCCCCTCACAGTGCTCTGCGGTGTGTGTCTTCTGCCGAAAGAGGCACGGGATCTGTGCTTAGCTCTGCAGAGCACCGTACCTTCGTCTTTAGCCTCTCTTCTCGTCTACATCTTAGCAAAAAGCTTTTCCACTCTGTCTGGCAAGGAGAAACTGTGCCAGCACAGAAAACATCTCCCATCGTGTTCTAGAGGCTGCACGGAGGTCTGCCGAGCGTTTTGCAAGAAGAGAAAGAAAGTTGTCCAAAACAGCTTGCAATCGAATGTTCATGTGACTAGAAAAGGCAGGAGAGTGGTCAGGTACTGTTTTCTCTCAGTTGGCAAGCTGCGCACACAATCGCAGTGTTGTACAGCTTGTTTCATCACATTTGCCAAGTTGCCGCTCTCTCCGGCTCCCGGAGACGAAGAAGCTGCTTCTTCGCGCAAAGACGATTCTGCCGCTCACAGTGCTCTGCGGTGTGTGTCTTCTGCCGAAAGAGGCACGGGATCTTTGCTTAGATCTGCAGAGCACCGTACCTTCGTCTTTAGCCTCTCTTCTCGTCTACATCTTAGCAAAAAGCTTTTCCACTCTCTCTGGCAAGGAGAAACTGTGCCAGCACAGAAAACATCTCCCATCGTGTTCTAGAGGCTGCACGGAGGTCTGCCGAGTGTTTTGCAAGAAGAGAAAGAAAGTTGTCCAAAACAGCTTGCAATCGAATGTTCATGTGAATAGAAAAGGCAGGAGAGTGGTCAGGTACTGTTTTCTCTCAGTTGGCAAGCTGCGCACACAATCGCAGTGTTGTACAGCTTGTTTCATCACCTTTGCCAAGTTGCCGCTCTCTCCGGCTCCCGGAGACGAAGAAGATGCTTCTTCGCGCAAAGACGATTCTGCCGCTCACAGTGCTCTGCGGTGTGTGTCTTCTGCCGAAAGAGGCACGGGAGCTGTGCTTAGCTCTGCAGAGCACCGTACCTTCGTCTTTAGCCTCTCTTCTCGTCTACATCTTAGCAAAAAGCTTTTCCACTCTGTCTGGCAAGGAGAAACTGTGCCAGCACAGAAAACATCTCCCATCGTGTTCTAGAGGCTGCACGGAGGTCTGCCGAGTGTTTTGCAAGAAGAGAAAGAAAGTTGTCCAAAACAGCTTGCAATCGAATGTTCATGTGAATAGAAAAGGCAGGAGAGTGGTCAGGTACTGTTTTCTCTCAGTTGGTAAGCTGCGCACACAATCGCAGTTTTGTACAGCTTGTTTCATCACCTTTGCGAAGTTGCCGCTCTCTCCGCCTCCCGGAGACGAAGAAACTGCTTCTTCGCGCAAAGACGATTCTGCCGCTCACAGTGCTCTGCAGAGCACCGTACCTTCGTCTTTAGCCTCTCTTCTCGTCTACATCTTAGCAAAAAGCTTTTCCACTCTGTCTGGCAAGGAGAAACTGTGCCAGCACAAAAAACATCTCCCATCGTGTTCTAGAGGCTGCACGGAGGTCTGCCGAGTGTTTTGCAAGAAGAGAAAGAAAGTTGTCCAAAACAGCTTGCAATCGAATGTTCAGGTGATTACAAAAGGCAGGAGAGTGGTCAGGTACTGTTTTCTCTCAGTTGGCAAGCTGCGCACACAATCGCAGTGTTGTACAGCTTGTTTCATCACCTTTGCGAAGTTGCCGCTCTCTCCGGCTCCCGGAGACGAAGAAGCTGCTTCTTCGCGCAAAGAGGATTCTGCCGCTCACAGTGCTCTGCAGAGCACCGTACCTTCGTCTTTAGCCTCTCTTCTCGTCTACATCTTAGCAAAAAGCTTTTCCACTCTGTCTGGCGAGGAGAAACTGTGCCAGCACAGAAAACATCTCCCATCCTGTTCTAGAGGCTGCACGGAGGTCTGTCTAGTGTTTTGCAAGAAGAGAAAAAAGTTGTCCAAAACAGCTTCGAATCGAATGTTCATGTGAATTGAAAAGGCAGGAGAGTGGTCAGGTACTGTTTTCTCTCAGTTGGCAAGCTGCGCACACAATCGCAGTTTTGTACAGCTTGTTTCATCACCTTTGCGAAGTTGCCGCTCTCTCCGGCTCCCGGAGACGAAGAAGCTGCTTCTTCGCGCAAAGAGGATTCTGCCGCTCACAATGCTCTGCCGAGCACCGTACCTTCGTCTTTAGCCTCTCTTCTCGTCTACATCTTAGCAAAAAGCTTTTCCACTCTGTCTGGCAAGGAGAAACTGTGCCAGCACAAAAAACATCTCCCATCGTGTTCTAGAGGCTGCACGGAGGTCTGCCGAGTGTTTTGCAAGAAGAGAAAGAAAGTTGTCCAAAACAGCTTCCAATCCAATGTTCATGTGAATAGAAAAGGCAGGAGAGTGGTCAGGTACTGTTTTCTCTCAGTTGGCAAGCTGCGCACACAATCGCAGTGTTGTACAGCTTGTTTCCTCACCTTTGCCAAGTTGCCGCTCTCTCCGGCTCCCGGAGACGAAGAAGCTGCTTCTTCGCGCAAAGACGATTCTGCCGCTCACAGTGCTCTGCGGTGTGTGTCTTCTGCCGAAAGAGGCACGGGAGCTGTGCTTAGCTCTGCAGAGCACCGTACCTTCGTCTTTATCTTCTCTTCTCATCTAAATCTTAGCAAAAAGCTTTTCCACTCTGTCTGGCAAGGAGAAACTGTGCCAGCACAGAAAACATCTCCCATCGTGTTCTAGAGGCTGCACGGAGGTCTGCCGAGTGTTTTTCAAGAAGAGAAAGAAAGTTGTCCAAAACAGCTTGCAATCGAATGTTCACGTGAATATAAAAGGCAGGAGAGTGGTCAGGTACTGTTTTCTCTCATTTGGCAAGCTGCGCACACAATCGCAGTGTTGTACAGCTTGTTTCATCACCTTTGCCAAGTTGCCGCTCTCTCCGGCTCCCGGAGACGAAGAAGCTGCTTCTTCGCGCAAAGACGATTCTGCCGCTCACAGTGCTCTGCGGTGTGTGTCTTCTGCCGAAAGAGGTCCGGGAGCGGTGCTTAGCTCTGCAGAGCACCGTACCTTCGTCTTTAGCCTCTCTTCTCGTCTACATCTTAGCAAAAAGCTTTTCCACTCTGTCTGGCAAGGAGAAACTGTGCCAGCACAAAAAACATCTCCCATCGTGTTCTAGAGGCTGCACGGAGGTCTGCCGAGTGTTTTGCAAGAAGAGAAAGAAAGTTGTCCAAAACAGCTTCCAATCGAATGTTCATGTGATTAGAAAAGGCAGGAGAGTGGTCAGGTACTGTTTTCTCTCACTTGGCAAGCTGCGCACACAATCGCAGTGTTGTACAGCTTGTTTCATCACCTTTGCGAAGTTGCCGCTCTCTCAGGCTCCCGAAAACGAAGAAGCTGCTTCTTCGCGCAAAGACGATTCTGCCGCCCATAGTCCTCTGCGGTGTGCGGCTTCAGCCGAAAGAGGTCCGGGAGCGGTGCTTAGCTCTGCAGAGCACCGTACCTTCGTCTTTAGCCTCTCTTCTCGTCTACATCTTAGCAAAAAGCTTTTCCACTCTGTCTGGCGAGGAGAAACTGTGCCAGCACAGAAAACATCTCCCATCGTGTTCTAGAGGCTGCACGGAGGTCTGCCGAGTGTTTTGCAAGAAGAGAAATAAAGTTGTCCAAAACAGCTTGCAATCGAATGTTCATGTGATTACAAAAGGCAGGAGAGTGGTCAGGTACTGTTTTCTCTCAGTTGGCAAGCTGCGCACACAATCGCAGTTTTGTACAGCTTGTTTCATCACCTTTGCGAAGTTGCCGCTCTCTCCGGCTCCCGGAGACGAAGAAGCTGCTTCTTCGCGCAAAGACGATTCTGCCGCTCACAGTGCTCTGCAGAGCACCGTACCTTCGTCTTTAGCCTCTCTTCTCGTCTACATCTTAGCAAAAAGCTTTTCCACTCTGTCTGGCGAGGAGAAACTGTGCCAGCACAGAAAACATCTCCCATCGTGTTCTAGAGGCTGCACGGAGGTGTGCCGAGTGTTTTGCAAGAAGAGAAAGAAAGTTGTCCAAAACAGCTTGCAATCGAATGTTCATGTGAATAGAAAAGGCAGGAGAGTGGTCAGGTACTGTTTTCTCTCAGTTGGCAAGCTGCGCACACAATCGCAGTTTTGTACAGCTTGTTTCATCACCTTTGCGAAGTTGCCGCTCTCTCCGGCTCCCGGAGACGAAGAAGCTGCTTCTTCGCGCAAAGACGATTCTGCCGCTCACAGTGCTCTGCGGTGTGTGTCTTCTGCCGAAAGAGGCACGGGAGCTGTGCTTAGCTCTGCAGAGCACCGTACCTTCGTCTTTAGCCTCTCTTCTCGTCTACATCTTAGCAAAAAGCTTTTCCACTCTGTCTGGCAAGGAGAAACTGTGCCAGCACAAAAAACATCTCCCATCGTGTTCTAGAAGCTGCACGGAGGTCTGCCGAGTGTTTTGCAAGAAGAGAAAGAAAGTTGTCCAAAACAGCTTGCAATCGAATGTTCACGTGAATAGAAAAGGCAGGAGAGTGGTTAGGTACTGTTTTCTCTCAGTTGGCAAGCTGCGCACACAATCGCAGTTTTGTACAGCTTGTTTCATCACCTTTGCGAAGTTGCCGCTCTCTCCGGCTCCCGGAGACGAAGAAGGTGCTTCTTCGCGCAAAGACGATTCTGCCGCTCACAGTGCTCTGCAGAGCACCGTACCTTCGTCTTTAGCCTCTCTTCTCGTCTACATCTTAGCAAAAAGCTTTTCCACTCTGTCTGGCAAGGAGAAACTGTGCCAGCACAGAAAACATCTCCCATCGTGTTCTAGAGGCTGCACGGAGGTCTGCCGAGTGTTTTGCAAGAAGAGAAAGAAAGTTGTCCAAAACAGCTTGCAATCGAATGTTCATGTGACTAGAAAAGCCAGGAGAGTGGTCAGGTTCTGTTTTCTCTCAGTTGGCAAGCTGCGCACACAATCGCAGTGTTGTACAGCTTGTTTCCTCACCTTTGCCAAGTTGCCGCTCTCTCCGGCTCCCGGAGACGAAGAAGCTGCTTCTTCGCGCAAAGACCATTCTGCCGCTCACAGTGCTCTGCGGTGTGTGTCTTCTGCCGAAAGAGGCACGGGAGCTGTGCTTAGCTCTGCAGAGCACCGTACCTTCGTCTTTACCTTCTCTTCTCATCTAAATCTTAGCAAAAAGCTTTTCCACTCTGTCTGGCAAGGAGAAACTGTGCCAGCACAGAAAACATCTCCCATCGTGTTCTAGAGGCTGCACGGAGGTCTGCCAAGTGTTTTGCAAGAAGAGAAATAAAGTTGTCCAAAACAGCTTGCAATCGAATGTTCATGTGAATAGAAAAGGCAGGAGAGTGGTCAGGTACTGTTTTCTCTCAGTTGGCAAGCTGCGCACACAATCGCAGTGTTGTACAGCTTGTTTCATCACCTTTGCCAAGTTGCCGCTCTCTCCGGCTCCCGGAGACGAAGAAGCTGCTTCTTCGCGCAAAGACGATTCTGCCGCTCACAGTGCTCTGCGGTGTGTGTCTTCTGCCGAAAGAGGCCCGGGAGCGGTGCTTAGCTCTGCAGAGCACCGTACCTTCGTCTTTAGCCTCTCTTCTCGTCTACATCTTAGCAAAAAGCTTTTCCACTCTGTCTGGCGAGGAGAAACTGTGCCAGCACAGAAAACATCTCCCATCGTGTTCTAGAGGCTGCACGGAGGTCTGCCGAGTGTTTTGCAAGAAGAGAAAGAAAGTTGTCCAAAACAGCTTGCAATCCAATGTTCATGTGATTAGAAAAGGCAGGAGAGTGGTAAGGTACTGTTTTCTCTCAGTTGGCAAGCTGCGCACACAATCGCAGTGTTGTACAGATTGTTTCATCACCTTTGCGAAGTTGCCGCTCTCTCCGGCTCCCGAAAACGAAGAAGCTGCTTCTTCGCGCAAAGACGATTCTGCCGCCCATAGTCTTCTGCGGTGTGCGGCTTCAGCCGAAAGAGGTCCGGGAGCGGTGCTTAGCTCTGCAGAGCACCGTACCTTCGTCTTTAGCCTCTTTTCTCGTCTACATCTTAGCAAAAAGCTTTTCCACTCTGTCTGGCAAGGAGAAACTGTGCCAGCACTGAAAACATCTCCCATCGTGTTCTAGAGGCTGCACGGAGGTCTGCCGAGTGTTTTGCAAGAAGAGAAAGAAAGTTGTCCAAAACAGCTTGCAATCGAATGTTCATGTGAATAGAAAAGGCAGGAGAGTGGTCAGGTACTGTTTTCTCTCAGTTGGCAAGCTGCGCACACAATCGCAGTGTTGTACAGCTTCTTTCATCACCTTTGCCAAGTTGCCGCTCTCTCCGGCTCCCGGAGACGAAGAAGCTGCTTCTTCGCGCAAAGACGATTCTGCCGCTCACAGTGCTCTGCGGTGTGTGTCTTCTGCCGAAAGAGGAACGGGAGCTGTGCTTAGCTCTGCAGAGCACCGTACCTTCGTCTTTAGCCTCTCTTCTCGTCTACATCTTAGCAAAAAGCTTTTCCACTCTGTCTGGCAAGGAGAAACTGTGCCAGCACTAAAAACATCTCCCATCGTGTTCTAGAGGCTGCACGGAGGTCTGCCGAGTGTTTTGCAAGAAGAGAAAGAAAGTTGTCCAAAACAGCTTGCAATCCAATGTTCACGTGAATAGAAAAGGCAGGAGAGTCGTCAGGTACTGTTTTCTCTAACTTGGCAAGCTGCGCACACAATCGCAGTGTTGTACAGCTTGTTTCATCACCTTTGCGAAGTTGCCGCTCTCTCCTGCTCCCGGAGACGAAGAAGATGCTTCTTCGCGCAAAGACGGTTCTGCCCCTCACAGTGCTCTGCAGTGTGTGTCTTCTGCCGAAAGAGGCACGGGAGCTGTGCTTAGCTCTGCAGAGCACCGTACCTTCGTCTTTAGCCTCTCTTCTCGTCTACATCTTAGCAAAAAGCTTTTCCACTCTGTCTGGCGAGGAGAAACTGTGCCAGCACAGAAAACATCTCCCATCGTGTTCTAGAGGCTGCACGGAGGTCTGCCGAGCGTTTTGCAAGAAGAGAAAGAAAGTTGTCCAAAACAGTTTCCAATCCAATGTTCATGTGACTAGAAAAGGCAGGAGAGTGGTCAGGTACTGTTTTCTCTCAGTTGGCAAGCTGCGCACACAATCGCAGTGTTGTACAGCTTGTTTCATCACATTTGCCAAGTTGCCGCTCTCTCCGGCTCCCGGAGACGAAGAAGCTGCTTCTTCGCGCAAAGACGATTCTGCCGCTCACAGTGCTCTGCGGTGTGTGTCTTCTGCCGAAAGAGGCACGGGATCTTTGCTTAGATCTGCAGAGCACCGTACCTTCGTCTTTAGCCTCTCTTCTCGTCTACATCTTAGCAAAAAGCTTTTCCACTCTCTCTGGCAAGGAGAAACTGTGCCAGCACAGAAAACATCTCCCATCGTGTTCTAGAGGCTGCACGGAGGTCTGCCGAGTGTTTTGCAAGAAGAGAAAGAAAGTTGTCCAAAACAGCTTGCAATCGAATGTTCATGTGAATAGAAAAGGCAGGAGAGTGGTCAGGTACTGTTTTCTCTCAGTTGGCAAGCTGCGCACACAATCGCAGTGTTGTACAGCTTGTTTCATCACCTTTGCCAAGTTGCCGCTCTCTCCGGCTCCCGGAGCCGAAGAAGCTGCTTCTTCGCGCAAAGACGATTCTGCCCCTCACAGTGCTCTGCGGTTTGTGTCTTCTGCCGAAAGAGGCACGGGAGCTGTGCTTAGCTCTGCAGAGCACCGTACCTTCGTCTTTAGCCTCTCTTCTCGTCTACATCTTAGCAAAAAGCTTTTCCACTCTGTCTGGCAAGGAGAAACTGTGCCAGCACAGAAAACATCTCCCATCGTGTTCAAGAGGCTGCACGGAGGTCTGCCGAGCGTTTTGCAAGAAGAGAAAGAAAGTTGTCCAAAACAGCTTCCAATCCAATGTTCATGTGACTAGAAAAGGCAGGAGAGTGGTCAGGTACTGTTTTCTCTCAGTTGGCAAGCTGCGCACACAATCGCAGTGTTGTACAGCTTGTTTCATCACCTTTGCCAAGTTGCCGCTCTCTCCGGCTCCCGGAGACGAAGAAGATTTTTCTTCGCGCAAAGACGATTCTGCCGCTCACAGTGCTCTGCGGTGTGTGTCTTCTGCCGAAAGAGGCACGGGACCTGTGCTTAGCTCTGCAGAGCACCGTACCTTCGTCTTTAGCCTCTCTTCTCGTCTACATCTTAGCAAAAAGCTTTTCCACTCTGTCTGGCAAGGAGAAACTGTGCCAGAACAGAAAACATCTCCCATCGTGTTCTAGAGGCTGCACGGGGGTCTGCCGAGTGTTTTGCAAGAAGAGAAAGAAAGTTGTCCAAAACAGCTTCCAATCGAATGTTCATGTGAATAGAAAAGGCAGGAGAGTGGTCAGGTACTGTTTTCTCTCAGTTGGTAAGCTGCGCACACAATCGCAGTTTTGTACAGCTTGTTTCATCACCTTTGCGAAGTTGTCGCTCTCTCCGCCTCCCGGAGACGAAGAAACTGCTTCTTCGCGCAAAGACGATTCGGCCGCTCACAGTGCTCTGCAGAGCACCGTACCTTCGTCTTTAGCCTCTCTTCTCGTCTACATCTTAGCAAAAAGCTTTTCCACTCTGTCTGGCAAGGAGAAACTGTGCCAGCACAAAAAACATCTCCCATCGTGTTCTAGAGGCTGCACGGAGGTCTGCCGAGTGTTTTGCAAGAAGAGAAAGAAAGTTGTCCAAAACAGCTTGCAATCGAATGTTCATGTGATTAGAAAAGGAAGGAGAGTGGTCAGGTACTGTTTTCTCTCAGTTGGCAAGCTGCGCACACAATCGCAGTGTTGTACAGCTTGTTTCATCACCTTTGCGAAGTTGCCGCTCTCTCCGGCTCCCGGAGACGAAGAAGCTGCTTCTTCGCGCAAAGACGATTCTGCCGCTCACAGTGCTCTGCAGAGCACCGTACCTTCGTCTTTAGCCTCTCTTCTCGTCTACATCTTAGCAAAAAGCTTTTCCACTCTGTCTGGCGAGGAGAAACTGTGCCAGCACAGAAAACATCTCCCATCGTGTTCTAGAGGCTGCACGGAGGTCTGCCGAGTGTTTTGCATGAAGAGAAAGAAAGTTGTCCAAAACAGCTTCGAATCGAATGTTCATGTGAATTGAAAAGGCAGGAGAGTGGTCAGGTACTGTTTTCTCTCATTTGGCAAGCTGCGCACACAATCGCAGTGTTGTACAGCTTGTTTCATCACCTTTGCCAAGTTGCCGCTCTCTCCGGCTCCCGGAGACGAAGAAGCTGCTTCTTCGCGCAAAGACGATTCTGCCGCTCACAGTGCTCTGCCGAGCACCGTACCTTCGTCTTTAGCCTCTCTTCTCATCTAAATCTTAGCAAAAAGCTTTTCCACTCTGTCTGGCAAGGAGAAACTGTGCCAGCACAAAAAACATCTCCCATCGTGTTCTAGAGGCTGCACGGAGGTCTGCCGAGTGTTTTGCAAGAAGAGAAAGAAAGTTGTCCAAAACAGCTTGCAATCGAATGTTCACGTGAATAGAAAAGGCAGGAGAGTGGTCAGGTACTGTTTTCTCTCATTTGGCAAGCTGCGCACACAATCGCAGTGTTGTACAGCTTGTTTCATCACCTTTGCCAAGTTGCCGCTCTCTCCGGCTCCCGGAGACGAAGAAGCTGCTTCTTCGCGCAAAGACGATTCTGCCGCTCACAGTGCTCTGCGGTGTGTGTCTTCTGCCGAAAGAGGTCCGGGAGCGGTGCTTAGCTCTGCAGAGCACCGTACCTTCGTCTTTAGCCTCTCTTCTCGTCTACATCTTAGCAAAAAGCTTTTCCACTCTGTCTGGCAAGGAGAAACTGTGCCAGCACAAAAAACATCTACCATCGTGTTCTAGAGGCTGCACGGAGGTCTGCCGAGTGTTTTGCAAGAAGAGAAAGAAAGTTTTCCAAAACAGCTTCCAATCGAATGTTCATGTGATTAGAAAAGGCAGGAGAGTGGTCAGGTACTGTTTTCTCTCAGTTGGCAAGCTGCGCACACAATCGCAGTGTTGTACAGCTTGTTTCATCACCTTTGCCAAGTTGCCGCTCTCTCCGGCTCCCGAAAACGAAGAAGCTGCTTCTTCGCGCAAAGACGATTCTGCCGCCCATAGTCCTCTGCGGTGTGCGGCTTCAGCCGAAAGAGGTCCGGGAGCGGTGCTTAGCTCTGCAGAGCACCGTACCTTCGTCTTTAGCCTCTCTTCTCGTCTACATCTTAGCAAAAAGCTTTTCCACTCTGTCTGGCGAGGAGAAACTGTGCCAGCACAGAAAACATCTCCCATCGTGTTCTAGAGGCTGCACGGAGGTCTGCCGAGTGTTTTGCAAGAAGAGAAAGAAAGTTGTCCAAAACAGCTTGCAATCGAATGTTCATGTGATTACAAAAGGCAGGAGAGTGGTCAGGTACTGTTTTCTCTCAGTTGGCAAGCTGCGCACACAATCGCAGTTTTGTACAGCTTGTTTCATCACCTTTGCGAAGTTGCCGCTCTCTCCGGCTCCCGGAGACGAAGAAGCTGCTTCTTCGCGCAAAGACGATTCTGCCGCTCACAGTGCTCTGCAGAGCACCGTACCTTCGTCTTTAGCCTCTCTTCTCGTCTACATCTTAGCAAAAAGCTTTTCCACTCTGTCTGGCAAGGAGAAACTGTGCCAGCACAGAAAACATCTCCCATCGTGTTCTAGAGGCTGCACGGAGGTGTGCCGAGTGTTTTGCAAGAAGAGAAAGAAAGTTGTCCAAAACAGCTTGCAATCGAATGTTCATGTGAATAGAAAAGGCAGGAGAGTGGTCAGGTACTGTTTTCTCTCAGTTGGCAAGCTGCGCACACAATCGCAGTGTTGTACAGCTTGTTTCATCACCTTTGCCAAGTTGCCGCTCTCTCCGCCTCCCGGAGACGAAGAAGCTGCTTCTTCGCGCAAAGACGATTCTGCCGCTCACAGTGCTCTGCGGTGTGTGTCTTCTGCCGAAAGAGGCACGGGAGCTATGCTTAGCTCTGCAGAGCACCGTACCTTCGTCTTTAGCCTCTCTTCTCGTCTACATCTTAGCAAAAAGCTTTTCCACTCTGTCTGGCAAGGAGAAACTGTGCCAGCACAAAAAACATCTCCCATCGTGTTCTAGAAGCTGCACGGAGGTCTGCCGAGTGTTTTGCAAGAAGAGCAAGAAAGTTGTCCAAAACAGCTTGCAATCGAATGTTCACGTGAATAGAAAAGGCAGGAGAGTGGTCAGGTACTGTTTTCTCTCAGTTGGCAATCTGCGCACACAATCGTAGTGTTGTACAGCTTGTTTCATCACCTTTGCGAAGTTGCCGCTCTCTCCGGCTCCCGGAGACGAAGAAGCTGCTTCTTCGCGCAAAGACGGTTCTGCCCCTCACAGTGCTCTGCGGTGTGTGTCTTCTGCCGAAAGAGGCACGGGAGCTGTGCTTAGCTCTGCAGAGCACCGTACCTTCGTCTTTAGCCTCTCTTCTCGTCTACATCTTAGCAAAAAGCTTTTCCACTCTGTCTGGCGAGGAGAAACTGTGCCAGCACAGAAAACATCTCCCATCGTGTTCTAGAGGCTGCACGGAGGTCTGCCGAGCGTTTTACAAGAAGAGAAAGAAAGTTGTCCAAAACAGCTTCCAATCCAATGTTCATGTGACTAGAAAAGGCAGGAGAGTGGTCAGGTACTGTTTTCTCTCAGTTGGCAAGCTGCGCACACAATCGCAGTGTTGTACAGCTTGTTTCCTCACCTTTGCCAAGTTGCCGCTCTCTCCGGCTCCCGGAGACGAAGAAGCTGCTTCTTCGCGCAAAGACAATTCTGCCGCTCACAGTGCTCTGCGGTGTGTGTCTTCTGCCGAAAGAGGCACGGGAGCTGTGCTTAGCTCTGCAGAGCACCGTACCTTCGTCGTTAGCCTCTCTTCTCGTCTACATCTTAGCAAAACGCTTTTCCACTCTGTCTGGAAAGGAGAAACTGTGCCAGCACAGAAAACATCTCCCATCGTGTTCTAGAGGCTGCACGGAGGTCTGCCGAGTGTTTTGCAAGAAGAGAAAGAAAGTTGTCCAAAACAGCTTGCAATCGAATGTTCATGTGAATAGAAAAGGCAGGAGAGTGGTCAGGTACTGTTTTCTCTCAGTTGGCAAGCTGCGCACACAATCGCAGTGTTGTACAGCTTCTTTCATCACCTTTGCGAAGTTGCCGCTCTCTCCGGCTCCCGGAGACGAAGAAGCTGCTTCTTCGCGCAAAGACGATTCTGCCGCTCACAGTGCTCTGCGGTGTGTGTCTTCTGCCGAAAGAGGCACGGGAGCTGTGCTTAGCTCTGCAGAGCACCGTACCTTCGTCTTTAGCCTCTCTTCTCGTCTACATCTTAGCAAAAAGCTTTTCCACTCTGTCTGGCAAGGAGAAACTGTGCCAGCACTGAAAACATCTCCCATCGTGTTCTAGAGGCTGCACGGAGGTCTGCCGAGTGTTTTGCAAGAAGAGAAAGAAAGTTGTCCAAAACAGCTTGCAATCCAATGTTCATGTGAATAGAAAAGGCAGGAGAGTGGTCAGGTACTGTTTTCTCTCAGTTGGCAAGCTGCGCACACAATCGCAGTTTTGTACAGCTTGTTTCATCACCTTTGCCAAGTTGCCGCTCTCTCCGGCTCCCGGAGACGAAGAAGCTGCTTCTTCGCGCAAAGACGATTCTGCCGCTCACAGTGCTCTGCAGAGCACCGTACCTTCGTCTTTAGCCTCTCTTCTCGTCTACATCTTAGCAAAAAGCTTTTCCACTCTGTCTGGCAAGGAGAAACTGTGCCAGCACAGAAAACATCTCCCATTGTGTTCTAGAGGCTGCACGGAGGTCTGCCGAGTGTTTTGCAAGAAGAGAAAGAAAGTTGTCCAAAACAGCTTGCAATCGAATGTTCATGTGAATAGAAAAGGCAGGAGAGTGGTCAGGTACTGTTTTCTCTCAGTTGGCAAGCTGCGCACACAATCGCAGTGTTGTACAGCTTGTTTCATCACCTTTGCGAAGTTGCCGCTCTCTCCGGCTCCCGGAGACGAAGAAGCTGCTTCTTCGCGCAAAGACGATTCTGCCGCTCACAGTGCTCTGCGGTGTGTGTCTTCTGCCGAAAGAGGCACGGGAGCTGTGCTTAGCTCTGCAGAGCACCGTACCTTCGTCTTTAGCCTCTCTTCTCGTCTACATCTTAGCAAAAAGCTTTTCCACTCTGTCTGGCAAGGAGAAACTGTGCCAGCACAAAAAACATCTCCCATCGTGTTCTAGAGGCTGCACGGAGGTCTGCCGAGTGTTTTGCAAGAAGAGAAAGAAAGTTGTCCAAAACAGCTTGCAATCCAATGTTCATGTGAATAGAAAAGGCAGGAGAGTGGTCAGGTACTGTTTTCTCTCAGTTGGCAAGCTGCGCACACAATCGCAGTTTTGTACAGCTTGTTTCATCACCTTTGCGAATTTGCCGCTCTCTCCGGCTCCCGGAGACGAAGAAGCTGCTTCTTCGCGCAAAGACGATTCTGCCGCTCACAGTGCTCTGCAGAGCACCGTACCTTCGTCTTTTGCCTCTCTTCTCGTCTACATCTTAGCAAAAAGCTTTTCCACTCTGTCTGGCAAGGAGAAACTGTGCCAGCACAGAAAACATCTCCCATCGTGTTCTAGAGGCTGCACGGAGGTCTGCCGAGTGTTTTGCAAGAAGAGAAAGAAAGTTGTCCAAAACAGCTTGCAATCGAATGTTCATGTGAATAGAAAAGGCAGGAGAGTGGTCAGGTACTGTTTTCTCTCAGTTGGCAAGCTGCGCACACAATCGCAGTGTTGTACAGCTTGTTTCATCACCTTTGCCAAGTTGCCGCTCTCTCCGGCTCCCGGAGACGAAGAAGCTGCTTCTTCGCGCAAAGACGATTCTGCCGCTCACAGTTCTCTGCGGTGTGTGTCTTCTGCCGAAAGAGGCACGGGAGCTGTGCTTAGCTCTGCAGAGCACCGTACCTTCGTCTTTATCTTCTCTTCTCATCTAAATCTTAGCAAAAAGCTTTTCCACTCTGTCTGGCGAGGAGAAACTGTGCCAGCACAGAAAACATCTCCCATCGTGTTCTAGAGGCTGCACGGAGGTCTGCCGAGTGTTTTGCAAGAAGAGAAAGAAAGTTGTCCAAAACAGCTTCCAATCGAATGTTCATGTGAATAGAAAAGGCAGGAGAGTGGTCAGGTACTGTTTTCTCTCAGTTGGCAAGCTGCGCACACAATCGCAGTGTTGTACAGCTTGTTTCATCACCTTTGCCAAGTTGCCGCTCTCTCCGGCTCCCGGAGACGAAGAAGATGCTTCTTCGCGCAAAGACGATTCTGCCGCTCACAGTGCTCTGCGGTGTGTGTCTTCTGCCGAAAGAGGTCCGGGAGCGGTGCTTAGCTCTGCAGAGCACCGTACCTTCGTCTTTAGCCTCCCTTTTCGTCTACATCTTAGCAAAAAGCTTTTCCACTCTGTCTGGCGAGGAGAAACTGTGCCAGCACAGAAAACATCTCCCATCGTGTTCTAGAGGCTGCACGGAGGTCTGCCGAGTGTTTTGCAAGAAGAGAAAGAAAGTTGTCCAAAACAGCTTGCAATCGAATGTTCATGTGAATAGAAAAGGCAGGAGAGTGGTCAGGTACTGTTTTCTCTCAGTTGGCAAGCTGCGCACACAATCGCAGTGTTGTACAGCTTGTTTCATCACCTTTGCGAAGTTGCCGCTCTCTCCGGCTCCCGGAGACGAAGAAGCTGCTTCTTCGCGCAAAGACGATTCTGCCGCTCACAGTGCTCTGCGGTGTGTGTCTTCTGCCGAAAGAGGCACGGGAGCTGTGCTTAGCTCTGCAGAGCACCGTACCTTCGTCTTTAGCCTCTCTTCTCGTCTACATCTTAGCAAAAAGCTTTTCCACTCTGTCTGGCGAGGAGAAATTGTGCCAGCACAGAAAACATCTCCCATCCTGTTCTAGAGGCTGCACGGAAGTCTGCCGAGTGTTTTGCAAGAAGAGAAAGAAAGTTGTCCAAAACAGCTTGCAATCCAATGTTCACGTGAATAGAAAAGGCAGGAGAGTGGTCAGGTACTGTTTTCTCTCACTTGGCAAGCTGCGCACACAATCGTAGTGTTGTACAGCTTGTTTCATCACCTTTGCGAAGTTGCCGCTCTCTCCGGCTCCCGGAGACGAAGAAGCTGCTTCTTCGCGCAAAGACGGTTCTGCCCCTCACAGTGCTCTGCGGTGTATGTCTTCTGCCGAAAGAGGCACGGGAGCTGTGCTTAGCTCTGCAGAGCACCGTACCTTCGTCTTTAGCCTCTCTTCTCGTCTACATCTTAGCAAAAAGCTTTTCCACTCTGTCTGGCGAGGAGAAACTGTGCCAGCACAGAAAACATCTCCCATCGTGTTCTAGAGGCTGCACGGAGGTCTGCCGAGCGTTTTACAAGAAGAGAAAGAAAGTTGTCCAAAACAGCTTCCAATCCAATGTTCATGTGACTAGAAAAGGCAGGAGATTGGTCAGGTACTGTTTTCTCTCAGTTGGCAAGCTGCGCACACAATCGCAGTGTTGTACAGCTTGTTTCCTCACCTTTGCCAAGTTGCCGCTCTCTCCGGCTCCCGGAGACGAAGAAGCTGCTTCTTCGCGCAAAGACGATTCTGCCGCTCACAGTGCTCTGCGGTGTGTGTCTTCTGCCGAAAGAGGCACGGGAGCTGTGCTTAGCTCTGCAGAGCACCGTACCTTCGTCGTTAGCCTCTCTTCTCGTCTACATCTTAGCAAAACGCTTTTCCACTCTGTCTGGAAAGGAGAAACTGTGCCAGCACAGAAAACATCTCCCATCGTGTTCTAGAGGCTGCACGGAGGTCTGCCGAGTGTTTTGCAAGAAGAGAAAGAAAGTTGTCCAAAACAGCTTGCAATCGAATGTTCATGTGAATAGAAAAGGCAGGAGAGTGGTCAGGTACTGTTTTCTCTCAGTTGGCAAGCTGCGCACACAATCGCAGTGTTGTACAGCTTCTTTCATCACCTTTGCCAAGTTGCCGCTCTCTCCGGCTCCCGGAGACGAAGAAGCTGCTTCTTCGCGCAAAGACGATTCTGCCGCTCACAGTGCTCTGCGGTGTGTGTCTTCTGCCGAAAGAGGCACGGGAGCTGTGCTTAGCTCTGCAGAGCACCGTACCTTCGTCTTTAGCCTCTCTTCTCGTCTACATCTTAGCAAAAAGCTTTTCCACTCTGTCTGGCAAGGAGAAACTGTGCCAGCACAGAAAACATCTCCCATTGTGTTCTAGAGGCTGCACGGAGGTCTGCCGAGTGTTTTGCAAGAAGAGAAAGAAAGTTGTCCAAAACAGCTTGCAATCGAATGTTCATGTGAATAGAAAAGGCAGGAGAGTGGTCAGGTACTGTTTTCTCTCAGTTGGCAAGCTGCGCACACAATCGCAGTTTTGTACAGCTTGTTTCATCACCGTTTGCGAAGTTGCCGCTCTCTCCGGCTCCCGGAGACGAAGAAGCTGCTTCTTCGCGCAAAGACGATTCTGCCGCTCACAGTGCTCTGCGGTGTGTGTCTTCTGCCGAAAGAGGCACGGGAGCTGTGCTTAGCTCTGCAGAGCACCGTACCTTCGTCTTTAGCCTCTCTTCTCGTCTACATCTTAGCAAAAAGCTTTTCCACTCTGTCTGGCAAGGAGAAACTGTGCCAGCACAAAAAACATCTCCCATCGTGTTCTAGAGGCTGCACGGAGGTCTGCCGAGTGTTTTGCAAGAAGAGAAAGAAAGTTGTCCAAAACAGCTTGCAATCGAATGTTCATGTGAATAGAAAAGGCAGGAGAGTGGTCAGGTACTGTTTTCTCTCAGTTGGCAAGCTGCGCACACAATCGCAGTGTTGTACAGCTTGTTTCATCACCTTTGCGAATTTGCCGCTCTCTCCGGCTCCCGGAGACGAAGAAGCTGCTTCTTCGCGCAAAGACGATTCTGCCGCTCACAGTGCTCTGCAGAGCACCGTACCTTCGTCTTTAGCCTCTCTTCTCGTCTACATCTTAGCAAAAAGCTTTTCCACTCTGTCTGGCAAGGAGAAACTGTGCCAGCACAGAAAACATCTCCCATCGTGTTCTAGAGGCTGCACGGAGGTCTGCCGAGTGTTTTGCAAGAAGAGAAAGAAAGTTGTCCAAAACAGCTTGCAATCGAATGTTCATGTGAATAGAAAAGGCAGGAGAGTGGTCAGGTACTGTTTTCTCTCAGTTGGCAAGCTGCGCACACAATCGCAGTGTTGTACAGCTTGTTTCATCACCTTTGCCAAGTTGCCGCTCTCTCCGGCTCCCGGAGACGAAGAAGCTGCTTCTTCGCGCAAAGACGATTCTGCCGCTCACAGTTCTCTGCGGTGTGTGTCTTCTGCCGAAAGAGGCACGGGAACTGTGCTTAGCTCTGCAGAGCACCGTACCTTCGTCTTTAGCCTCCCTTTTCGTCTACATCTTAGCAAAAAGCTTTTCCACTCTGTCTGGCGAGGAGAAACTGTGCCAGCACAGAAAACATCTCCCATCGTGTTCTAGAGGCTGCACGGAGGTCTGCCGAGTGTTTTGCAAGAAGAGAAAGAAAGTTGTCCAAAACAGCTTCCAATCGAATGTTCATGTGAATAGAAAAGGCAGGAGAGTGGTCAGGTACTGTTTTCTCTCATTTGGTAAGCTGCGCACACAATCGCAGTGTTGTACAGCTTGTTTCATCACCTTTGCCAAGTTGCCGCTCTCTCCGGCTCCCGGAGACGAAGAAGCTGCTTCTTCGCGCAAAGACGATTCTGCCGCTCACAGTGCTCTGCGGTGTGTGTCTTCTGCCGAAAGAGGCACGGGAGCTGTGCTTAGCTCTGCAGAGCACCGTACCTTTGTCTTTTGCCTCTCTTCTCGTCTACATCTTAGCAAAAAGCTTTTCCACTCTGTCTGGCAAGGAGAAACTGTGCCAGCACAAAAAACATCTCCCATCGTGTTCTAGAAGCTGAACGGAGGTCTGCCGAGTGTTTTGCAAGAAGAGAAAGAAAGTTGTCCAAAACAGCTTGCAATCGAATGTTCACGTGAATAGAAAAGGCAGGAGAGTGGTCAGGTACTGTTTTCTCTCAGTTGGCAAGCTGCGCACACAATCGCAGTGTTGTACAGCTTGTTTCATCACCTTTGCGAAGCTGCCGCTCTCTCCGGCTCCCGGAGACGAAGAAGCTGCTTCTTCGCGCAAAGACGATTCTGCCGCTCACAGTGCTCTGCGGTGTGCGTCTTCTGCCGAAAGAGGCACGGGAACTGTGCTTAGCTCTGCAGAGCACCGTACCTTCGTCTTTAGCCTCTCTTCTCGTCTACATCTTAGCAAAAAGCTTTTCCACTCTGTCTGGCAAGGAGAAACTGTGCCAGAACAGAAAACATCTCCCATCGTGTTCTAGAGGCTGCACGGAGGTCTGCCGAGTGTTTTGCAAGAAGAGAAAGAAAGTTGTCCAAAACAGCTTCCAATCGAATGTTCATGTGAATAGAAAAGGCAGGAGAGTGGTCAGGTACTGTTTTCTCTCATTTGGTAAGCTGCGCACACAATCGCAGTTTTGTAAAGCTTGTTTCATCACCTTAGCGAAGTTGCCGCTCTCTCCGGCTCCCGGAGCCGAAGAAGGTGCTTCTTCGCGCAAAGACGATTCTGCCGCTCACAGTGCTCTGCAGAGCAACGTACCTTCGTCTTTAGCCTCTCTTCTCATCTACATCTTAGCAAAACGCTTTTCCACTCTGTCTGGCAAGGAGAAACTGTGCCAGCACAAAAAACATCTCCCATCGTGTTCTATGGGCTGCACGGAGGTCTGCCGAGTGTTTTGCAAGAAGAGAAACAAAGTTGTCCAAAACAGCTTCCAATCCAATGTTCATGTGACTAGAAAACGCAGGAGAGTGGTCAGGTACTGTTTTCTCTCAGTTGGCAAGCTGCGCACACAATCGCAGTGTTGTACAGCTTGTTTCATCACTTTGCCAAGTTGCCGCTCACTCCGGCTCCCGGAGACGAAGAAGCTGCTTCTTCGCGCAAAGACGATTCTGCCGCTCACAGTGCTCTGCGGTGTGTGTCTTCTGCCGAAAGAGGCACGGGAGCTGTGCTTAGCTCTGCAGAGCACCGTACCTTCGTCTTTAGCCTCTCTTCTCGTCTACATCTTAGCAAAAAGCTTTTCCACTCTGTCTGGCAAGGAGAAATTGTGCCAGCACAGAAAACATCTCCCATCGTGTTCTAGAGGCTGCACGGAGGTCTGCCGAGTGTTTTGCAAGAAGAGAAAGAAAGTTGTCCAAAACAGCTTCCAATCGAATGTTCATGTGAATAGAAAAGGCAGGAGAGTGGTCAGGTACTGTTTTCTCTCAGTTGGCAAGCTGAGCACACAATCGCAGTGTTGTACAGCTTGTTTCATCACCTTTGCGAAGTTGCCGCTCTCTCCGGCTCCCGGAGACGAAGAAGCTGCTTCTTCGCGCAAAGACGATTCTGCCGCTCACAGTGCTCTGCGGTGTGCGTCTTCTGCCGAAAGAGGCACGGGAGCTGTGCTTAGCTCTGCAGAGCACCGTACCTTCGTCTTTAGCCTCTCTTCTCGTCTACATCTTAGCAAAAAGCTTTTCCACTCTGTCTGGCAAGGAGAAACTGTGCCAGCACAGAAAACATCTCCCATCGTGTTCTAGAGGCTGCACGGAGGTCTGCCGAGTGTTTTGCAAGAAGAGAAAGAAAGTTGTCCAAAACAGCTTCCAATCGAATATTCATGTGATTAGAAAAGGCAGGAGAGTGGTCAGATACTGTTTTCTCTCATTTGGTAAGCTGCGCACACAATCGCAGTTTTGTACAGCTTGTTTCATCACCTTTGCGAAGTTGCCGCTCGCTCCGGCTCCCGGAGACGAAGAAGCTGCTTCTTCGCGCAAAGACGATTCTGCCGCTCACAGTGCTCTGCAGAGCACCGTACCTTCGTCTTTAGCCTCTCTTCTCGTCTACATCTTAGCAAAAAGCTTTTCCACTCTGTCTGGCAAGGAGAAACTGTGCCAGCACAGAAAACATCTCCCATCGTGTTCTAGAGGCTGCACGGAGGTCTGCCGAGCGTTTTGCAAGAAGAGAAAGAAAGTTGTCCAAAACAGCTTCCAATCCAATGTTCATGTGACTAGAAAAGGCAGGAGAGTGGTCAGGTACTGTTTTCTCTCAGTTGGCAAGCTGCGCACACAATCGCAGTGTTGTACAGCTTGTTTCATCACCTTTGCCAAGTTGCCGCTCTCTCCGGCTCCCGGAGACGAAGAAGCTGCTTCTTCGCGCAAAGACGATTCTGCCGCTCACAGTGCTCTGCGGTGTGTGTCTTCTGCCGAAAGAGGCCCGGGATCTGTGCTTAGCTCTGCAGAGCACCGTACCTTCGTCTTTAGCCTCTCTTCTCGTCTACATCTTAGCAAAACGCTTTTCCACTCTGTCTGGCAAGGAGAAACTGTGCCAGCACAGAAAACATCTCCCATCGTGTTCTAGAGGCTGCACGGGGGTCTGCCGAGTGTTTTGCAAGAAGAGAAAGAAAGTTGTCCAAAACAGCTTGCAATCGAATGTTCATGTGAATAGAAAGGCAGGAGAGTGGTCAGGTACTGTTTTCTCTCAGTTGGCAAGCTGCGCACACAATCGCAGTTTTGAACAGCTTGTTTCATCCCCTTTGCGAAGTTGCCGCTCTCTCCGGCTCCCGGAGACGAAGAAACTGCTTCTTCGCGCAAAGACGATTTTGCCGCTCACAGTGCTCTGCAGAGCACCGTACCTTCGTCTTTGGCCTCTCTTCTCGTCTACATCTTAGCAAAAAGCTTTTCCACTCTGTCTGGCAAGGAGAAACTGTGCCAGCACAAAAAACATCTCCCATCGTGTTCTAGAGGCTGCACGGAGGTCTGCCGAGTGTTTTGCAAGAAGAGAAAGAAAGTTGTCCAAAACAGCTTGCAATCGAATGTTCAGGTGATTACAAGAGGCAGGAGAGTGGTCAGGTACTGTTTTCTCTCACTTGGCAAGCTGCGCACACAATCGCAGTGTTGTACAGCTTGTTTCATCACCTTTACGAAGTTGCGGCTCTCTCCGGCTCCCGGAGACGAAGAAGCTGCTTCTTCGCGCAAAGACGATTCTGCCGCTCACAGTGCTCTGCAGAGCACCGTACCTTCGTCTTTAGCCTCTCTTCTCGTCTACATCTTAGCGAAAAGCTTTTCCACTCTGTCTGGCAAGGAGAAACTGTGCCAGCACAAAAAACATCTCCCATCGTGTTCTAGAGGCTGCACGGAGGTCTGCCGAGTGTTTTGCAAGAAGAGAAACAAAGTTGTCCAAAACAGCTTCCAATCGAATGTTCATGTGAATAGAAAAGGCAGGAGAGTGGTCAGGTACTGTTTTCTCTCAGTTGGCAAGCTGCGCACACAATCGCAGTGTTGTACAGCTTGTTTCATCACCGTTTGCGAAGTTGCCGCTCTCTCCGGCTCCCGGAGACGAAGAAGCTGCTTCTTCGCGCAAAGACGATTCTGCCGCTCACAGTGCTCTGCAGAGCACCGTACCTTCGTCTTTAGCCTCTCTTCTCGTCTACATCTTAGCAAAAAGCTTTTCCACTCTGTCTGGCAAGGAGAAACTGTGCCAGCACAGAAAACATCTCCCATCGTGTTCTAGAGGCTGCACGGAGGTCTGCCGAGTGTTTTGGAAGAAGAGAAAGAAAGTTGTCCAAAACAGCTTGCAATCGAATGTTCATGTGAATAGAAAAGGCAGGAGAGTGGTCAGGTACTGTTTTCTCTCAGTTGGCAAGCTGCGCACACAATCGCAGTGTTGTACAGCTTGTTTCATCACCTTTGCCAAGTTGCCGCTCTCTTCGGCTCCCGGAGACGAAGAAGCTGCTTCTTCGCGCAAAGACGATTCTGCCGCTTACAGTGCTCTGCGGTGTGTGTCTTCTGCCGAAAGAAGCACGGGAGCTGTGCTTAGCTCTGCAGAGCACCGTACCTTCGTCTTTAGCCTCTCTTCTCGTCTACATCTTAGCAAAAAGCTTTTCCACTCTGTCTGGAAAGGAGAAACTGTGCCAGCACAAAAAAAATCTCCCATCGTGTTCTAGAGGCTGCACGGAGGTCTGTCGAGTGTTTTGCAAGAAGAGAATGAAAGTGGTCCAAAACAGCTTCCAATCGAATGTTCATGTGAATAGAAAAGGCAGGAGAGTGGTCAGGTACTGTTTTCTCTCAGTTGGCAAGCTGCGCACACAATCGCAGTTTTGTACAGCTTGTTTCATCACCTTTGCGAAGTTGCCGCTCTCTCCGGCTCCCGGAGACGAAGAAGCTGCTTCTTCGCGCAAAGACGATTCTGCCGCTCACAGTGCTCTGCAGAGCACCGTACCTTCGTCTTTAGCCTCTCTTCTCGTCTACATCTTAGCAAAAAGCTTTTCCACTCTGTCTGGCGAAGAGAAACTGTGCCAGCACAGAAAACATCTCCCATCGTGTTCTAGAGGCTGCACGGAGGTCTGCCGAGTGTTTTGCAAGAAGAGAAAGAAAGTTGTCCAAAACAGCTTGCAATCGAATGTTCATGTGAATAGAAAAGGCTGGAGAGTGGTCAGGTACTGTTTTCTCTCAGTTGGCAAGCTGCGCACACAATCGCAGTGTTGTACAGCTTGTTTCATCACCTTTGCGAAGTTGCCGCTCACTACGGCTCCCGGAGACGAAGAAGCTGCTTCTTCGCGCAAAGACGATTCTGCCGCTCACCGTGCTCTGCGGTGTGTGTCTTCTGCCGAAAGAGGCACGGGAGCTGTGCTTAGCTCTGCAGAGCACCGTACCTTCGTCTTTAGCCTCTCTTCTCGTCTACATCTTAGCAAAAAGCTTTTCCACTCTGTCTGGCAAGGAGAAACTGTGCCTGCACAAAAAACTTCTCCCATCGTGTTCTAGAGGCTGCACGGAGGTCTGCCGAGTGTTTTGCAAGAAGAGAAAGAAAGTTGTCCAAAACAGCTTCCAATCCAATGTTCATATGAATAGAAAAGGCAGGAGAGTGGTCAGGTACTGTTTTCTCTCAGTTGGCAAGCTGCGCACACAATCGCAGTTTTGTACAGCTTGTTTCATCACCTTTGCGAAGTTGCCGCTCTCTCCGGCTCCCGGAGACGAAGAAGCTGCTTCTTCGCGCAAAGACGATTCTGCCGCTCACAGTGCTCTGCAGAGCACCGTACCTTCGTCTTTAGCCTCTCTTCTCGTCTACATCTTAGCAAAAAGCTTTTCCACTCTGTCTGGCAAGGAGAAACTGTGCCAGCACAGAAAACATCTCCCATCGTGTTCTAGAGGCTGCACGGAGGTCTGCCGAGTGTTTTGCAAGAAGAGAAAGAAAGTTGTCCAAAACAGCTTCCAATCCAATGTTCATGTGACTAGAAAAGGCAGGAGAGTGGTCAGGTACTGTTTTCTCTCAGTTGGCAAGCTGCGCACACAATCGCAATTTTGTACAGCTTGTTTCCTCACCTTTGCCAAGTTGCCGCTCTCTCCGGCTCCCGGAGACGAAGAAGCTGCTTCTTCGCGCAAAGACGAATCTGCCGCTCACAGTGCTCTGCGGTGTGTGTCTTCTGCCGAAAGAGGCACGGGAGCTGTGCTTAGCTCTGCAGAGCACCGTACCTTCGTCTTTATCTTCAATTCTCATCTAAATCTTAGCAAAAATCTTTTCCACTCTGTCTGGCGAGGAGAAACTGTGCCAGCACAGAAAACATCTCCCATCGTGTTCTAGAGGCTGCACGGAGGTCTGCCGAGTGTTTTGCAAGAAGAGAAAGAAAGTTGTCCAAAACAGCTTCCAATCCAATGTTCATGTGAATAGAAAAGGCAGGAGAGTGGTAAGGTACTGTTTTCTCTCACTTGGCAAGCTGCGCACACAATCGCACTGTTGTACAGCTTGTTTCATCACCTTTGAGAAGTTGCCGCTCTCTCCGGCTCCCGGAGACGAAGAAGCTGCTTCTTCGCGCAAAGACGATTCTGCCGCTCACAGTGCTCTGCGGTGTGTGTCTTCTGCCGAAAGAGGTCCGGGAGCGGTGCTTAGCTCTGCAGAGCACCGTACCTTCGTCTTTAGCCTCTCTTCTCGTCTACATCTTAGCAAAAAGCTTTTCCACTCTGTCTGGCAAGGAGAAACTGTGCCAGCACAAAAAACATCTCCCATCGTGTTCTAGAGACTGCACGGAGGTCTGCCGAGTGTTTTGCAAGAAGAGAAAGAAAGTTGTCCAAAGCAGCTTGCAATCGAATGTTCATGTGATTAGAAAAGGCAGGAGAGTGTTAAGGTACTGTTTTCTCTCAGTTGGCAAGCTGCGCACACAATCGCAGTGTTGTACAGCTTGTTTCATCACCTTTGCGAAGTTGCCGCTCTCTCCGGCTCCCGAAAATGAAGAAGCTGCTTCTTCGCGCAAAGACGATTCTGCCGCCCATAGTTCTCTGCGGTGTGCGGCTTCAGCCGAAAGAGGTCCGGGAGCGGTGCTTAGCTCTGCAGAGCACCGTACCTTCGTCTTTAGCCTCTCTTCTCGTCTACATCTTAGCAAAAAGCTTTTCCACTCTGTCTGGCGAGGAGAAACTGTGCCAGCACAGAAAACATCTCCCATCGTGTTCTAGAGGCTGCACGGAGGTCTGCCGAGTGTTTTGCAAGAAGAGAAAGAAAGTTGTCCAAAACAGCTTGCAATCGAATGTTCATGTGAATAGAAAAGGCAGGAGAGTGGTCAGGTACTGTTTTCTCTCAGTTGGCAATCTGCGCACACAATCGCAGTTTTGTACAGCTTGTTTCATCACCTTTGCCAAGTTGCCGCTCTCTCCGGCTCCCGGAGACGAAGAAGCTGCTTCTTCGCGCAAAGACGATTCTGCCCCTCACAGTGCTCTGCGGTGTGTGTCTTCTTCCGAAAGTGGCACGGGAGCTGTGCTTAGCTCTGCAGAGCACCGTACCTTCGTCTTTAGCCTCTCTTCTCGTCTACATCTTAGCAAAAAGCTTTTCCACTCTGTCTGGCAAGGAGAAACTGTGCCAGCACAGAAAACATCTCCCATCGTGTTCTAGAGGCTGCACGGAGGTCTGCCGAGTGTTTTGCAAGAAGAGAAAGAAAGTTGTCCAAAACATCTTCCAATCCAATGTTCATGTGATTACAAAAGGCAGGAGAGTGGTCAGGTACTGTTTTCTCTCAGTTGGCAAGCTGCGCACACAATCGCAGTTTTGTACAGCTTGTTTCATCACCTTTGCGAAGTTGCCGCTCTCTCCGGCTCCCGGAGACGAAGAAGCTGCTTCTTCGCGCAAAGACGATTCTGCCGCTCACAGTGCTCTGCAGAGCACCGTACCTTCGTCTTTAGCCTCTCTTCTCGTCTACATCTTAGCAAAAAGCTTTTCCACTCTGTCTGGCAAGGAGAAACTGTGCCAGCACAGAAAACATCTCCCATCGTGTTCTAGAGGCTGCACGGAGGTCTGCCGAGTGTTTTGCAAGAAGAGAAAGAAAGTTGTCCAAAACAGCTTCCAATCCAATGTTCATGTGACTAGAAAAGGCAGGAGAGTGGTCAGGTACTGTTTTCTCTCAGTTGGCAAGCTGCGCACACAATCGCAATTTTGTACAGCTTGTTTCCTCACCTTTGCCAAGTTGCCGCTCTCTCCGGCTCCCGGAGACGAAGAAGCTGCTTCTTCGCGCAAAGACGAATCTGCCGCTCACAGTGCTCTGCGGTGTGTGTCTTCTGCCGAAAGAGGCACGGGAGCTGTGCTTAGCTCTGCAGAGCACCGTACCTTCGTCTTTATCTTCAATTCTCATCTAAATCTTAGCAAAAATCTTTTCCACTCTGTCTGGCGAGGAGAAACTGTGCCAGCACAGAAAACATCTCCCATCGTGTTCTAGAGGCTGCACGGAGGTCTGCCGAGTGTTTTGCAAGAAGAGAAAGAAAGTTGTCCAAAACAGCTTCCAATCCAATGTTCATGTGAATAGAAAAGGCAGGAGAGTGGTAAGGTACTGTTTTCTCTCACTTGGCAAGCTGCGCACACAATCGCACTGTTGTACAGCTTGTTTCATCACCTTTGAGAAGTTGCCGCTCTCTCCGGCTCCCGGAGACGAAGAAGCTGCTTCTTCGCGCAAAGACGATTCTGCCGCTCACAGTGCTCTGCGGTGTGTGTCTTCTGCCGAAAGAGGTCCGGGAGCGGTGCTTAGCTCTGCAGAGCACCGTACCTTCGTCTTTAGCCTCTCTTCTCGTCTACATCTTAGCAAAAAGCTTTTCCACTCTGTCTGGCAAGGAGAAACTGTGCCAGCACAAAAAACATCTCCCATCGTGTTCTAGAGACTGCACGGAGGTCTGCCGAGTGTTTTGCAAGAAGAGAAAGAAAGTTGTCCAAAGCAGCTTGCAATCGAATGTTCATGTGATTAGAAAAGGCAGGAGAGTGTTAAGGTACTGTTTTCTCTCAGTTGGCAAGCTGCGCACACAATCGCAGTGTTGTACAGCTTGTTTCATCACCTTTGCGAAGTTGCCGCTCTCTCCGGCTCCCGAAAATGAAGAAGCTGCTTCTTCGCGCAAAGACGATTCTGCCGCCCATAGTTCTCTGCGGTGTGCGGCTTCAGCCGAAAGAGGTCCGGGAGCGGTGCTTAGCTCTGCAGAGCACCGTACCTTCGTCTTTAGCCTCTCTTCTCGTCTACATCTTAGCAAAAAGCTTTTCCACTCTGTCTGGCGAGGAGAAACTGTGCCAGCACAGAAAACATCTCCCATCGTGTTCTAGAGGCTGCACGGAGGTCTGCCGAGTGTTTTGCAAGAAGAGAAAGAAAGTTGTCCAAAACAGCTTGCAATCGAATGTTCATGTGAATAGAAAAGGCAGGAGAGTGGTCAGGTACTGTTTTCTCTCAGTTGGCAATCTGCGCACACAATCGCAGTTTTGTACAGCTTGTTTCATCACCTTTGCCAAGTTGCCGCTCTCTCCGGCTCCCGGAGACGAAGAAGCTGCTTCTTCGCGCAAAGACGATTCTGCCCCTCACAGTGCTCTGCGGTGTGTGTCTTCTTCCGAAAGTGGCACGGGAGCTGTGCTTAGCTCTGCAGAGCACCGTACCTTCGTCTTTAGCCTCTCTTCTCGTCTACATCTTAGCAAAAAGCTTTTCCACTCTGTCTGGCAAGGAGAAACTGTGCCAGCACAGAAAACATCTCCCATCGTGTTCTAGAGGCTGCACGGAGGTCTGCCGAGTGTTTTGCAAGAAGAGAAAGAAAGTTGTCCAAAACATCTTCCAATCCAATGTTCATGTGATTACAAAAGGCAGGAGAGTGGTCAGGTACTGTTTTCTCTCAGTTGGCAAGCTGCGCACACAATCGCAGTTTTGTACAGCTTGTTTCATCACCTTTGCGAAGTTGCCGCTCTCTCCGGCTCCCGAAAATGAAGAAGCTGCTTCTTCGCGCAAAGACGATTCTGCCGCCCATACTTCTCTGCGGTGTGCGGCTTCAGCCGAAAGAGGTCTGGGAGCGGTGCTTAGCTCTGCAGAGCACCGTACCTTCGTCTTTAGCCTCTCTTCTCGTCTACATCTTAGCAAAAAGCTTTTCCACTCTGTCTGGCAAGGAGAAACTGTGCCAGCACAGAAAATATCTCCCATCGTGTTCTAGAGGCTGCACGGAGGTCTGCCGAGTGTTTTGCAAGAAGAGAAAGAAAGTTGTCCAAAACAGCTTGCAATCGAATGTTCATGTGAATAGAAAAGGCAGGAGAGTGGTCAGGTACTGTTTTCTCTCACTTGGCAAGCTGCGCACACAATCGCAGTTTTGTACAGCTTGTTTCATCACCTTTGCGAAGTTGCCGCTCTCTCCGGCTCCCGGAGACGAAGAAGATGCTTCTTCGCGCAAAGACGATTCTGCCGCTCACAGTGCTCTGCGGTGTGTGTCTTCTGCCGAAAGAGGCACGGGAGCTGTGCTTAGCTCTGCAGAGCACCGTACCTTCGTCTTTAGCCTCTCTTCTCGTCTACATCTTAGCAAAAAGCTTTTCCACTCTGTCTGGCAAGGAGAAACTGTGCCAGCACACAAAACATCTCCCATCGTGTTCAAGAGGCTGCACGGAGGTCTGCCGAGCGTTTTGCAAGAAGAGAAAGAAATTTGTCCAAAACAGCTTCCAATCCAATGTTCATGTGACTAAAAAGGCAGGAGAGTGGTCAGGTACTCTTTTCTCTCAGTTGGCAAGCTGCGCACACAATCGCAGTGTTGTACAGCTTGTTTCATCACCTTTGCCAAGTTGCCGCTCTCTCCGGCTCCCGGAGACGAAGAAGCTGCTTCTTCGCGCAAAGACGATTCTGCCGCTCACAGTGCTCTGCGGTGTGTGTCTTCTGCCGAAAGAGGCCCGGGATCTGTGCTTAGCTCTGCAGAGCACCGTACCTTCGTCTTTAGCCTCTCTTCTCGTCTACATCTTAGCAAAATCTTTTCCACTCTGTCTGGCAAGGAGAATCTGTGCCAGCACAGAAAACATCTCCCATCGTGTTCTAGAGGCTGCACGGGGGTCTGCCGAGTGTTTTGCAAGAAGAGAAAGAAAGTTGTCCAAAACAGCTTCCAATCGAATGTTCATGTGAATAGAAAGGCAGGAGAGTGGTCAGGTACTGTTTTCTCTCAGTTGGTAAGCTGCGCACACAATCGCAGTTTTGAACAGCTTGTTTCATCACCTTTGCGAAGTTGCCGCTCTCTCCGGCTCCCGGAGACGAAGAAACTGCTTCTTCGCGCAAAGATGATTTTGCCGCTCACAGTGCTCTGCAGAGCACCGTACCTTCGTCTTTAGCCTCTCTTCTCGTCTACATCTTAGCAAAAAGCTTTTCCACTCTGTCTGGCAAGGAGAAACTGTGCCAGCACAAAAAACATCTCCCATCGTGTTCTAGAGGCTGCACGGAGGTCTGCCGAGTGTTTTGCAAGAAGAGAAAGAAAGTTGTCCAAAACAGCTTGCAATCGAATGTTCATGTGAATAGAAAAGGCAGGAGAGTGGTCAGGTACTGTTTTCTCTCAGTTGGCAAGCTGCGCACACAATCGCAGTGTTGTACAGCTTGTTTCATCACCTTTGCCAAGTTGCCGCTCTCTCCGGCTCCCGGAGACGAAGAAGCTGCTTCTTCGCCCAAAGACGATTCTGCCGCTCACAGTGCTCTGCGGTGTGTGTCTTCTGCCGAAAGAGGCACGGTAGCTGTGCTTAGCTCTGCAGAGCACCGTACCTTCGTCTTTAGCCTCTCTTCTCGTCTACATCTTAGCAAAAAGCTTTCCCACTCTGTCTGGCAAGGAGAAACTGTGCCAGCACAAAAAACTTCTCCCATCGTGTTCTAGAGGCTGCACGGAGGTCTGCCGCGTGTTTTGCAAGAAGAGAAAGAAAGTTGTCCAAAACAGCTTGCAATCTAATGTTCATGTGAATAGAAAAGGCAGGAGAGTGGTCAGGTACTGTTTTCTCTCAGTTGGCAAGCTGCGCACACAATCGCAGTTTTGTACAGCTTGTTTCATCACCTTTGCGAAGTTGCCGCTCTCTCCGGCTCCCGGAGACGAAGAAGCTGCTTCTTAGCGCAAAGACGATTCTGCCGCTCACAGTGCTCTGCAGAGCACCGTACCTTCGTCTTTAGCCTCTCTTCTCGTCTACATCTTAGCAAAAAGCTTTTCCACTCTGTCTGGCAAGGAGAAACTGTGCCAGCACAAAAAACATCTCCCATCGTGTTCTAGAGGCTGCACGGAGGTCTGCCGAGTGTTTTGCAAGAAGAGAAAGAAAGTTGTCCAAAACAGCTTGCAATCGAATGTTCATGTGAATAGAAAAGGCAGGAGAGTGGTCAGGTACTGTTTTCTCTCAGTTGGCAAGCTGCGCACACAATCGCAGTGTTGTACAGCTTGTTTCCTCACCTTTGCCATGTTGCCGCTCTCTCCGGCTCCCGGAGACGAAGAACCTGCTTCTTCGCGCAAAGACGATTCTGCCGCTCACAGTGCTCTGCGGTGTGTGTCTTCTGCCGAAAGAGGCACGGGAGCTGTGCTTAGCTCTGCAGAGCACCGTACCTTCGTCTTTATCTTCTCTTCTCATCTAAATCTTGGCAAAAAGCTTTTCCACTCTGTCTGGCAAGGAGAAACTGTGCCAGCACAGAAAACATCTCCCATCGTGTTCTAGAGGCTGCACGGAGGTCTGCCGAGTGTTTTGCAAGAAGAGAAAGAAAGTTGTCCAAAACAGCTTGCAATCGAATGTTCATGTGAATAGAAAAGGCAGGAGAGTGGTCAGGTACTGTTTTCTCTCAGTTGGCAAGCTGCGCACACAATCGCAGTGTTGTACAGCTTGTTTCATCACCTTTGCCAAGTTGCCGCTCTCTCCGGCTCCCGGAGACGAAGAAGCATCTTCTTGGCGCAAAGACGATTCTGCCGCTCACAGTGCTCTGCGGTGTGTGTCTTCTGCCGAAAGAGGTCCGGGAGCGGTGCTTAGCTCTGCAGAGCACCGTACCTTCGTCTTTAGCCTCTCTTCTCGTCTACATCTTAGCAAAAAGCTTTTCCACTCTGTCTGGCAAGGAGAAACTGTGCCAGCACAAAAAACATCTCCCATCGTGTTCTAGAGGCTGCACGGAGGTCTGCCGAGTGTTTTGCAAGAAGAGAAACAAAGTTGTCCAAAACAGCTTGCAATCGAATGTTCATGTGATTACAAAAGGCAGGAGAGTGGTAAGGTACTGTTTTCTCTCACTTGGCAAGCTGCGCACACAATCGTAGTTTTGTACAGCTTGTTTCATCACCTTTGCGAAGTTGCCGCTCTCTCCGGCTCCCGGAGACGAATAAGCTGCTTCTTCGCGCAAAGACGATTCTGCCGCTCACAGTGCTCTGCGGTGTGCGCCTTCTGCCGAAAGCGGTCTGGGAGCGGTGCTTAGCTCTGCAGAGCACCGTACCTTCGTCTTTAGCCTCTCTTCTCGTCTACATCTTAGCAAAAAGCTTTTCCACTCTGTCTGGCGAGGAGAAACTGTGCCAGCACAGAAAACATCTCCCATCGTGTTCTAGAGGCTGCACGGAGGTCTGCCGAGTGTTTTGCAAGAAGAGAAATAAAGTTGTCCAAAACAGCTTGCAATCGAATGTTCATGTGAATAGAAAAGGCAGGAGAGTGGTCAGGTACTCTTTTCTCTCAGTTGGCAAGCTGCGCACACAATCGCAGTGTTGTACAGCTTGTTTCATCACCTTTGCGAAGTTGCCGCTCTCTCCGGCTCCCGGAGACGAAGAAGCTGCTTCTTCGCGCAAAGACGATTCTGCCGCTCACAGTGCTCTGCGGTGTGTGTCTTCTGCCGAAAGAGGTCCGGGAGCGGTGCTTAGCTCTGCAGAGCACCGTACCTTCGTCTTTAGCCTCTCTTCTCGTCTACATCTTAGCAAAAAGCTTTTCCACTCTGTCTGGCAAGGAGAAACTGTGCCTGCACAGAAAACATCTCCCATCGTGTTCTAGAGGCTGCACGGAGGTCTGCCGAGTGTTTTGCAAGAAGAGAAAGAAAGTTGTCCAAAACAGCTTGCAATCGAATGTTCATGTGATTAGAAAACACAGGAGAGTGGTAAGGTACTGTTTTCTCTCAGTTGGCAAGCTGCGCACACAATCGCAGTGTTGTACAGCTTCTTTCATCACCTTTGCCAAGTTGCCGCACTCTCCGGCTCCCGGAGACGAAGAAGCTGCTTCTTCGCGCAAAGACGATTCTGCCGCTCACAGTGCTCTGCGGTGTGTGTCTTCTGCCGAAAGAGGCACGGGAGCTGTGCTTAGCTCTGCAGAGCACCGTACCTTCGTCTTTAGCCTCTCTTCTCGTCTACATCTTAGCAAAAAGCTTTTCCACTCTGTCTGGCAAGGAGAAACTCTGCCAGCACAAAAAACATCTCCCATCGTGTTCTAGAGGCTGCACGGAGGTCTGCCGAGTGTTTTGCAAGAAGAGAAACAAAGTTGTCCAAAACAGCTTGCAATCGAATATTCATGTGATTAGAAAAGGCAGGAGAGTTGTAAGGTACTGTTTTCTCTCAGTTGGCAAGCTGCGCACACAATCGCAGTTTTGTACAGCTTGTTTCATCACCTTTGCGAAGTTGCCGCTCTCTCCGGCTCCCGGAGACGAATAAGCTGCTTCTTCGCGCAAAGACGATTCTGCCGCTCACAGTGCTCTGCGGTGTGCGCCTTCTGCCGAAAGCGGTCTGGGAGCGGTGCGTAGCTCTGCAGAGCACCGTACCTTCGTCTTTAGCCTCTCTTCTCGTCTACATCTTAGCAAAAAGCTTTTCCACTCTGTCTGGCGAGGAGAAACTGTGCCAGCACAGAAAACATCTCCCATCGTGTTCTAGAGGCTGCACGGAGGTCTGCCGAGTGTTTTGCAAGAAGAGAAATAAAGTTGTCCAAAACAGCTTGCAATCGAATGTTCATGTGAATAGAAAAGGCAGGAGAGTGGTCAGGTACTCTTTTCTCTCAGTTGGCAAGCTGCGCACACAATCGCAGTGTTGTACAGCTTGTTTCATCACCTTTGCGAAGTTGCCGCTCTCTCCGGCTCCCGGAGACGAAGAAGCTGCTTCTTCGCGCAAAGACGATTCTGCCGCTCACAGTGCTCTGCGGTGTGTGTCTTCTGCCGAAAGAGGTCCGGGAGCGGTGCTTAGCTCTGCAGAGCACCGTACCTTCGTCTTTAGCCTCTCTTCTCGTCTACATCTTAGCAAAAAGCTTTTCCACTCTGTCTGGCAAGGAGAAACTGTGCCAGCACAGAAAACATCTCCCATCGTGTTCTAGAGGCTGCACGGAGGTCTGCCGAGTGTTTTGCAAGAAGAGAAAGAAAGTTGTCCAAAACAGCTTCCAATCGAATGTTCATGTGATTAGAAAACGCAGGAGAGTGGTAAGGTACTGTTTTCTCTCAGTTGGCAAGCTGCGCACACAATCGCAGTGTTGTACAGCTTCTTTCATCACCTTTGCCAAGTTGCCGCTCTCTCCGGCTCCCGGAGACGAAGAAGCTGCTTCTTCGCGCAAAGACGATTCTGCCGCTCACAGTGCTCTGCGGTGTGTGTCTTCTGCCGAAAGAGGCACGGGAGCTGTGCTTAGCTCTGCAGAGCACCGTACCTTCGTCTTTAGCCTCTCTTCTCGTCTACATCTTAGCAAAAAGCTTTTCCACTCTGTCTGGCAAGGAGAAACTGTGCCAGCACAAAAAACATCTCCCATCGTGTTCTAGAAGCTGCACGGAGGTCTGCCGAGTGTTTTGCAAGAAGAGAAAGAAAGTTGTCCAAAACAGCTTCCAATCCAATGTTCATGTGAATAGAAAAGGCAGGAGAGTGGTCAGGTACTGTTTTCTCTCAGTTGGCAAGCTGCGCACACAATCGCAGTGTTGTACAGCTTGTTTCATCACCTTTGCGAAGTTGCCGCTCTCTCCGGCTCCCGGAGACGAAGAAGATGCTTCTTCGCGCAAAGACGATTCTGCCCCTCACAGTGCTCTGCGGTGTGTGTCTACTGCCGAAAGAGGCACGGGAGCTGTGCTTAGCTCTGCAGAGCACCGTACCTTCGTCTTTAGCCTCTCTTCTCGTCTACATCTTAGCAAAAAGCTTTTCCACTCTGTCTGGCAAGGAGAAACTGTGCCAGCACAGAAAACATCTCCCATCGTGTTCTAGAGGCTGCACGGTTGTCTGCCGAGCGTTTTGCAAGAAGAGAAAGAAAGTTGTCCAAAACAGCTTGCAATCGAAAGTTCATGTGACTAGAAAAGGCAGGAGTGTGGTCAGGTACTGTTTTCTCTCAGTTGGCAAGCTGCGCACACAATCGCAGTTTTGTACAGCTTGTTTCATCACATTTGCCAAGTTGCCGCTCTCTCCGGCTCCCGGAGACGAAGAAGCTGCTTCTTCGCGCAAAGACGATTCTGCCGCTCACAGTGCTCTGCGGTGTGTGTCTTCTGCCGAAAGAGGCACGGGATCTTTGCTTAGATCTGCAGAGCACCGTACCTTCGTCTTTAGACTCTCTTCTCGTCTACATCTTAGCAAAAAGCTTTTCCACTCTCTCTGGCAAGGAGAAACTGTGCCTGCACAGAAAACATCTCCCATCGTGTTCTAGAGGCTGCACGGAGGTCTGCCGAGTGTTTTGCAAGAAGAGAAAGAAAGTTGTCCAAAACAGCTTGCAATCGAATGTTCATGTGAATAGAAAAGGCAGGAGAGTGGTCAGGTACTGTTTTCTCTCAGTTGGCAAGCTGCGCACACAATCGCAGTGTTGTACAGCTTGTTTCATCACCTTTGCGAAGTTGCCGCTCTCTCCGGCTCCCGGAGCCGAAGAAGCTGCTTCTTCGCGCAAAGACGATTCTGCCCCTCACAGTGCTCTGCGGTGTGTGTCTTCTGCCAAAAGAGGCACGGGAGCTGTGCTTAGCTCTGCAGAGCACCGTACCTTCGTCTTTAGCCTCTCTTCTCGTCTACATCTTAGCAAAAAGCTTTTCCACTCTGTCTGGCAAGGAGAAACTGTGCCAGCACAAAAAACATCTCCCATCGTGTTCTAGAGGCTGCACGGAGGTCTGCCGAGTGTTTTGCAAGAAGAGAAACAAAGTTGTCCAAAACAGCTTGCAATCGAATGTTCATGTGATTAGAAAAGGCAGGAGAGTGGTAAGGTACTGTTTTCTCTCAGTTGGCAAGCTGCGCACACAATCGCAGTGTTGTACAGCTTGTTTCATCACCTTTGCCAAGTTGCCGCTCTCTCCGGCTCCCGAAAATGAAGAAGCTGCTTCTTCGCGCAAAGACGATTCTACAGCCCATAGTTCTCTGCGGTGTGCGGCTTCAGCCGAAAGAGGCACGGGAGCTGTGCTTAGCTCTGCAGAGCACCGTACCTTCGTCTTTAGCCTCTCTTCTCGTCTACATCTTAGCAAAAAGCTTTTCCACTCTGTCTGGCGAGGAGAAACTGTGCCAGCACAGAAAACATCTCCCATCGTGTTCTAGAGGCTGCACGGAGGTCTGCCGAGTGTTTTGCAAGAAGAGAAAGAAAGTTGTCCAAAACAGCTTCCAATCGAATGTTCATGTGAATTGAAAAGGCAGGAGAGTGGTCAGGTACTGTTTTCTCTCAGTTGGCAAGCTGCGCACACAATCGCAGTTTTGTACAGCTTGTTTCATCACCTTTGCGAAGTTGCCGCACTCTCCGGCTCCCAGAGACGAATAAGCTGCTTCTTCGCGCAAAGACGATTCTGCCGCTCACAGTGCTCTGCGGTGTGCGCCTTCTGCCGAAAGCGGTCTGGGAGCGGTGCTTAGCTCTGCAGAGCACCGTACCTTCGTCTTTAGCCTCTCTTCTCGTCTACATCTTAGCAAAAAGCTTTTCCACTCTGTCTGGCAAGGAGAAACTGTGCCAGCACTGAAAACATCTCCCATCGTGTTCTAGAGGCTGCACGGAGGTCTGCCGAGTGTTTTGCAAGAAGAGAAAGAAAGTTGTCCAAAACAGCTTGCAATCGAATGTTCATGTGAATAGAAAAGGCAGGAGAGTGGTCAGGTATTGTTTTCTCTCAGTTGGCAAGCTGCGCACACAATCGCAGTGTTGTACAGCTTGTTTCATCACCGTTTGCGAAGTTGCCGCTCTCTCCGGCTCCCGGAGACGAAGAAGCTGCTTCTTCGCACAAAGACGATTCTGCCGCTCACAGTGCTCTGCAGAGCACCGTACCTTCGTCTTTAGCCTCTCTTCTCGTCTACATCTTAGCAAAAAGCTTTTCCACTCTGTCTGGCAAGGAGAAACTGTGCCAGCACAGAAAACATCTCCCATCGTGTTCTAGAGGCTGCACGGAGGTCTGCCGAGTGTTTTGCAAGAAGAGAAAGAAAGTTGTCCAAAACAGCTTGCAATCGAATGTTCATGTGAATAGAAAAGGCAGGAGAGTGGTCAGGTACTGTTTTCTCTCACTTGGCAAGCTGCGCACACAATCGCAGTGTTGTACAGCTTGTTTCATCACCTTTGCCAAGTTGCCGCTCTCTCCGGCTCCCGGAGACGAAGAAGCTGCTTCTTCGCCCAAAGACGATTCTGCCGCTCACAGTGCTCTGCGGTGTGTGTCTTCTGCCGAAAGAGGCACGGGAGCTGTGCTTAGCTCTGCAGAGCACCGTACCTTCGTCTTTAGCCTCTCTTCTCGTCTACATCTTAGCAAAAAGCTTTTCCACTCTGTCTGGCGAGGAGAAACTGTGCCAGCACAGAAAACATCTCCCATCGTGTTCTAGAGGCTGCACGGAGGTCTGCCGAGTGTTTTGCAAGAAGAGAAATAAAGTTGTCCAAAACAGCTTGCAATCGAATGTTCATGTGAATAGAAAAGGCAGGAGAGTGGTCAGGTACTCTTTTCTCTCAGTTGGCAAGCTGCGCACACAATCGCAGTGTTGTACAGCTTGTTTCATCACCTTTGCGAAGTTGCCGCTCTCTCCGGCTCCCGGAGACGAAGAAGCTGCTTCTTCGCGCAAAGACGATTCTGCCGCTCACAGTGCTCTGCGGTGTGTGTCTTCTGCCGAAAGAGGTCCGGGAGCGGTGCTTAGCTCTGCAGAGCACCGTACCTTCGTCTTTAGCCTCTCTTCTCCTCTACATCTTAGCAAAAAGCTTTTCCACTCTGTCTGGCAAGGAGAAACTGTGCCAGCACAGAAAACATCTCCCATCGTGTTCTAGAGGCTGCACGGAGGTCTGCCGAGTGTTTTGCAAGAAGAGAAAGAAAGTTGTCCAAAACAGCTTGCAATCGAATGTTCATGTGATTAGAAAACGCAGGAGAGTGGTAAGGTACTGTTTTCTCTCAGTTGGCAAGCTGCGCACACAATCGCAGTGTTGTACAGCTTCTTTCATCACCTTTGCCAAGTTGCCGCTCTCTCCGGCTCCCGGAGACGAAGAAGCTGCTTCTTCGCGCAAAGACGATTCTGCCGCTCACAGTGCTCTGCGGTGTGTGTCTTCTGCCGAAAGAGGCACGGGAGCTGTGCTTAGCTCTGAAGAGCACCGTACCTTCGTCTTTAGCCTCTCTTCTCGTCTACATCTTAGCAAAAAGCTTTTCCACTCTGTCTGGCAAGGAGAAACTGTGCCAGCACAAAAAACATCTCCCATCGTGTTCTAGAAGCTGCACGGAGGTCTGCCGAGTGTTTTGCAAGAAGAGAAAGAAAGTTGTCCAAAACAGCTTCCAATCCAATGTTCATGTGAATAGAAAAGGCAGGAGAGTGGTCAGGTACTGTTTTCTCTCAGTTGGCAAGCTGCGCACACAATCGCAGTGTTGTACAGCTTGTTTCATCACCTTTGCCAAGTTGCCGCTCTCTCCGGCTCCCGGAGACGAAGAAGATGCTTCTTCGCGCAAAGACGGTTCTGCCCCTCACAGTGCTCTGCGGTGTGTGTCTTCTGCCGAAAGAGGCACGGGAGCTGTGCTTAGCTCTGCAGAGCACCGTACCTTCGTCTTTAGCCTCTCTTCTCGTCTACATCTTAGCAAAAAGCTTTTCCACTTTTTCTGGCAAGGAGAAATTGTGCCAGCACTGAAAACATCTCCCATCGTGTTCTAGAGGCTGCACGGAGGTCTGCCGAGTGTTTTGCAAGAAGAGAAAGAAAGTTGTCCAAAACAGCTTCCAATCCAATGTTCATGTGACTAGAAAAGGCAGGAGAGTGGTCAGGTACTGTTTTCTCTCAGTTGGCAAGCTGCGCACACAATCGCAGTGTTGTACAGCTTGTTTCATCACCTTTGCGAAGTTGCCGCTCTCTCCGGCTCCCGGAGACGAAGAAGCTGCTTCTTCGCGCAAAGACGATTCTGCCGCTCACAGTGCTCTGCGGTGTGTGTCTTCTGCCGAAAGAGGCACGGGAGCTGTGCTTAGCTCTGCAGAGCACCGTACCTTCGTCTTTAGCATCTCTTCTCGTCTACATCTTAGCAAAAAGCTTTTCCACTCTGTCTGGCAAGGAGAAACTCTGCCAGCACAAAAAACATCTCCCATCATGTTCTAGAAGCTGCACGGAGGTCTGCCGAGTGTTTTGCAAGAAGAGAAAGAAAGTTGTCCAAAACAGGTTCCAATCCAATGTTCACGAGAATAGAAAAGGCAGGAGAGTGGTCAGGTACTGTTTTCTCTCAGTTGGCAAGCTGCGCACACAATCGCAGTGTTGTACAGCTTGTTTCATCACCTTTGCCAAGTTGCCGCTCTCTCCGGCTCCCGGAGACGAAGAAGATGCTTCTTCGCGCAAAGACGATTCTGCCCCTCACAGTGCTCTGCGGTGTGTGTCTACTGCCGAAAGAGGCACGGGAGCTGTGCTTAGCTCTGCAGAGCACCGTACCTTCGTCTTTAGCCTCTCTTCTCGTCTACATCTTAGCAAAAAGCTTTTCCACTCTGTCTGGCAAGGAGAAACTGTGCCAGCACAGAAAACATCTCCCATCGTGTTCTAGAGGCTGCACGGTTGTCTGCCGAGCGTTTTGCAAGAAGAGAAAGAAAGTTGTCCAAAACAGCTTGCAATCGAATGTTCATGTGACTAGAAAAGGCAGGAGTGTGGTCAGGTACCGTTTTCTCTCAGTTGGCAAGCTGCGCACACAATCGCAGTGTTGTACAGCTTGTTTCATCACATTTGCCAAGTTGCCGCTCTCTCCGGCTCCCGGAGACGAAGAAGCTGCTTCTTCGCGCAAAGACGATTCTGCCGCTCACAGTGCTCTGCGGTGTGTGTCTTCTGCCGAAAGAGGCACGGGATCTTTGCTTAGATCTGCAGAGCACCGTACCTTCGTCTTTAGCCTCTCTTCTCGTCTACATCTTAGCAAAAAGCTTTTCCACTCTCTCTGGCAAGGAGAAACTGTGCCTGCACAGAAAACATCTCCCATCATGTTCTAGAGGCTGCACGGAGGTCTGCCGAGTGTTTTGCAAGAAGAGAAAGAAAGTTGTCCAAAACAGCTTGCAATCGAATGTTCATGTGAATAGAAAAGGCAGGAGAGTGGTCAGGTACTGTTTTCTCTCAGTTGGCAAGCTGCGCACACAATCGCAGTGTTGTACAGCTTGTTTCATCACCTTTGCGAAGTTGCCGCTCTCTCCGGCTCCCGGAGACGAAGAAGCTGCTTCTTCGCGCAAAGACGATTCTGCCCCTCACAGTGCTCTGCGGTGTGTGTCTTCTGCCGAAAGAGGCACGGGAGCTGTGCTTAGCTCTGCAGAGCACCGTACCTTCGTCTTTAGCCTCTCTTCTCGTCTACATCATAGCAAAAAGCTTTTCCACTCTGTCTGGCAAGGAGAAACTGTGCCAGCACAGAAAACATCTCCCATCGTGTTCTAGAGGCTGCACGGAGGTCTGCCGAGCGTTTTGCAAGAAGAGAAAGAAAGTTGTCCAAAACAGCTTCCAATCCAATGTTCATGTGACTAGAAAAGGCAGGAGAGTGGTCAGGTACTGTTTTCTCTCAGTTGGCAAGCTGCGCACACAATCGCAGTGTTGTACAGCTTGTTTCATCACCTTTGCCAAGTTGCCGCTCTCTCCGGCTTCCGGAGACGAAGAAGGTGCTTCTTCGCGCAAAGACGATTCTGCCGCTCACAGTGCTCTGCGGTGTGTGTCTTCTGCCGAAAGAGGTCCGGGAGCGGTGCTTAGCTCTGCAGAGCACCGTACCTTCGTCTTTAGCCTCTCTTCTCGTCTACATCTTAGCAAAAAGCTTTTCCACTCTGTCTGGCAAGGAGAAACTGTGCCAGCACAAAAAACATCTCCCATCGTGTTCTAGAGGCTGCACGGAGGTCTGCCGAGTGTTTTGTAAGAAGAGAAAGAAAGTTGTCCAAAACAGCTTCCAATCGAATGTTCATGTGATTAAAAAAGGCAGGAGAGTTGTCAGGTGCTGTTTTCTCTCAGTTGGCAAGCTGCGCACACAATCGCAGTGTTGTACAGCTTGTTTCATCACCTTTGCCAAGTTGCCGCTCTCTCCGGCTCCCGAAAACGAAGAAGCTGCTTCTTCGCGCAAAGACGATTCTGCCGCCCATAGTCCTCTGCGGTGTGCGGCTTCAGCCGAAAGAGGCACGGGAGCGGTGCTTAGCTCTGCAGAGCACCGTACCTTCGTCTTTAGCCTCTCTTCTCGTCTACATCTTAGCAAAAAGCTTTTCCACTCTGTCTGGCAAGGAGAAACTGTGCCAGCACTGAAAACATCTCCCATCGTGTTCTACAGGCTGCACGGAGGTCTGCCGAGTGTTTTGCAAGAAGAGAAAGAAAGTTGTCCAAAACAGCTTGCAATCGAATGTTCATGTGATTACAAAAGGCAGGAGAGTGGTCAGGTACTGTTTTCTCTCATTTGGCAAGCTGCGCACACAATCGCAGTTTTGTACAGCTTGTTTCATCACCTTTGCCAAGTTGCCGCTCTCTCCGGCTCCCGGAGACGAAGAAGCTGCTTCTTCGCGCAAAGACGATTCTGCCGCTCACAGTGCTCTGCAGAGCACCGTACCTTCGTCTTTAGCCTCTCTTCTCGTCTACATCTTAGCAAAAAGATTTTCCACTCTGTCTGGCAAGGAGAAACTGTGCCAGCACAGAAAACATCTCCCATCGTGTTCTAGAGGCTGCACGGAGGTCTGCCGAGTGTTTTGCAAGAAGAGAAAGAAAGTTGTCCAAAACAGCTTCCAATCGAATGTTCATGTGATTACAAAAGGCAGGAGAGTGGTCAGGTACTGTTTTCTCTCAGTTGGCAAGCTGCGCACACAATCGCAGTTTTGTACAGCTTGTTTCATCACCTTTGCGAAGTTGCGGCTCTCTCCGGCTCCCGGAGACGAAGAAGCTGCTTCTTCGCGCAAAGACGATTCTGCCGCTCACAGTGCTCTGCAGAGCACCGTACCTTCGTCTTTAGCCTCTCTTCTCGTCTACATCTTAGCAAAAAGCTTTTCCACTCTCTCTGGCGAGGAGAAACTGTGCCAGCACAGAAAACATCTCCCATCGTTTTCTAGAGGCTGCACGGAGGTCTGCCGAGTGTTTTGCAAGAAGAGAAAGAAAGTTGTCCAAAACAGCTTCCAATCGAATGTTCATGTGAATTGAAAAGGCAGGAGAGTGGTCAGGTACTGTTTTCTCTCAGTTGGCAAGCTGCGCACACAATCGCAGTTTTGTACAGCTTGTTTCATCACCTTTGCGAAGTTGCCGCTCTCTCCAGCTCCCGGAGATGAATAAGCTGCTTCTTCGCGCAAAGAAGATTCTGCCGCTCACAGTGCTCTGCGGTGTGCGCCTTCTGCCGAAAGCGGTCTGGGAGCGGTGCTTAGCTCTGCAGAGCACCGTACCTTCGTCTTTAGCCTCTCTTCTCGTCTACATCTTAGCAAAAAGCTTTTCCACTCTCTCTGGCAAGGAGAAACTGTGCCAGCACTGAAAACATCTCCCATCGTGTTCTAGAGGCTGCACGGAGGTCTGCCGAGTGTTTTGCAAGAAGAGAAAGAAAGTTGTCCAAAACAGCTGCCAATCGAATGTTCATGTGAATAGAAAAGGCAGGAGAGTGGTCAGGTACTGTTTTCTCTCAGTTGGCAAGCTGCGCACACAATCGCAGTGTTGTACAGCTTGTTTCATCACCGTTTGCGAAGTTGCCGCTCTCTCCGGCTCCCGGAGACGAAGAAGCTGCTTCTTCGCACAAAGACGATTCTGCCGCTCACAGTGCTCTGCAGAGCACCGTACCTTCGTCTTTAGCCTCTCTTCTCGTCTACATCTTAGCAAAAAGCTTTTCCACTCTGTCTGGCAAGGAGAAACTGTGCCAGAACAGAAAACATCTCCCATCGTGTTCTAGAGGCTGCACGGAGGTCTGCCGAGTGTTTTGCAAGAAGAGAAAGAAAGTTCTCCAAAACAGCTTGCAATCGAATGTTCATGTGAATAGAAAAGGCAGGAGAGTGGTCAGGTACTGTTTTCTCTCACTTGGCAAGCTGCGCACACAATCGCAGTGTTGTACAGCTTGTTTCATCACCTTTGCCAAGTTGCCGCTCTCTCCGGCTCCCGGAGACGAAGAAGCTGCTTCTTCGCGCAAAGACGATTCTGCCGCTCACAGTGCTCTGCGGTGTGTGTCTTCTGCCGAAAGAGGCACGGGAGCTGTGCTTACCTCTGCAGAGCACCGTACCTTCGTCTTTAGCCTCTCTTCTCGTCTACATCTTAGCAAAAAGCTTTTCCACTCTGTCTGGCAAGGAGAAACTGTGCCAGCACAAAAAACTTCTCCCATCGTGTTCTAGAGGCTGCACGGAGGTCTGCCGAGTGTTTTGCAAGAAGAGAAAGAAAGTTGTCCAAAACAGCTTGCAATCGAATGTTCATGTGAATAGAAAAGGCAGGAGAGTGGTCAGGTACTGTTTTCTCTCAGTTGGCAAGCTGCGCACACAATCGCAGTTTTGTACAGCTTGTTTCATCACCTTTGCGAAGTTGCCGCTCTCTCCGTCTCCCGGAGACGAAGAAGGTGCTTCTTCGCGCAAAGACGATTCTGCCGCTCACAGTGCTCTGCAGAGCACCGTACCTTCGTCTTTAGCCTCTCTTCTCGTCTACATCTTAGGAAAAAGCTTTTCCACTCTGTCTGGCAAGGAGAAACTGTGCCAGCACAAAAAACATCTCCCATCGTGTTCTAGAGGCTGCACGGAGGTCTGCCGAGTGTTTTGCAAGAAGAGAAAGAAAGTTGTCCAAAACAGCTTGCAATCGAATGTTCATGTGAATAGAAAAGGCAGGAGAGTGGTCAGGTACTGTTTTCTCTCAGTTGGCAAGCTGCGCACACAATCGCAGTGTTGTACAGCTTGTTTCCTCACCTTTGCCAAGTTGCCGCTCTCTCCGGCTCCCGGAGACGAAGAAGCTGCTTCTTCGCGCAAAGACGATTCTGCCGCTCACAGTGCTCTGCGGTGTGTGTCTTCTGCCGAAAGAGGCACGGGAGCTGTGCTTAGCTCTGCAGAGCACCGTACCTTCGTCTTTATCTTCTCTGCTCATCTAAATCTTAGCAAAAAGCTTTTCCACTCTGTCTGGCGAGGAGAAACTGTGCCAGCACAGAAAACATCTCCCATCGTGTTCTAGAGGCTGCACGGAGGTCTGCCGAGTGTTTTGCAAGAAGAGAAATAAAGTTGTCCAAAACAGCTTGCAATCGAATGTTCATGTGAAAAGAAAAGGCAGGAGAGTGGTCAGGTACTTTTTTCTCTCAGTTGGCAAGCTGCGCACACAATCGCAGTGTTGTACAGCTTGTTTCATCACCTTTGCCAAGTTGCCGCTCTCTCCGGCTCCCGGAGACGAAGAAGCTGCTTCTTCGCGCAAAGAGTATTCTGCCGCTCACAGTGCTCTGCGGTGTGTGTCTTCTGCCGAAAGAGGTCCGGGAGCGGTGCTTAGCTCTGCAGAGCACCGTACCTTCGTCTTTAGCCTTTCTTCTCGTCTACATCTTAGCAAAAAGCTTTTCCACTCTGTCTGGCAAGGAGAAACTGTGCCAGCACAGAAAACATCTCCCATCGTGTTCTAGAGGCTGCACGGAGGTCTGCCGAGTGTTTTGCAAGAAGAGAAAGAAAGTTGTCCAAAACAGCTTGCAATCGAATATTCATGTGATTAGAAAAGGCAGGAGAGTGGTAAGGTACTGTTTTCTCTCAGTTGGCAAGCTGCGCACACAATCGCAGTGTTGTACAGCTTGTTTCATCACCTTTGCGAAGTTGCCGCTCTCTCCGGCTCCAGAAAACGAAGAAGCTGCTTCTTCGCGCAAAGACGATTCTGCCGCCCATAGTCCTCTGCGGTGTGCGGCTTCAGCCGAAAGAGGTCCGGGAGCGGTGCTTAGCTCTGCAGAGCACCGTACCTTCGTCTTTAGCCTCTCTTCTCGTCTACATCTTAGCAAAAAGCTTTTCCACTCTGTCTGGCAAGGAGAAACTGTGCCAGCACTGAAAACATCTCCCATCGTGTTCTAGAGGCTGCACGGAGGTCTGCCGAGTGTTTTGCAAGAAGAGAAAGAAAGTTGTCCAAAACAGCTTGCAATCGAATGTTCATGTGAATAGAAAAGGCAGGAGAGTGGTCAGGTACTGTTTTCTCTCAGTTGGCAAGCTGCGCACACAATCGCAGTGTTGTACAGCTTCTTTCATCACCTTTGCCAAGTTGCCGCTCTCTCCGGCTCCCGGAGACGAAGAAGCTGCTTCTTCGCGCAAAGACGATTCTGCCGCTCACAGTGCTCTGCGGTGTGTGTCTTCTGCCGAAAGAGGCACGGGAGCTCTGCTTAGCTCTGCAGAGCACCGTACCTTCGTCTTTAGCCTCTCTTCTCGTCTACATCTTAGCAAAAAGCTTTTCCACTCTGTCTGGCAAGGAGAAACTGTGCCAGCACTAAAAACATCTCCCATCGTGTTCTAGAAGCTGCACGGAGGTCTGCCGAGTGTTTTGCAAGAAGAGAAAGAAAGTTGTCCAAAACAGCTTGCAATCCAATGTTCACGTGAATAGAAAAGGCAGGAGAGTGGTCAGGTACTGTTTTCTCTCACTTGGCAAGCTGCGCACACAATCGCAGTGTTGTACAGCTTGTTTCATCACCTTTGCGAAGTTGCCGCTCTCTCCAGCTCCCGGAGACGAAGAAGATGCTTCTTCGCGCAAAGACGATTCTGCCCCTCACAGTGCTCTGCGGTGTGTGTCTTCTGCCGAAAGAGGCACGGGAGCTGTGCTTAGCTCTGCAGAGCACCGTACCTTCGTCTTTAGCCTCTCTTCTCGTCTACATCTTAGCAAAAAGCTTTTCCACTCTGTCTGGCGTGGAGAAACTGTGCCAGCACAGAAAACATCTCCCATCGTGTTCTAGAGGCTGCACGGAGGTCTGCCGAGTGTTTTGCAAGAAGAGAAAGAAAGTTGTCCAAAACAGCTTGCAATCGAATGTTCATGTGAATAGAAAAGGCAGGAGAGTGGTCAGGTACTGTTTTCTCTCAGTTGGCAAGCTGCGCACACAATCGCAGTGTTGTACAGCTTGTTTCATCACCTTTGCGAAGTTGCCGCTCTCTCCGGCTCCCGGAGCCGAAGAAGCTGCTTCTTCGCGCAAAGACGATTCTGCCCCTCACAGTGCTCTGCGGTGTGTGTCTTCTGCCGAAAGAGGCACGGGAGCTGTGCTTAGCTCTGCAGAGCACCGTACCTTCGTCTTTAGCCTCTCTTCTCGTCTACATCTTAGCAAAAAGCTTTTCCACTCTGTCTGGCAAGGAGAAACTGTGCCAGCACAGAAAACATCTCCCATCGTGTTCAAGAGGCTGCACGGAGGTCTGCCGAGCGTTTTGCAAGAAGAGAAAGAAAGTTTTCCAAAACAGCTTCCAATCCAATGTTCATGTGACTAGAAAAGGCAGGAGAGTGGTCAGGTACTGTTTTCTCTCAGTTGGCAAGCTGCGCACACAATCGCAGTGTTGTACAGCTTGTTTCATCACCTTTGCCAAGTTGCCGCTCTCTCCGGCTCCCGGAGACGAAGAAGATGCTTCTTCGCGCAAAGACGATTCTGCCGCTCACAGTGCTCTGCGGTGTGTGTCTTCTGCCGAAAGAGGCACGGGACCTGTGCTTAGCTCTGCAGAGCACCGTACCTTCGTCTTTAGCCTCTCTTCTCGTCTACATCTTAGCAAAAAGCTTTTCCACTCTGTCTGGCAAGGAGAAACTGTGCCAGCACAGAAATCATCTCCCATCGTGTTCTAGAGGCTGCACGGGTGTCTGCCGAGTGTTTTGCAAGAAGAGAAAGAAAGTTGTCCAAAACAGCTTCCAATCGAATGTTCATGTGAATAGAAAAGGCAGGAGAGTGGTCAGGTACTGTTTTCTCTCAGTTGGTAAGCTGCGCACACAATCGCAGTTTTGTACAGCTTGTTTCATCACCTTTGCGAAGTTGTCGCTCTCTCCGCCTCCCGGAGACGAAGAAAGTGCTTCTTCGCGCAAAGACGATTCTGCCGCTCACAGTGCTCTGCAGAGCACCTTACCTTCGTCTTTAGCCTCTCTTCTCGTCTACATCTTAGCAAAAAGCTTTTCCACTCTGTCTGGCAAGGAGAAACTGTGCCAGCACAAAAAACATCTCCCATCGTGTTCTAGAGGCTGCACGGAGGTCTGCCGAGTGTTTTTTAAGAAGAGAAAGAAAGTTGTCCAAAACAGCTTGCAATCGAATGTTCAGGTGATTACAAAAGGCAGGAGAGTGGTCAGGTACTGTTTTCTCTCAGTTGGCAAGCTGCGCACACAATCGCAGTGTTGTACAGCTTGTTTCATCACCTTTGCCAAGTTGCCGCTCTCTCCGGCTCCCGGAGACGAAGAAGCTGCTTCTTCGCGCAAAGACGATTCTGCCGCTCACAGTGCTCTGCAGAGCACCGTACCTTCGTCTTTAGCCTCTCTTCTCGTCTACATCTTAGCAAAAAGCTTTTCCACTCTGTCTGGCGAGGAGAAACTGTGCCAGCACAGAAAACATCTCCCATCCTGTTCTAGAGGCTGCACGGAGGTCTGCCGAGTGTTTTGCAAGAAGAGAAAGAAAGTTGTCCAAAACAGCTTCGAATCGAATGTTCATGTGAATTGAAAAGGCAGGAGAGTGGTCAGGTACTGTTTTCTCTCAGTTGGCAAGCTGCGCACACAATCGCAGTGTTGTACAGCTTGTTTCATCACCTTTGCGAAGTTGCCGCTCTCTCCGGCTCCCGGAGCCGAAGAAGCTGCTTCTTCGCGCAAAGACGATTCTGCCCCTCACAGTGCTCTGCGGTGTGTGTCTTCTGCCGAAAGAGGCACGGGAGCTGTGCTTAGCTCTGCAGAGCACCGTACCTTCGTCTTTAGCCTCTCTTCTCGTCTACATCATAGCAAAAAGCTTTTCCACTCTGTCTGGCAAGGAGAAACTGTGCCAGCACAGAAAACATCTCCCATCGTGTTCTAGAGGCTGCACGGAGGTCTGCCGAGCGTTTTGCAAGAAGAGAAAGAAAGTTGTCCAAAACAGCTTCCAATCCAATGTTCATGTGACTAGAAAAGGCAGGAGAGTGGTCAGGTACTGTTTTCTCTCAGTTGGCAAGCTGCGCACACAATCGCAGTGTTGTACAGCTTGTTTCATCACCTTTGCCAAGTTGCCGCTCTCTCCGGCTTCCGGAGACGAAGAAGCTGCTTCTTCGCGCAAAGACGATTCTGCCGCTCACAGTGCTCTGCGGTGTGTGTCTTCTGCCGAAAGAGGTCCGGGAGCGGTGCTTAGCTCTGCAGAGCACCGTACCTTCGTCTTTAGCCTCTCTTCTCGTCTACATCCTAGCAAAAATCTTTTCCACTCTGTCTGGCAAGGAGAAACTGTGCCAGCACAAAAAACATCTCCCATCGTGTTCTAGAGGCTGCACGGAGGTCTGCCGAGTGTTTTGTAAGAAGAGAAAGAAAGTTGTCCAAAACAGCTTCCAATCGAATGTTCATGTGATTAAAAAAGGCAGGAGAGTTGTCAGGTGCTGTTTTCTCTCAGTTGGCAAGCTGCGCACACAATCGCAGTGTTGTACAGCTTGTTTCATCACCTTTGCCAAGTTGCCGCTCTCTCCGGCTCCCGAAAACGAAGAAGCTGCTTCTTCGCGCAAAGACGATTCTGCCGCCCATAGTCCTCTGCGGTGTGCGGCTTCAGCCGAAAGAGGCACGGGAGCGGTGCTTAGCTCTGCAGAGCACCGTACCTTCGTCTTTAGCCTCTCTTCTCGTCTACATCTTAGCAAAAAGCTTTTCCACTCTGTCTGGCAAGGAGAAACTGTGCCAGCACTGAAAACATCTCCCATCGTGTTCTACAGGCTGCACGGAGGTCTGCCGAGTGTTTTGCAAGAAGAGAAAGAAAGTTGTCCAAAACAGCTTGCAATCGAATGTTCATGTGATTACAAAAGGCAGGAGAGTGGTCAGGTACTGTTTTCTCTCATTTGGCAAGCTGCGCACACAATCGCAGTTTTGTACAGCTTGTTTCATCACCTTTGCCAAGTTGCCGCTCTCTCCGGCTCCCGGAGACGAAGAAGCTGCTTCTTCGCGCAAAGACGATTCTGCCGCTCACAGTGCTCTGCAGAGCACCGTACCTTCGTCTTTAGCCTCTCTTCTCGTCTACATCTTAGCAAAAAGATTTTCCACTCTGTCTGGCAAGGAGAAACTGTGCCAGCACAGAAAACATCTCCCATCGTGTTCTAGAGGCTGCACGGAGGTCTGCCGAGTGTTTTGCAAGAAGAGAAAGAAAGTTGTCCAAAACAGCTTCCAATCGAATGTTCATGTGATTACAAAAGGCAGGAGAGTGGTCAGGTACTGTTTTCTCTCAGTTGGCAAGCTGCGCACACAATCGCAGTTTTGTACAGCTTGTTTCATCACCTTTGCGAAGTTGCGGCTCTCTCCGGCTCCCGGAGACGAAGAAGCTGCTTCTTCGCGCAAAGACGATTCTGCCGCTCACAGTGCTCTGCAGAGCACCGTACCTTCGTCTTTAGCCTCTCTTCTCGTCTACATCTTAGCAAAAAGCTTTTCCACTCTGTCTGGCGAGGAGAAACTGTGCCAGCACAGAAAACATCTCCCATCGTTTTCTAGAGGCTGCACGGAGGTCTGCCGAGTGTTTTGCAAGAAGAGAAAGAAAGTTGTCCAAAACAGCTTCCAATCGAATGTTCATGTGAATAGAAAAGGCAGGAGAGTGGTCAGGTACTGTTTTCTCTCAGTTGGCAAGCTGCGCACACAATCGCAGTTTTGTACAGCTTGTTTCATCACCTTTGCGAAGTTGCCGCTCTCTCCAGCTCCCGGAGATGAATAAGCTGCTTCTTCGCGCAAAGAAGATTCTGCCGCTCACAGTGCTCTGCGGTGTGCGCCTTCTGCCGAAAGCGGTCTGGGAGCGGTGCTTAGCTCTGCAGAGCACCGTACCTTCGTCTTTAGCCTCTCTTCTCGTCTACATCTTAGCAAAAAGCTTTTCCACTCTCTCTGGCAAGGAGAAACTGTGCCAGCACTGAAAACATCTCCCATCGTGTTCTAGAGGCTGCACAGAGGTCTGCCGAGTGTTTTGCAAGAAGAGAAAGAAAGTTGTCCAAAACAGCTGCCAATCGAATGTTCATGTGAATAGAAAAGGCAGGAGAGTGGTCAGGTACTGTTTTCTCTCAGTTGGCAAGCTGCGCACACAATCGCAGTGTTGTACAGCTTGTTTCATCACCGTTTGCGAAGTTGCCGCTCTCTCCGGCTCCCGGAGACGAAGAAGCTGCTTCTTCGCACAAAGACGATTCTGCCGCTCACAGTGCTCTGCAGAGCACCGTACCTTCGTCTTTAGCCTCTCTTCTCGTCTACATCTTAGCAAAAAGCTTTTCCACTCTGTCTGGCAAGGAGAAACTGTGCCAGAACAGAAAACATCTCCCATCGTGTTCTAGAGGCTGCACGGAGGTCTGCCGAGTGTTTTGCAAGAAGAGAAAGAAAGTTGTCCAAAACAGCTTGCAATCGAATGTTCATGTGAATAGAAAAGGCAGGAGAGTGGTCAGGTACTGTTTTCTCTCAGTTGGCAAGCTGCGCACACAATCGCAGTGTTGTACAGCTTGTTTCATCACCTTTGCCAAGTTGCCGCTCTCTCCGGCTCCCGGAGACGAAGAAGCTGCTTCTTCGCGCAAAGACGATTCTGCCGCTCACAGTGCTCTGCGGTGTGTGTCTTCTGCCGAAAGAGGCACGGGAGCTGTGCTTACCTCTGCAGAGCACCGTACCTTCGTCTTTAGCCTCTCTTCTCGTCTACATCTTAGCAAAAAGCTTTTCCACTCTGTCTGGCAAGGAGAAACTGTGCCAGCACAAAAAACTTCTCCCATCGTGTTCTAGAGGCTGCACGGAGGTCTGCCGAGTGTTTTGCAAGAAGAGAAAGAAAGTTGTCCAAAACAGCTTGCAATCGAATGTTCATGTGAATAGAAAAGGCAGGAGAGTGGTCAGGTACTGTTTTCTCTCAGTTGGCAAGCTGCGCACACAATCGCAGTTTTGTACAGCTTGTTTCATCACCTTTGCGAAGTTGCCGCTCTCTCCGGCTCCCGGAGACGAAGAAGGTGCTTCTTCGCGCAAAGACGATTCTGCCGCTCACAGTGCTCTGCAGAGCACCGTACCTTCGTCTTTAGCCTCTCTTCTCGTCTACATCTTAGGAAAAAGCTTTTCCACTCTGTCTGGCAAGGAGAAACTGTGCCAGCACAAAAAACATCTCCCATCGTGTTCTAGAGGCTGCACGGAGGTCTGCCGAGTGTTTTGCAAGAAGAGAAAGAAAGTTGTCCAAAACAGCTTGCAATCGAATGTTCATGTGAATAGAAAAGGCAGGAGAGTGGTCAGGTACTGTTTTCTCTCAGTTGGCAAGCTGCGCACACAATCGCAGTGTTGTACAGCTTGTTTCCTCACCTTTGCCAAGTTGCCGCTCTCTCCGGCTCCTGGAGACGAAGAAGCTGCTTCTTCGCGCAAAGACGATTCTGCCGCTCACAGTGCTCTGCGGTGTGTGTCTTCTGCCGAAAGAGGCACGGGAGCTGTGCTTAGCTCTGCAGAGCACCGTACCTTCGTCTTTATCTTCTCTGCTCATCTAAATCTTAGCAAAAAGCTTTTCCACTCTGTCTGGCGAGGAGAAACTGTGCCAGCACAGAAAACATCTCCCATCGTGTTCTAGAGGCTGCACGGAGGTCTGCCGAGTGTTTTGCAAGAAGAGAAATAAAGTTGTCCAAAACAGCTTGCAATCGAATGTTCATGTGAAAAGAAAAGGCAGGAGAGTGGTCAGGTACTTTTTTCTCTCAGTTGGCAAGCTGCGCACACAATCGCAGTGTTGTACAGCTTGTTTCATCACCTTTGCCAAGTTGCCGCTCTCTCCGGCTCCCGGAGACGAAGAAGCTGCTTCTTCGCGCAAAGAGTATTCTGCCGCTCACAGTGCTCTGCGGTGTGTGTCTTCTGCCGAAAGAGGTCCGGGAGCGGTGCTTAGCTCTGCAGAGCACCGTACCTTCGTCTTTAGCCTCTCTTCTCGTCTACATCTTAGCAAAAAGCTTTTCCACTCTGTCTGGCAAGGAGAAACTGTGCCAGCACAGAAAACATCTCCCATCGTGTTCTAGAGGCTGCACGGAGGTCTGCCGAGTGTTTTGCAAGAAGAGAAAGAAAGTTGTCCAAAACAGCTTGCAATCGAATGTTCATGTGATTAGAAAAGGCAGGAGAGTGGTAAGGTACTGTTTTCTCTCAGTTGGCAAGCTGCGCACACAATCGCAGTGTTGTACAGCTTGTTTCATCACCTTTGCGAAGTTGCCGCTCTCTCCGGCTCCAGAAAACGAAGAAGCTGCTTCTTCGCGCAAAGACGATTCTGCCGCCCATAGTCCTCTGCGGTGTGCGGCTTCAGCCGAAAGAGGTCCGGGAGCGGTGCTTAGCTCTGCAGAGCACCGTACCTTCGTCTTTAGCCTCTCTTCTCGTCTACATCTTAGCAAAAAGCTTTTCCACTCTGTCTGGCAAGGAGAAACTGTGCCAGCACTGAAAACATCTCCCATCGTGTTCTAGAGGCTGCACGGAGGTCTGCCGAGTGTTTTGCAAGAAGAGAAAGAAAGTTGTCCAAAACAGCTTGCAATCGAATGTTCATGTGAATAGAAAAGGCAGGAGAGTGGTCAGGTACTGTTTTCTCTCAGTTGGCAAGCTGCGCACACAATCGCAGTGTTGTACAGCTTCTTTCATCACCTTTGCCAAGTTGCCGCTCTCTCCGGCTCCCGGAGACGAAGAAGCTGCTTCTTCGCGCAAAGACGATTCTGCCGCTCACAGTGCTCTGCGGTGTGTGTCTTCTGCCGAAAGAGGCACGGGAGCTCTGCTTAGCTCTGCAGAGGACCGTACCTTCGTCTTTAGCCTCTCTTCTCGTCTACATCTTAGCAAAAAGCTTTTCCACTCTGTCTGGCAAGGAGAAACTGTGCCAGCACTAAAAACATCTCCCATCGTGTTCTAGAAGCTGCACGGAGGTCTGCCGAGTGTTTTGCAAGAAGAGAAAGAAAGTTGTCCAAAACAGCTTCCAATCCAATGTTCACGTGAATAGAAAAGGCAGGAGAGTGGTCAGGTACTGTTTTCTCTCACTTGGCAAGCTGCGCACACAATCGCAGTGTTGTACAGCTTGTTTCATCACCTTTGCCAAGTTGCCGCTCTCTCCGGCTCCCGGAGACGAAGAAGATGCTTCTTCGCGCAAAGACGATTCTGCCGCTCACAGTGCTCTGCGGTGTGTGTCTTCTGCCGAAAGAGGCACGGGACCTGTGCTTAGCTCTGCAGAGCACCGTACCTTCGTCTTTAGCCTCTCTTCTCGTCTACATCTTAGCAAAAAGCTTTTCCACTCTGTCTGGCAAGGAGAAACTGTGCCAGCACAGAAATCATCTCCCATCGTGTTCTAGAGGCTGCACGGGTGTCTGCCGAGTGTTTTGCAAGAAGAGAAAGAAAGTTGTCCAAAACAGCTTGCAATCGAATGTTCATGTGAATAGAAAAGGCAGGAGAGTGGTCAGGTACTGTTTTCTCTCAGTTGGTAAGCTGCGCACACAATCGCAGTGTTGTACAGCTTGTTTCATCACCTTTGCGAAGTTGCCGCTCTCTCCGGCTCCCGGAGCCGAAGAAGCTGCTTCTTCGCGCAAAGACGATTCTGCCCCTCACAGTGCTCTGCGGTGTGTGTCTTCTGCCGAAAGAGGCACGGGAGCTGTGCTTAGCTCTGCAGAGCACCGTACCTTCGTCTTTAGCCTCTCTTCTCGTCTACATCTTAGCAAAAAGCTTTTCCACTCTGTCTGGCAAGGAGAAACTGTGCCAGCACAGAAAACATCTCCCATCGTGTTCAAGAGGCTGCACGGAGGTCTGCCGAGCGTTTTGCAAGAAGAGAAAGAAAGTTTTCCAAAACAGCTTCCAATCCAATGTTCATGTGACTAGAAAAGGCAGGAGAGTGGTCAGGTACTGTTTTCTCTCAGTTGGCAAGCTGCGCACACAATCGCAGTGTTGTACAGCTTGTTTCATCACCTTTGCCAAGTTGCCGCTCTCTCCGGCTCCCGGAGACGAAGAAGATGCTTCTTCGCGCAAAGACGATTCTGCCGCTCACAGTGCTCTGCGGTGTGTGTCTTCTGCCGAAAGAGGCACGGGACCTGTGCTTAGCTCTGCAGAGCACCGTACCTTCGTCTTTAGCCTCTCTTCTCGTCTACATCTTAGCAAAAAGCTTTTCCACTCTGTCTGGCAAGGAGAAACTGTGCCAGCACAGAAATCATCTCCCATCGTGTTCTAGAGGCTGCACGGGTGTCTGCCGAGTGTTTTGCAAGAAGAGAAAGAAAGTTGTCCAAAACAGCTTCCAATCGAATGTTCATGTGAATAGAAAAGGCAGGAGAGTGGTCAGGTACTGTTTTCTCTCAGTTGGTAAGCTGCGCACACAATCGCAGTTTTGTACAGCTTGTTTCATCACCTTTGCGAAGTTGTCGCTCTCTCCGCCTCCCGGAGACGAAGAAAGTGCTTCTTCGCGCAAAGACGATTCTGCCGCTCACAGTGCTCTGCAGAGCACCTTACCTTCGTCTTTAGCCTCTCTTCTCGTCTACATCTTAGCAAAAAGCTTTTCCACTCTGTCTGGCAAGGAGAAACTGTGCCAGCACAAAAAACATCTCCCATCGTGTTCTAGAGGCTGCACGGAGGTCTGCCGAGTGTTTTTTAAGAAGAGAAAGAAAGTTGTCCAAAACAGCTTGCAATCGAATATTCAGGTGATTACAAATGGCAGGAGAGTGGTCAGGTACTGTTTTCTCTCAGTTGGCAAGCTGCGCACACAATCGCAGTGTTGTACAGCTTGTTTCATCACCTTTGCCAAGTTGCCGCTCTCTCCGGCTCCCGGAGACGAAGAAGCTGCTTCTTCGCGCAAAGACGATTCTGCCGCTCACAGTGCTCTGCAGAGCACCGTACCTTCGTCTTTAGCCTCTCTTCTCGTCTACATCTTAGCAAAAAGCTTTTCCACTCTGTCTGGCGAGGAGAAACTGTGCCAGCACAGAAAACATCTCCCATCCTGTTCTAGAGGCTGCACGGAGGTCTGCCGAGTGTTTTGCAAGAAGAGAAAGAAAGTTGTCCAAAACAGCTTCGAATCGAATGTTCATGTGAATTGAAAAGGCAGGAGAGTGGTCAGGTACTGTTTTCTCTCAGTTGGCAAGCTGCGCACACAATCGCAGTTTTGTACAGCTTGTTTCATCACCTTTGCGAAGTTGCCGCTCTCTCCGGCTCCCGGAGACGAAGAAGCTGCTTCTTCGCGCAAAGACGATTCTGCCGCTCACAGTGCTCTGCGGTGTGTGTCTTCTGCCGAAAGAGGCACGGGAGCTGTGCTTAGCTCTGCAGAGCACCCTACCTTCGTCTTTATCTTCTCTTCTCATCTAAATCTTAGCAAAAAGCTTTTCCACTCTGTCTGGCAAGGAGAAACTGTGCCAGCACTGAAAACATCTCCCATCGTGTTCTAGAGGCTGCACGGAGGTCTGCCGAGTGTTTTGCAAGAAGAGAAAGAAAGTTGTCCAAAACAGCTTCCAATCGAATGTTCACGTGAATAGAAAAGGCAGGAGAGTGGTCAGGTACTGTTTTCTCTCATTTGGCAAGCTGCGCACACAATCGCAGTGTTGTACAGCTTGTTTCATCACCTTTGCCAAGTTGCCGCTCTCTCCGGCTCCCGGAGACGAAGAAGCTGCTTCTTCGCGCAAAGACGATTCTGCCGCTCACAGTGCTCTGCGGTGTGTGTCTTCTGCCGAAAGAGGTCCGGGAGCGGTGCTTAGCTCTGCAGAGCACCGTACCTTCGTCTTTAGCCTCTCTTCTCGTCTACATCTTAGCAAAAAGCTTTTCCACTCTGTCTGGCGAGGAGAAACTGTGCCAGCACAGAAAATATCTCCCATCGTGTTCTAGAGGCTGCACGGAGGTCTGCCGAGTGTTTTGCAAGAAGAGAAAGAAAGTTGTCCAAAACAGCTTGCAATCGAATGTTCATGTGAATAGAAAAGGCAGGAGAGTGGTCAGGTACTGTTTTCTCTCAGTTGCCAAGCTGCGCACACAATCGCCGTTTTGTACAGCTTGTTTCATCACCTTTGCGAAGTTGCCGCTCTCTCCGGCTCCCGGAGACGAAGAAGCTGCTTCTTCGCGCAAAGACGATTCTGCCGCTCACAGTGCTCTGCGGTGTGTGTCTTCTGCCGAAAGAGGCACGGGAGCTGTGCTTACCTCTGCAGAGCACCGTACCTTCGTCTTTAGCCTCTCTTCTCGTCTACATCTTAGCAAAAAGCTTTTCCACTCTGTCTGGCAAGGAGAAACTGTGCCAGCACTAAAAACATCTCCCATCGTGTTCTAGAAGCTGCACGGAGGTCTGCCGAGTGTTTTGCAAGAAGAGAAAGAAAGTTGTCCAAAACAGCTTCCAATCCAATGTTCATGTGACTAGAAAAGGCAGGAGAGTGGTCAGGTACTGTTTTCTCTCAGTTGGCAAGCTGCGCACACAATCGCAGTGTTGTAAAGCTTGTTTCATCACCTTTGCCAAGTTGCCGCTCTCTCCGGCTCCCGGAGACGAAGAAGCTGCTTCTTCGCGCAAAGACGATTCTGCCGCTCACAGTGCTCTGCGGTGTGTGTCTTCTGCCGAAAGAGGCACGGGAGCTGTGCTTAGCTCTGCAGAGCACCGTACCTTCGTCTTTAGCATCTCTTCTCGTCTACATCTTAGCAAAAAGCTTTTCCACTCTGTCTGGCAAGGAGAAACTGTGCCAGCACAAAAAACATCTCCCATCATGTTCTAGAAGCTGCACGGAGGTCTGCCGAGTGTTTTGCAAGAAGAGAAAGAAAGTTGTCCAAAACAGCTTCCAATCCAATGTTCACGAGAATAGAAAAGGCAGGAGAGTGGTCAGGTACTGTTTTCTCTCACTTGGCAAGCTGCGCACACAATCGCAGTGTTGTACAGCTTGTTTCATCACCTTTGCGAAGTTGCCGCTCTCTCCGGCTCCCGGAGACGAAGAAGCTGCTTCTTCGCGCAAAGACGATTCTGCCCCTCACAGTGCTCTGCGGTGTGTGTCTTCTGCCGAAAGAGGCACGGGATCTGTGCTTAGCTCTGCAGAGCACCGTACCTTCGTCTTTAGCCTCTCTTCTCGTCTACATCTTAGCAAAAAGCTTTTCCACTCTGTCTGGCAAGGAGAAACTGTGCCAGCACAGAAAACATCTCCCATCGTGTTCTAGAGGCTGCACGGGGGTCTGCCGAGCGTTTTGCAAGAAGAGAAAGAAAGTTGTCCAAAACAGCTTGCAATCGAATGTTCATGTGAAAAGAAAAGGCAGGAGAGTGGTCAGGTACTGTTTTCTCTCAGTTGGCAAGCTGCGCACACAATCGCAGTGTTGTACAGCTTGTTTCATCACATTTGCCAAGTTGCCGCTCTCTCCGGCTCCCGGAAACGAAGAAGCTGCTTCTTCGCGCAAAGACGATTCTGCCGCTCACAGTGCTCTGCGGTGTGTGTCTTCTGCCGAAAGAGGCACGGGATCTTTGCTTAGATCTGCAGAGCACCGTACCTTCGTCTTTAGCCTCTCTTCTCGTCTACATCTTAGCAAAAAGCTTTTCCACTCTGTCTGGCAAGGAGAAACTGTGCCAGCACAGAAAACATCTCCCATCGTGTTCTAGAGGCTGCACGGAGGTCTGCCGAGTGTTTTGCAAGAAGAGAAAGAAAGTTGTCCAAAACAGCTTGCAATCGAATGTTCATGTGAATAGAAAAGGCAGGAGAGTTGTCAGGTACTGTTTTCTCTCAGTTGGCAAGCTGCGCACACAATCGCAGTGTTGTACAGCTTGTTTCATCACCTTTGCGAAGTTGCCGCTCTCTCCGGCTCCCGGAGCCGAAGAAGCTGCTTCTTCGCGCAAAGACTATTCTGCCCCTCACAGTGCTCTGCGGTGTGTGTCTTCTGCCGAAAGAGGCCCGGGAGCGGTGCTTAGCTCTGCAGAGCACCGTACCTTCGTCTTTAGCCTCTCTTCTCGTCTACATCTTAGCAAAAAGCTTTTCCACTCTGTCTGGCAAGGAGAAACTGTGCCAGCACAGAAAACATCTCCCATCGTGTTCAAGAGGCTGCACGGAGGTCTGCCGAGCGTTTTGCAAGAAGAGAAAGAAAGTTGTCCAAAACAGCTTCCAATCCAATGTTCATGTGACTAGAAAAGGCAGGAGAGTGGTCAGGTACTGTTTTCTCTCAGTTGGCAAGCTGCGCACACAATCGCAGTGTTGTACAGCTTGTTTCATCACCTTTGCCAAGTTGCCGCTCTCTCCGGCTCCCGAAAACGAAGAAGATGCTTCTTCGCGCAAAGACGATTCTGCCGCTCACAGTGCTCTGCGGTGTGTGTCTTCTGCCGAAAGAGGCACGGGAGCTGTGCTTAGCTCTGCAGAGCACCGTACCTTCGTCTTTAGCCTCTCTTCTCGTCTACATCATAGCAAAAAGCTTTTCCACTCTGTCTGGCAAGGAGAAACTGTGCCAGCACAGAAAACATCTCCCATCGTGTTCTAGAGGCTGCACGGGGGTCTGCCGAGTGTTTTGCAAGAAGAGAAAGAAAGTTGTCCAAAACAGCTTCCAATCGAATGTTCATGTGAATAGAAAAGGCAGGAGAGTGGTCAGGTACTGTTTTCTCTCAGTTGGTAAGCTGCGCACACAATCGCAGTTTTGTACAGCTTGTTTCATCACCTTTGCGAAGTTGTCGCTCTCTCCGCCTCCCGGAGACGAAGAAACTGCTTCTTCGCGCAAAGACGATTCTGCCGCTCACAGTGCTCTGCAGAGCACCGTACCGTCGTCTTTAGCCTCTCTTCTCGTCTACATCTTAGCAAAAAGCTTTTCCACTCTGTCTGGCAAGGAGAAACTGTGCCAGCACAAAAAACATCTCCCATCGTGTTCTAGAGGCTGCACGGAGGTCTGCCGAGTGTTTTGCAAGAAGAGAAAGAAAGTTGTCCAAAACAGCTTGCAATCGAATGTTCAGGTGATTACAAAAGGCAGGAGAGTGGTCAGGTACTGTTTTCTCTCAGTTGGCAAGCTGCGCACACAATCGCAGTGTTGTACAGCTTGTTTCATCACCTTTGCGAAGTTGCCGCTCTCTCCGGCTCCCGGAGACGAAGAAGCTGCTTCTTCGCGCAAAGACGATTCTGCCGCTCACAGTGCTCTGCAGAGCACCGTACCTTCGTCTTTAGCCTCTCTTCTCGTCTACATCTTAGCAAAAAGCTTTTCCACTCTGTCTGGCGAGGAGAAACTGTGCCAGCACAGAAAACATCTCCCATCCTGATCTAGAGGCTGCACGGAGGTCTGCCGAGTGTTTTGGAAGAAGAGAAAGAAAGTTGTCCAAAACAGCTTCGAATCGAATGTTCATGTGAATTGAAAAGGCAGGAGAGTGGTCAGGTACTGTTTTCTCTCAGTTGGCAAGCTGCGCACACAATCGCAGTTTTGTACAGCTTGTTTCATCACCTTTGCGAAGTTGCCGCTCTCTCCGGCTCCCGGAGACGAAGAAGCTGCTTCTTCGCGCAAAGACGATTCTGCCGCTCACAGTGCTCTGCCGAGCACCGTACCTTCGTCTTTAGCCTCTCTTCTCGTCTACATCTTAGCAAAAAGCTTTTCCACTCTCTCTGGCAAGGAGAAACTGTGCCAGCACAAAAAACATTTCCCATCGTGTTCTAGAAGCTGCACGGAGGTCTGCCGAATGTTTTGCAAGAAGAGAAAGAAAGTTGTCCAAAACAGCTTGCAATCCAAAGTTCCTGTGAATAGAAAAGGCAGGAGAGTGGTCAGGTACTGTTTTCTCTCAGTTGGCAAGCTGCGCACACAATCGCAGTGTTGTACAGCTTGTTTCATCACCTCTGCGAAGTTGCCGCTCTCTCCGGCTCCCGGAGACGAAGAAGGTGCTTCTTCGCGCAAAGACGATTCTGCCGCTCACAGTGCTCTGCGGTTTGTGTCTTCTGCCGAAAGAGGCACGGGAGCTGTGCTTAGCTGTGCAGAGCACCGTACCTTCGTCTTTAGCCTCTCTTCTCGTCTACATCTTAGCAAAAAGCTTTTCCACTCTGTCTGGCAAGGAGAAACTGTGCCAGCACAAAAAACATCTCCCATCGTGTTCTAGAGGCTGCACGGAGGTCTGCCGAGTGTTTTGCAAGAAGAGAAAGAAAGTTGTCCAAAACAGCTTCCAATCGAATGTTCATGTGATTAGAAAAGGCAGGAGAGTGGTCAGGTACTGTTTTCTGTCAGTTGGCAAGCTGCGCACACAATCGCAGTGTTGTACAGCTTGTTTCATCCCCTTTGCGAAGTTGCCGCTCTCTCCGGCTCCCGAAAACGAAGAAGCTGCTTCTTCGCGCAAAGACGATTCTGCCGCCCATAGTCCTCTGCGGTGTGCGGCTTCAGCCGAAAGAGGTCCGGGAGCGGTGCTTAGCTCTGCAGAGCACCGTACCTTCGTCTTTAGCCTCTCTTCTCGTCTACATCTTAGCAAAAAGCTTTTCCACTCTGTCTGGCGAGGAGAAACTGTGCCCGCACAGAAAACATCTCCCATCGTGTTCTAGAGGCTGCACGGAGGTCTGCCGAGTGTTTTGCAAGAAGAGAAAGAAAGTTGTCCAAAACAGCTTGCAATCGAATGTTCATGTGAATAGAAAAGGCAGGAGAGTGGTCAGGTACTGTTTTCTCTCAGTTGGCAAGCTGCGCACACAATCGCAGTTTTGTACAGCTTGTTTCATCACCTTTGCGAAGTTGCCGCTCTCTCCGGCTCCCGGAGACGAAGAAGCTGCTTCTTCGCGCAAAGACGATTCTGCCGCTCACAGTGCTCTGCAGAGCACCGTACCTTCGTCTTTAGCCTCTCTTCTCGTCTACATCTTAGCAAAAAGCTTTTCCACTCTGTCTGGCAAGGAGAAACTGTGCCAGCACAGAAAATATCTCCCTTCGTGTTCTACAGGCTGCACGGAGGTCTGCCGAGTGTTTTGCAAGAAGAGAAAGAAAGTTGTCCAAAACAGCTTGCAATCGAATGTTCATGTGAATAGAAAAGGCAGGAGAGTGGTCAGGTACTGTTTTCTCTCAGTTGGCAAGCTGCGCACACAATCGCAGTGTTGTACAGCTTGTTTCATCACCTTTGCCAAGTTGCCGCTCTCTCCGGCTCCCGGAGACGAAGAAGCTGCTTCTTCGCGCAAAGACGATTCTGCCGCTCACAGTGCTCTGCGGTGTGTGTCTTCTGCCGAAAGAGGCACGGGAGCTGTGCTTAGCTCTGCAGAGCACCGTACCTTCGTCTTTAGCCTCTCTTCTCGTCTACATCTTAGCAAAAAGCTTTTCCACTCTGTCTGGCAAGGAGAAACTGTGCCAGCACAAAAAACATCTCCCATCGTGTTCTAGAAGCTGCACGGAGGTCTGCCGAGTGTTTTGCAAGAAGAGAAAGAAAGTTGTCCAAAACAGCTTCCAATCGAATGTTCACGTGAATAGAAAAGGCAGGAGAGTGGTCAGGTACTGTTTTCTCTCAGTTGGCAAGCTGCGCACACAATCGTAGTGTTGTACAGCTTGTTTCATCACCTTTGCGAAGTTGCCGCTCTCTCCGGCTCCCGGAGACGAATAAGCTGCTTCTTCGCGCAAAGACGGTTCTGCCCCTCACAGTGCTCTGCGGTGTGTGTCTTCTGCCGAAAGAGGCACTGGAGCTGTGCTTACCTCTGCAGAGCACCGTACCTTCGTCTTTAGCCTCTCTTCTCGTCTACATCTTAGCAAAAAGCTTTTCCACTCTGTCTGGCGAGGAGAAACTGTGCCAGCACAGAAAACATCTCCCATCGTGTTCTAGAGGCTGCACGGAGGTCTGCCGAGCGTTTTACAAGAAGAGAAAGAAAGTTGTCCAAAACAGCTTCCAATCCAATGTTCATGTGACTAGAAAAGGCAGGAGAGTGGTCAGGAACTGTTTTCTCTCACTTGGCAAGCTGCGCACACAATCGCAGTGTTGTACAGCTTGTTTCATCACCTTTGCCAAGTTGAGGCTCTCTCCGGCTCCCGGAGACGAAGAAGCTGCTTCTTCGCGCAAAGACGATTCTGCCGCTCACAGTGCTCTGCGGTGTGTGTCTTCTGCCGAAAGAGGCACGGGAGCTGTGCTTAGCTCTGCAGAGCACCGTACCTTCGTCTTTAGCCTCTCTTCTCGTCTACATCTTAGCAAAACGCTTTTCCACTCTGTCTGGAAAGGAGAAACTGTGCCAGCACAGAAAACATCTCCCATCGTGTTCTAGAGGCTGCACGGAGGTCTGCCGAGTGTTTTGCAAGAAGAGAAAGAAAGTTGTCCAAAACAGCTTGCAATCGAATGTTCATGTGAATAGAAAAGGCAGGAGAGTTGTCAGGTACTGTTTTCTCTCAGTTGGCAAGCTGCGCACACAATCGCAGTGTTCTACAGCTTCTTTCATCACCTTTGCCAAGTTGCCGCTCTCTCCGGCTCCCGGAGACGAAGAAGCTGCTTCTTCGCGCAAAGACGATTCTGCCGCTCACAGTGCTCTGCGGTGTGTGTCTTCTGCCGAAAGAGGCACGGGAGCTGTGCTTAGCTCTGCAGAGCACCGTACCTTCGTCTTTAGCCTCTCTTCTCGTCTACATCTTAGCAAAAAGCTTTTCCACTCTGTCTGGCAAGGAGAAACTGTGCCAGCACTGAAAACATCTCCCATCGTGTTCTAGAGGCTGCACGGAGATCTCCCGAGTGTTTTGCAAGAAGAGAAAGAAAGTTGTCCAAAACAGCTTCCAATCGAATGTTCATGTGAATAGAAAAGGCAGGAGAGTGGTCAGGTACTGTTTTCTCTCAGTTGGCAAGCTGCGCACACAATCGCAGTTTTGTACAGCTTGTTTCATCACCTTTGCGAAGTTGCCGCTCTCTCCGGCTCCCGGAGACGAAGAAGCTGCTTCTTCGCGCAAAGACGATTCTGCCGCTCACAGTGCTCTGCAGAGCACCGTACCTTCGTCTTTAGCCTCTCTTCTCGTCTACATCTTAGCAAAAAGCTTTTCCACTCTGTCTGGCAAGGAGAAACTGTGCCAGCACAGAAAACATCTCCCATCGTGTTCTAGAGGCTGCACGGATGTCTGCCGAGTGTTTTGCAAGAAGAGAAAGAAAGTTGTCCAAAACAGCTTGCAATCGAATGTTCATGTGAATAGAAAAGGCAGGAGAGTGGTCAGGTACTGTTTTCTCTCAGTTGGCAAGCTGCGCACACAATCGCAGTGTTGTACAGCTTGTTTCATCACCTTTGCCAAGTTGCCGCTCTCTCCGTCTCCCGGAGACGAAGAAGCTGCTTCTTCGCGCAAAGACGATTCTGCCGCTCACAGTGCTCTGCAGAGCACCGTACCTTCGTCTTTAGCCTCTCTTCTCGTCTACATCTTAGCAAAAAGCTTTTCCACTCTGTCTGGCAAGGAGAAACTGTGCCAGCACAGAAAACATCTCCCATCGTGTTCTAGAGGCTGCACGGAGGTCTGCCGAGTGTTTTGCAAGAAGAGAAAGAAAGTTGTCCAAAACAGCTTGCAATCGAATGTTCATGTGAATAGAAAAGGCAGGAGAGTGGTCAGGTACTGTTTTCTCTCAGTTGGCAAGCTGCGCACACAATCGCAGTGTTGTACAGCTTGTTTCATCACCTTTGCCAAGTTGCCGCTCTCTCCGGCTCCCGGAGACGAAGAAGCTGCTTCTTCGCGCAAAGACGATTCTGCCGCTCACAGTGCTCTGCGGTGTGTGTCTTCTGCCGAAAGAGGCACGGGAGCTGTGCTTAGCTCTGCAGAGCACCGTACCTTCGTCTTTAGCCTCTCTTCTCGTCTACATCTTAGCAAAAAGCTTTTCCACTCTGTCTGGCAAAGAGAGACACTGAAAGCACAAAAAACATCTCCCATCGTGTTCTAGAGGCTGCACGGAGGTCTGCCGAGTGTTTTGCAAGAAGAGAAATAAAGTTGTCCAAAACAGCTTGCAATCCAATGTTCATGTGAATAGAAAAGGCAGGAGAGTGGTCAGGTACTGTTTTCTCTCAGTTGGCAAGCTGCGCACACAATCGCAGTTTTGTACAGCTTGTTTCATCACCTTTGCGAAGTTGCCACTCTCTCCGGCTCCCGGAGACGAAGAAGCTGCTTCTTCGCGCAAAGACGATTCTGCCGCTCACAGTGCTCTGCAGAGCACCGTACCTTCGTCTTTAGCCTCTCTTCTCGTCTACATCTTAGCAAAAAGCTTTTCCACTCTGTCTGGCAAGGAGAAACTGTGCCAGCACAGAAAACATCTCCCATCGTGTTCTAGAGGCTGCACGGAGGTCTGCCGAGTGTTTTGCAAGAAGAGAAAGAAAGTTGTCCAAAACAGCTTGCAATCGAATGTTCATGTGAATAGAAAAGGCAGGAGAGTGGTCAGGTACTGTTTTCTCTCAGTTGGCAAGCTGCGCACACAATCGCAGTGTTGTACAGCTTGTTTCATCACCTTTGCCAAGTTGCCGCTCTCTCCGGCTCCCGGAGACGAAGAAGCTGCTTCTTCGCGCAAAGACGATTCTGCCGCTCACAGTGCTCTGCGGTGTGTGTCTTCTGCCGAAAGAGGCACGTGAGCTGTGCTTAGCTCTGCAGAGCACCGTACCTTCGTCTTTATCTTCTCTTCTCATCTAAATCTTAGCAAAAAGCTTTTCCACTCTGTCTGGCGAGGAGAAACTGTGCCAGCACAGAAAACATCTCCCATCGTGTTCTAGAGGCTGCACGGAGGTCTGCCGAGTGTTTTGCAAGAAGAGAAATAAAGTTGTCCAAAACAGCTTCCAATCGAATGTTCATGTGAATAGAAAAGGCAGGAGAGTGGTCAGGTACTGTTTTCTCTCAGTTGGCAAGCTGCGCACACAATCGCAGTGTTGTACAGCTTGTTTCATCACCTTTGCCAAGTTGCCGCTCTCTCCGGCTCCCGGAGACGAAGAAGATGCTTCTTCGCGCAAAGACGATTCTGCCGCTCACAGTGCTCTGCGGTGTGTGTCTTCTGCCGAAAGAGGTCCGGGAGCGGTGCTTAGCTCTGCAGAGCACCGTACCTTCGTCTTTAGCCTCTCTTCTCGTCTACATCTTAGCAAAAAGCTTTTCCACTCTGTCTGGCAAGGAGAAACTGTGCCAGCACAAAAAACATCTCCCATCGTGTTCTAGAGGCTGCACGGAGGTCTGCCGAGTGTTTTGCAAAAAGAGAAAGAAAGTTGTCCAAAACAGCTTGCAATCGAATGTTCATGTGATTAGAAAAGGCAGGAGAGTGGTAAGGTACTGTTTTCTCTCAGTTGGCAAGCTGCGCACACAATCGCAGTGTTGTACAGCTTGTTTCATCACCTTTGCGAAGTTGCCGCTCTCTCCGGCTCCCGAAAACGAAGAAGCTGCTTCTTCGCGCAAAGACGATTCTGGCGCCCATAGTTCTCTGCGGTGTGCGGCTTCAGCCGAAAGAGGTCCGGGAGCGGTGCTTAGCTCAGCAGAGCACCGTACCTTCGTCTTTAGCCTCCCTTCTCGTCTACATCTTAGCAAAAAGCTTTTCCACTCTGTCTGGCGAGGAGAAACTCTGCCAGCACAGAAATCATCTCCCATCGTGTTCTAGAGGCTGCACGGAGGTCTGCCGAGTGTTTTGCAAGAAGAGAAAGAAAGTTGTCCAAAACAGCTTCCAATCGAATGTTCATGTGAATAGAAAAGGCAGGAGAGTGGTCAGGTACTGTTTTCTCTCAGTTGGCAAGCTGCGCACACAATCGCAGTGTTGTACAGCTTCTTTCATCACCTTTGCGAAGTTGCCGCTCTCTCCGGCTCCCGGAGACGAAGAAGCTGCTTCTTCGCGCAAAGACGATTCTGCCGCTCACAGTGCTCTGCGGTGTGTGTCTTCTGCCGAAAGAGGCACGGGAGCTGTGCTTAGCTCTGCAGAGCACCGTACCTTCGTCTTTAGCCTCTCTTCTCGTCTACATCTTAGCAAAAAGCTTTTCCACTCTGTCTGGCAAGGAGAAACTGTGCCAGCACAGAAAACATCTCCCATCGTGTTCTAGAGGCTGCACGGAGGTCTGCCGAGTGTTTTGCAAGAAGAGAAAGAAAGTTGTCCAAAACAGCTTCCAATCCAATGTTCACGTGAATAGAAAAGGCAGGAGAGTGGTCAGGTACTGTTTTCTCTCCGTTGGCAAGCTGCGCACACAATCGCAGTGTTGTACAGCTTGTTTCATCACCTTTGCGAAGTTGCCGCTCTCTCCGGCTCCCGGAGACGAAGAAGATGCTTCTTCGCGCAAAGACGGTTCTGCACCTCACAGTGCTCTGCGGTGTGTGTCTTCTGCCGAAAGAGGCACGGGACCTGTGCTTACCTCTGCAGAGCACCGTACCTTCGTCTTTAGCCTCCCTTCTTGTCTACATCTTAGCAAAAAGCTTTTCCACTCTGTCTGGAAAGGAGAAACTGTGCCAGCACAGAAAACATCTCCCATCGTGTTCTAGAGGCTGCACGGAGGTCTGCCGAGTGTTTTGCAAGAAGAGAAAGAAAGTTGTCCAAAACAGCTTGCAATCGAATGTTCATGTGAATAGAAAAGGCAGGAGAGTGGTCAGGTACTGTTTTCTCTCAGTTGGCAAGCTGCGCACACAATCGCAGTGTTGTACAGCTTGTTTCATCACCTTTGCGAAGTTGCCGCTCTCTTCGGCTCCCGGAGACGAAGAAGCTGCTTCTTCGCGCAAAGACGATTCTGCCGCTCACAGTGCTCTGCGGTGTGTGTCTTCTGCCGAAAGAGGCCCGGGAGCTGTGCTTAGCTCTGCAGAGCACCGTACCTTCGTCTTTAGCCTCTCTTCTCGTCTACATCTTAGCAAAAAGCTTTTCCACTCTGTCTGGCAAGGAGAAACTGTGCCAGCACTGAAAACATCTCCCATCGTGTTCTAGAGGCAGCACGGAGGTCTGCCGAGTGTTTTGCAAGAAGAGAAAGAAAGTTGTCCAAAACAGCTTCCAATCCAATGTTCATGTGAATAGAAAAGGCAGGAGAGTGGTCAGGTACTGTTTTCTCTCACTTGGCAAGCTGCGCACACAATCGCAGTTTTGTACAGCTTGTTTCATCACATTTGCCAAGTTGCCGCTCTCTCCGGCTCCCGGAGACGAAGAAGCTGCTTCTTCGCGCAAAGACGATTCTGCCGCTCACAGTGCTCTGCAGAGCACCGTACCTTCGTCTTTAGCCTGTCTTCTCGTCTACATCTTAGCAAAAAGCTTTTCCACTCTGTCTGGCAAGGAGAAACTGTGCCAGCACAAAAAACATCTCCCATCGTGTTCTAGAAGCTGCACGGAAGTCTGCCGAGTGTTTTGCAAGAAGAGAAAGAAAGTTGTCCAAAACAGCTTGCAATCCAATGTTCACGTGAATAGAAAAGGCAGGAGAGTGGTCAGGTACTGTTTTCTCTCAGTTGGCAAGCTGCGCACACAATCGCAGTGTTGTACAGCTTGTTTCATCACCTTTGCGAAGCTGCCGCTCTCTCCGGCTCCCGGAGACGAAGAAGATGCTTCTTCGCGCAAAGACGATTCTGCCCCTCACAGTGCTCTGCGGTGTGCGTCTTCTGCCGAAAGAGGCACGGGAGCTGTGCTTAGCTCTGCAGAGCACCGTACCTTCGTCTTTAGCCTCTCTTCTCGTCTACATCTTAGCAAAAAGCTTTTCCACTCTCTCTGGAAAAGAGAAACTGTGCCAGCACAGAAAACATCTCCCATCGTGTTCTAGAGGCTGCACGGAGGTCTGCCGAGTGTTTTGCAAGAAGAGAAAGAAAGTTGTCCAAAACAGCTTGCAATCGAATGTTCATGTGAATAGAAAAGGCAGGAGAGTGGTCAGGTACTGTTTTCTCTCAGTTGGCAAGCTGCGCACACAATCGCAGTGTTGTACAGCTTGTTTCATCACCTTTGCGAAGTTGCCGCTCTCTCCGGCTCCCGGAGACGAAGAAGCTGCTTCTTCGCGCAAAGACGATTCTGCCGCTCACAGTGCTCTGCGGTGTGTGTCTTCTGCCGAAAGAGGCCCGGGAGCTGTGCTTAGCTCTGCAGAGCACCGTACCTTCGTCTTTAGCCTCTCTTCTCGTCTACATCTTAGCAAAAAGCTTTTCCACTCTGTCTGGCAAGGAGAAACTGTGCCAGCACTGAAAACATCTCCCATCGTGTTCTAGAGGCTGCACGGAGGTCTGCCGAGTGTTTTGCAAGAAGAGAAAGAAAGTTGTCCAAAACAGCTTCCAATCCAATGTTCATGTGAATAGAAAAGGCAGGAGAGTGGTCAGGTACTGTTTTCTCTCACTTGGCAAGCTGCGCACACAATCGCAGTTTTGTACAGCTTGTTTCATCACCTTTGCGAAGTTGCCGCTCACTAGGGCTCCCGAAAACGAAGAAGCTGCTTCTTCGCGCAAAGACGATTCTGGCGCCCATAGTTCTCTGCGGTGTGCGGCTTCAGCCGAAAGAGGTCCGGGAGCGGTGCTTAGCTCAGCAGAGCACCGTACCTTCGTCTTTAGCCTCCCTTCTCGTCTACATCTTAGCAAAAAGCTTTTCCACTCTGTCTGGCGAGGAGAAACTCTGCCAGCACAGAAATCATCTCCCATCGTGTTCTAGAGGCTGCACGGAGGTCTGCCGAGTGTTTTGCAAGAAGAGAAAGAAAGTTGTCCAAAACAGCTTCCAATCGAATGTTCATGTGAATAGAAAAGGCAGGAGAGTGGTCAGGTACTGTTTTCTCTCAGTTGGCAAGCTGCGCACACAATCGCAGTGTTGTACAGCTTCTTTCATCACCTTTGCGAAGTTGCCGCTCTCTCCGGCTCCCGGAGACGAAGAAGCTGCTTCTTCGCGCAAAGACGATTCTGCCGCTCACAGTGCTCTGCGGTGTGTGTCTTCTGCCGAAAGAGGCCCGGGAGCTGTGCTTAGCTCTGCAGAGCACCGTACCTTCGTCTTTAGCCTCTCTTCTCGTCTACATCTTAGCAAAAAGCTTTTCCACTCTGTCTGGCAAGGAGAAACTGTGCCAGCACAGAAAACATCTCCCATCGTGTTCTAGAGGCTGCACGGAGGTCTGCCGAGTGTTTTGCAAGAAGAGAAAGAAAGTTGTCCAAAACAGCTTCCAATCCAATGTTCACGTGAATAGAAAAGGCAGGAGAGTGGTCAGGTACTGTTTTCTCTCCGTTGGCAAGCTGCGCACACAATCGCAGTGTTGTACAGCTTGTTTCATCACCTTTGCGAAGTTGCCGCTCTCTCCGGCTCCCGGAGACGAAGAAGATGCTTCTTCGCGCAAAGACGGTTCTGCACCTCACAGTGCTCTGCGGTGTGTGTCTTCTGCCGAAAGAGGCACGGGAGCTGTGCTTACCTCTGCAGAGCACCGTACCTTCGTCTTTAGCCTCCCTTCTCGTCTACATCTTAGCAAAAAGCTTTTCCACTCTGTCTGGAAAGGAGAAACTGTGCCAGCACAGAAAACATCTCCCATCGTGTTCTAGAGGCTGCACGGAGGTCTGCCGAGTGTTTTGCAAGAAGAGAAAGAAAGTTGTCCAAAACAGCTTGCAATCGAATGTTCATGTGAATAGAAAAGGCAGGAGAGTGGTCAGGTACTGTTTTCTCTCAGTTGGCAAGCTGCGCACACAATCGCAGTGTTGTACAGCTTGTTTCATCACCTTTGCGAAGTTGCCGCTCTCTTCGGCTCCCGGAGACGAAGAAGCTGCTTCTTCGCGCAAAGACGATTCTGCCGCTCACAGTGCTCTGCGGTGTGTGTCTTCTGCCGAAAGAGGCACGGGAGCTGTGCTTAGCTCTGCAGAGCACCGTACCTTCGTCTTTAGCCTCTCTTCTCGTCTACATCTTAGCAAAAAGCTTTTCCACTCTGTCTGGCAAGGAGAAACTGTGCCAGCACTGAAAACATCTCCCATCGTGTTCTAGAGGCTGCACGGAGGTCTGCCGAGTGTTTTGCAAGAAGAGAAAGAAAGTTGTCCAAAACAGCTTGCAATCCAATGTTCATGTGAATAGAAAAGGCAGGAGAGTGGTCAGGTACTGTTTTCTCTCACTTGGCAAGCTGCGCACACAATCGCAGTTTTGTACAGCTTGTTTCATCACCTTTGCCAAGTTGCCGCTCTCTCCGGCTCCCGGAGACGAAGAAGCTGCTTCTTCGCGCAAAGACGATTCTGCCGCTCACAGTGCTCTGCAGAGCACCGTACCTTCGTCTTTAGCCTGTCTTCTCGTCTACATCTTAGCAAAAAGCTTTTCCACTCTGTCTGGCAAGGAGAAACTGTGCCAGCACAAAAAACATCTCCCATCGTGTTCTAGAAGCTGCACGGAAGTCTGCCGAGTGTTTTGCAAGAAGAGAAAGAAAGTTGTCCAAAACAGCTTGCAGTCCAATGTTCACGTGAATAGAAAAGGCAGGAGAGTGGTCAGGTACTGTTTTCTCTCACTTGGCAAGCTGCGCACACAATCGCAGTGTTGTACAGCTTGTTTCATCACCTTTGCGAAGTTGCCGCTCTCTCCGGCTCCCGGAGACGAAGAAGCTGCTTCTTCGCGCAAAGACGATTCTGCCGCTCACAGTGCTCTGCGGTGTGTGTCTTCTGCCGAAAGAGGCACGGGAGCTGTGCTTAGCTCTGCAGAGCACCGTACCTTCGTCTTTAGCCTCTCTTCTCGTCTACATCTTAGCAAAAAGCTTTTCCACTCTGTCTGGCAAGGAGAAACTGTGCCAGCACAGAAAACATCTCCCATCGTGTTCTAGAGGCTGCACGGAGGTCTGCCGAGTGTTTTGCAAGAAGAGAAAGAAAGTTGTCCAAAACAGCTTGCAATCGAATGTTCATGTGACTAGAAAATGCAGGAGAGTGGTCAGGTACTGTTTTCTCTCATTTGGTAAGCTGCGCACACAATCGCATTTTTGTACAGATTGTTTCATCACCTTTGCGAAGTTGCCGCTCTCTCCGGCTCCCGGAGACGAAGAAGCTGCTTCTTCGCGCAAAGACGATTCTGCCGCTCACAGTGCTCTGCGGTGTGTGTCTTCTGCCGAAAGAGGCACGGGAGCTGTGCTTAGCTCTGCAGAGCACCGTACCTTTGTCTTTTGCCTCTCTTCTCGTCTACATCTTAGCAAAAAGCTTTTCCACTCTGTCTGGCAAGGAGAAACTCTGCCAGCACAAAAAACATCTCCCATCGTGTTCTAGAAGCTGAACGGAGGTCTGCCGAGTGTTTTGCAAGAAGAGAAAGAAAGTTGTCCAAAACAGCTTGCAATCCAATGTTCACGTGAATAGAAAAGGCAGGAGAGTGGTCAGGTACTGTTTTCTCTCAGTTGGCAAGCTGCGCACACAATCGCAGTGTTGTACAGCTTCTTTCATCACCTTTGCGAAGCTGCCGCTCTCTCCGGCTCCCGGAGACGAAGAAGATGCTTCTTCGTGCAAAGACGATTCTGCCCCTCACAGTGCTCTGCGGTGTGCGTCTTCTGCCGAAAGAGGCACGGGAGCTGTGCTTAGCTCTGCAGAGCACCGTACCTTCGTCTTTAGCCTCTCTTCTCGTCTACATCTTAGCAAAAAGCTTTTCCACTCTCTCTGGAAAAGAGAAACTGTGCCAGCACAGAAAACATCTCCCATCGTGTTCTAGAGGCTGCACGGAGGTCTGCCGAGTGTTTTGCAAGAAGAGAAAGAAAGTTGTCCAAAACAGCTTGCAATCGAATGTTCATGTGAATAGAAAAGGCAGGAGAGTGGTCAGGTACTGTTTTCTCTCAGTTGGCAAGCTGCGCACACAATCGCAGTGTTGTACAGCTTGTTTCATCACCTTTGCGAAGTTGCCGCTCTCTTCGGCTCCCGGAGACGAAGAAGCTGCTTCTTCGCGCAAAGACGATTCTGCCGCTCACAGTGCTCTGCGGTGTGTGTCTTCTGCCGAAAGAGGCCCGGGAGCTGTGCTTAGCTCTGCAGAGCACCGTACCTTCGTCTTTAGCCTCTCTTCTCGTCTACATCTTAGCAAAAAGCTTTTCCACTCTGTCTGGAAAGGAGAAACTGTGCCAGCACTGAAAACATCTCCCATCGTGTTCTAGAGGCTGCACGGAGGTCTGCCGAGTGTTTTGCAAGAAGAGAAAGAAAGTTGTCCAAAACAGCTTCCAATCCAATGTTCATGTGAATAGAAAAGGCAGGAGAGTGGTCAGGTACTGTTTTCTCTCACTTGGCAAGCTGCGCACACAATCGCAGTTTTGTACAGCTTGTTTCATCACCTTTGCGAAGTTGCCGCTCACTAGGGCTCCCGAAAACGAAGAAGCTGCTTCTTCGCGCAAAGACGATTCTGGCGCCCATAGTTCTCTGCGGTGTGCGGCTTCAGCCGAAAGAGGTCCGGGAGCGGTGCTTAGCTCAGCAGAGCACCGTACCTTCGTCTTTAGCCTCCCTTCTCGTCTACATCTTAGCAAAAAGCTTTTCCACTCTGTCTGGCGAGGAGAAACTCTGCCAGCACAGAAATCATCTCCCATCGTGTTCTAGAGGCTGCACGGAGGTCTGCCGAGTGTTTTGCAAGAAGAGAAAGAAAGTTGTCCAAAACAGCTTCCAATCGAATGTTCATGTGAATAGAAAAGGCAGGAGAGTGGTCAGGTACTGTTTTCTCTCAGTTGGCAAGCTGCGCACACAATCGCAGTGTTGTACAGCTTCTTTCATCACCTTTGCGAAGTTGCCGCTCTCTCCGGCTCCCGGAGACGAAGAAGCTGCTTCTTCGCGCAAAGACGATTCTTGCCGCTCACAGTGCTCTGCGGTGTGTGTCTTCTGCCGAAAGAGGCCCGGGAGCTGTGCTTAGCTCTGCAGAGCACCGTACCTTCGTCTTTAGCCTCTCTTCTCGTCTACATCTTAGCAAAAAGCTTTTCCACTCTGTCTGGCAAGGAGAAACTGTGCCAGCACAGAAAACATCTCCCATCGTGTTCTAGAGGCTGCACGGAGGTCTGCCGAGTGTTTTGCAAGAAGAGAAAGAAAGTTGTCCAAAACAGCTTCCAATCCAATGTTCACGTGAATAGAAAAGGCAGGAGAGTGGTCAGGTACTGTTTTCTCTCCGTTGGCAAGCTGCGCACACAATCGCAGTGTTGTACAGCTTGTTTCATCACCTTTGCGAAGTTGCCGCTCTCTCCGGCTCCCGGAGACGAAGAAGATGCTTCTTCGCGCAAAGACGGTTCTGCACCTCACAGTGCTCTGCAGAGCACCGTGCCTTCGTCTTTAGCCTGTCTTCTCGTCTACATCTTAGCAAAAAGCTTTTCCACTCTGTCTGGCAAGGAGAAACTGTGCCAGCACAAAAAACATCTCCCATCGTGTTCTAGAAGCTGCACGGAAGTCTGCCGAGTGTTTTGCAAGAAGAGAAAGAAAGTTGTCCAAAACAGCTTGCAATCCAATGTTCACGTGAATAGAAAAGGCAGGAGAGTGGTCAGGTACTGTTTTCTCTCAGTTGGCAAGCTGCGCACACAATCGCAGTGTTGTACAGCTTGTTTCATCACCTTTGCGAAGTTGCCGCTCTCTCCGGCTCCCGGAGACGAAGAAGCTGCTTCTTCGCGCAAAGACGATTCTGCCGCTCACAGTGCTCTGCGGTGTGTGTCTTCTGCCGAAAGAGGCACGGGAGCTGTGCTTAGCTCTGCAGAGCACCGTACCTTCGTCTTTAGCCTCTCTTCTCGTCTACATCTTAGCAAAAAGCTTTTCCACTCTGTCTGGCAAGGAGAAACTGTGCCAGCACAGAAAACATCTCCCATCGTGTTCTAGAGGCTGCACGGAGGTCTGCCGAGTGTTTTGCAAGAAGAGAAAGAAAGTTGTCCAAAACAGCTTCCAATCGAATGTTCATGTGACTAGAAAATGCAGGAGAGTGGTCAGGTACTGTTTTCTCTCATTTGGTAAGCTGCGCACACAATCGCATTTTTGTACAGATTGTTTCATCACCTTTGCGAAGTTGCCGCTCTCTCCGGCTCCCGGAGACGAAGAAGCTGCTTCTTCGCGCAAAGACGATTCTGCCGCTCACAGTGCTCTGCGGTGTGTGTCTTCTGCCGAAAGAGGCACGGGAGCTGTGCTTAGCTCTGCAGAGCACCGTACCTTTGTCTTTTGCCTCTCTTCTCGTCTACATCTTAGCAAAAAGCTTTTCCACTCTGTCTGGCAAGGAGAAACTGTGCCAGCACAAAAAACATCTCCCATCGTGTTCTAGAAGCTGAACGGAGGTCTGCCGAGTGTTTTGCAAGAAGAGAAAGAAAGTTGTCCAAACAGCTTGCAATCCAATGTTCACGTGAATAGAAAAGGCAGGAGAGTGGTCAGGTACTGTTTTCTCTCAGTTGGCAAGCTGCGCACACAATCGCAGTGTTGTACAGCTTGTTTCATCACCTTTGCGAAGCTGCCGCTCTCTCCGGCTCCCGGAGACGTAGAAGATGCTTCTTCGCGCAAAGACGATTCTGCCCCTCACAGTGCTCTGCGGTGTGCGTCTTCTGCCGAAAGAGGCACGGGAGCTGTGCTTAGCTCTGCAGAGCACCGTACCTTCGTCTTTAGCCTCTCTTCTCGTCTACATCTTAGCAAAAAGCTTTTCCACTCTGTCTGGAAAGGAGAAACTGTGCCAGCACAGAAAACATCTCCCATCGTGTTCTAGAGGCTGCACGGAGGTCTGCCGAGTGTTTTGCAAGAAGAGAAAGAAAGTTGTCCAAAACAGCTTGCAATCGAATGTTCATGTGAATAGAAAAGGCAGGAGAGTGGTCAGGTACTGTTTTCTCTCAGTTGGCAAGCTGCGCACACAATCGCAGTGTTGTACAGCTTGTTTCATCACCTTTGCGAAGTTGCCGCTCTCTTCGGCTCCCGGAGACGAAGAAGCTGCTTCTTCGCGCAAAGACGATTCTGCCGCTCACAGTGCTCTGCGGTGTGTGTCTTCTGCCGAAAGAGGCCCGGGAGCTGTGCTTAGCTCTGCAGAGCACCGTACCTTCGTCTTTAGCCTCTCTTCTCGTCTACATCTTAGCAAAAAGCTTTTCCACTCTGTCTGGCAAGGAGAAACTGTGCCAGCACAGAAAACATCTCCCATCGTGTTCTAGAGGCTGCACGGAGGTCTGCCGAGTGCTTTGCAAGAAGAGAAAGAAAGTTGTCCAAAACAGCTTCCAATCCAATGTTCATGTGAATAGAAAAGGCAGGAGAGTGGTCAGGTACTGTTTTCTCTCACTTGGCAAGCTGCGCACACAATCGCAGTTTTGTACAGCTTGTTTCATCACCTTTGCGAAGTTGCCGCTCACTAGGGCTCCCGGAGACGAAGAAGCTGCTTCTTCGCGCAAAGACGATTCTGCCGCTCACAGTGCTCTGCAGAGCACCGTACCTTCGTCTTTAGCCTCTCTTCTCGTCTACATCTTAGCAAAAAGCTTTTCCACTCTGTCTGGCAAGGAGAAACTGTGCCAGCACAAAAAACATCTCCCATCGTGTTCTAGAAGCTGCACGGAGGTCTGCCGAGTGTTTTGCAAGAAGAGAAAGAAAGTTGTCCAAAACAGCTTGCAATCCAATGTTCACGTGAATAGAAAAGGCAGGAGAGTGGTCAGGTACTGTTTTCTCTCAGTTGGCAAGCTGCGCACACAATCGCAGTGTTGTACAGCTTGTTTCATCACCTTTGCCCAGTTGCCGCTCTCTCCGGCTCCCGGAGACGAAGAAGCTGCTTCTTCGCGCAAAGACGATTCTGCCACTCACAGTGCTCTGCGGTGTGCGTCTTCTGCCGAAAGAGGCACGGGAGCTGTGCTTAGCTCTGCAGAGCACCGTACCTTCGTCTTTAGCCTCTCTTCTCGTCTACATCTTAGCAAAAAGCTTTTCCACTCTGTCTGGCAAGGAGAAACTGTGCCAGCACAGAAAACATCTCCCATCGTGTTCTAGAGGCTGCACGGAGGTCTGCCGAGTGTTTTGCAAGAAGAGAAAGAAAGTTGTCCAAAACAGCTTCCAATCGAATGTTCATGTGACTAGAAAAGGCAGGAGAGTGGTCAGGTACTCTTTTCTCTCATTTGGTAAGCTGCGCACACAATCGCAGTTTTGTACAGCTTGTTTCATCACCTTTGCGAAGTTGCCGCTCTCTCCGGCTCCCGGAGACGAAGAAGATGCTTCTTCGCGCAAAGACGATTCTGCCACTCACAGTGCTCTGCGGTGTGTGTCTTCTGCCGAAAGAGGCACGGGAGCTGTGCTTAGCTCTGCAGAGCACCGTACCTTTGTCTTTTGCCTCTCTTCTCGTCTACATCTTAGCAAAAAGCTTTTCCACTCTGTCTGGCAAGGAGAAACTGTGCCAGCACTGAAAACATCTCCCATCGTGTTCTAGAAGCTGAACGGAGGTCTGCCGAGTGTTTTGCAAGAAGAGAAAGAAAGTTGTCCAAAACAGCTTGCAATCCAATGTTCACGTGAATAGAAAAGGCAGGAGAGTGGTCAGGTACTGTTTTCTCTCACTTGGCAAGCTGCGCACACAATCGCAGTGTTGTACAGCTTGTTTCATCACCTTTGCGAAGCTGCCGCTCTCTCCGGCTCCCGGAGACGAAGAAGCTGCTTCTTCGCGCAAAGACGATTCTGCCGCTCACAGTGCTCTGCGGTGTGCGTCTTCTGCCGAAAGAGGCACGGGAGCTGTGCTTAGCTCTGCAGAGCACCGTACCTTCGTCTTTAGCCTCTCTTCTCGTCTACATCTTAGCAAAAAGCTTTTCCATTCTGGCTGGCAAGGAGAAACTGTGCCAGCACAGAAAACATCACCCATCGTGTTCTAGAGGCTGCACGGAGGTCTGCCGAGTGTTTTGCAAGAAGAGAAAGAAAGTTGTCCAAAACAGCTTCCAATCCAATGTTCATGTGAATAGAAAAGGCAGGAGAGTGGTCAGGTACTGTTTTCTCTCATTTGGCAAGCTGCGCACACAATCGCAGTTTTGTAAAGCTTGTTTCATCACCTTAGCGAAGTTGCCGCTCTCTCCGGCTCCCGGAGACGAAGAAGCTGCTTCTTCGCGCAAAGACGATTCTGCCGCTCACAGTGCTCTGCAGAGCAACGTACCTTCGTCTTTAGCCTCTCTTCTCGTCTACATCTTAGCAAAACGCTTTTCCACTCTGTCTGGCAAGGAGAAACTGTGCCAGCACAAAAAACATCTCCCATCGTGTTCTAGAGGCTGCACGGAGGTCTGCCGAGTGTTTTGCAAGAAGAGAAAGAAAGTTGTCCAAAACAGCTTCCAATCCAATGTTCATGTGAATAGAAAACGCAGGAGAGTGGTCAGGTACTGTTTTCTCTCAGTTGGCAAGCTGCGCACACAATCGCAGTGTTGTACAGCTTGTTTCATCACCTTTGCCAAGTTGCCGCTCACTCCGGCTCCCGGAGACGAAGAAGCTGCTTCTTCGCGCAAAGACGATTCTGCCGCTCACAGTGCTCTGCGGTGTGTGTCTTCTGCCGAAAGAGGCACGGGAGCTGTGCTTAGCTCTGCAGAGCACCGTACCTTCGTCTTTAGCCTCTCTTCTCGTCTACATCTTAGCAAAAAGCTTTTCCACTCTGTCTGGGAAGGAGAAATTGTGCCAGCACAGAAAACATCTCCCATCGTGTTCTAGAGGCTGCACGGAGGTCTGCCGAGTGTTTTGCAAGAAGAGAAAGAAAGTTGTCCAAAACAGCTTCCAATCCAATGTTCATGTGAATAGAAAAGGCAGGAGAGTGGTCAGGTACTGTTTTCTCTCAGTTGGCAAGCTGAGCACACAATCGCAGTGTTGTACAGCTTGTTTCATCACCTTTGCCCAGTTGCCGCTCTCTCCGGCTCCCGGAGACGAAGAAGCTGCTTCTTCGCGCAAAGACGATTCTGCCGCTCACAGTGCTCTGCGGTGTGCGTCTTCTGCCGAAAGAGGCACGGGAGCTGTGCTTAGCTCTGCAGAGCACCGTACCTTCGTCTTTAGCCTCTCTTCTCGTCTACATCTTAGCAAAAAGCTTTTCCACTCTGTCTGGCAAGGAGAAACTGTGCCAGCACTGAAAACATCTCCCATCGTGTTCTAGAGGCTGCACGGAGGTCTGCCGAGTGTTTTGCAAGAAGAGAAAGAAAGTTGTCCAAAACAGCTTCCAATCGAATGTTCATGTGAATAGAAAAGGCAGGAGAGTTGTCAGATACTGATTTCTCTCATTTGGTAAGCTGCGCACACAATCGCAGTTTTGTACAGCTTGTTTCATCACCTTTGCGAAGTTGCCGCTCTCTCCGGCTCCCGGAGACGAAGAAGCTGCTTCTTCGCGCAAAGACGATTCTGCCGCTCACAGTGCTCTGCGGTGTGTGTCTTCTGCCGAAAGACGCACACGAGCTGTGCTTAGCTCTGCAGAGCACCGTACCTTCGTCTTTAGCCTCTCTTCTCGTCTACATCTTAGCAAAAAGCTTTTCCACTCTGTCTGGCAAGGAGAAACTGTGCCAGCACAAAAAACATCTCCCATCGTGTTCTAGAGGCTGCACGGAGGTCTGCCGAGTGTTTTGCAAGAAGAGAAAGAAAGTTGTCCAAAACAGCTTGCAATCCAATATTCACGTGAATAGAAAAGGCAGGAGAGTGGTCAGGTACTGTTTTCTCTCAGTTGGCAAGCTGCGCACACAATCGCAGTGTTGTACAGCTTGTTTCATCACCTTTGCGAAGCTGCCGCTCTCTCCGGCTCCCGGAGACGAAGAAGCCGCTTCTTCGCGAAAAGACGATTCTGCCCCTCACAGTGCTCTGCGGTGTGCGTCTTCTGCCGAAAGAGGCACGGGAGCTGTGCTTAGCTCTGCAGAGCACCGTACCTTCGTCTTTAGCGTCTCTTCTCGTCTACATCTTAGCAAAGAGCTTTGCCACTCTGTCTGGCAAGGAGAAACTGTGCCAGCACAGAAAACATCTCCCATCGTGTTCTAGAGGCTGCACGGAGGTCTGCCGAGTGTTTTGCAAGAAGAGAAAGAAAGTTGTCCAAAACAGCTTCCAATCCAATATTCATGTGACTAGAAAAGGCAGGAGAGTGGTCAGGTACTGTTTTCTCTCAGTTGGCAAGCTGCGCACACAATCGCAGTGTTGTACAGCTTGTTTCATCACCTTTGCCAAGTTGCCGCTCACTCCGGCTCCCGGAGACGAAGAAGCTGCTTCTTCGCGCAAAGACGATTCTGCCGCTCACAGTGCTCTGCGGTGTGCGTCTTCTGCCGAAAGAGGCACGGGAGCTGTGCTTAGCTCTGCAGAGCACCGTACCTTCGTCTTTAGCCTCTCTTCTCGTCTACATCTTAGCAAAAAGCTTTTCCACTCTGTCTGGCGAGGAGAAACTGTGCCAGCACAAAAAACATCTCCCATCGTGTTCTAGAGGCTGCACGGAGGTCTGCCGAGTGTTTTGCAAGAAGAGAAAGAAAGTTGTCCAAAACAGCTTCCAATCGAATGTTCATGTGAATAGAAAAGGCAGGAGAGTGGTCAGATACTGTTTTCTCTCATTTGGTAAGCTGCGCACACAATCGCAGTGTGGTACAGCTTGTTTCATCACCTTTGCGAAGTTGCCGCTCTCTCCGGCTCCCGGAGACGAAGAAGCTGCTTCTTCGCGCAAAGACGATTCTGCCGCTCACAGTGCTCTTCAGAGCACCGCACCTTCGTCTTTAGCCTCTCTTCTCTTCTACATCTTAGCAAAAAGCTTTTCCACTCTGTCTGGCAAGGAGAAACTGTGCCAGCACTGAAAACATCTCCCATCGTGTTCTAGAAGCTGCACGGTGGTCTGCCGAGTGTTTTGCATAAAGAGAAAGAAAGTTGTCCAAAACAGCTTGCAATCGAATGTTCATGTGAATAGAAAAGGCAGGAGAGTGGTCAGGTACTGTTTTCTCTCCGTTGGCAAGCTGCGCACACAATCGCAGTGTTGTACAGCTTGTTTCATCACCTTTGCCCAGTTGCCGCTCTCTCCGGCTCCCGGAGACGAAGAAGCTGCTTCCTCGCGCAAAGACGATTCTGCCGCTCACAGTGCTCTGCGGTGTGCGTCTTCTGCCGAAAGAGGCACGGGAGCTGTGCTTAGCTCTGCAGAGCACCGTACCTTCGTCTTTAGCCTCTCTTCTCGTCTACATCTTAGCAAAAAGCTTTTCCACTCTGTCTGGCAAGGAGAAACTGTGCCAGCACAAAAAACATCTCCCATCGTGTTCTAGAGGCTGCACGGAGGTCTGCCCAGTGTTTTGCAAGAAGAGAAAGAAAGTTGTCCAAAACAGCTTCCAATCCAATGTTCATGTGACTAGAAAAGGCAGGAGAGTGGTCAGGTACTGTTTTCTCTCAGTTGGCAAGCTGCGCACACAATCGCAGTGTTGTACAGCTTGTTTCATCACCTTTGCGAAGTTGCCGCTCTCTCCGGCTCCCGGAGACGAAGAAGCTGCTTCTTCGCGCAAAGACGATTCTGCCGCTCACAGTGCTCTGCGGTGTGCGTCTTCTGCCGAAAGAGGCACGGGAGCTGTGCTTAGCTCTGCAGAGCACCGTACCTTCGTCTTTAGCCTCTCTTCTCGTCTACATCTTAGCAAAAAGCTTTTCCACTCTGTCTGGCAAGGAGAAACTGTGCCAGCACAAAAAACATCTCCCATCGTGTTCTAGAAGCTGCACGGAGGTCTGCCGAGTGTTTTGCAAGAAGAGAAAGAAAGTTGTCCAAAACAGCTTGCAATCCAATGTTCACGTGAATAGAGAAGGCAGGAGAGTGGTCAGGTACTGTTTTCTCTCAGTTGGCAAGCTGCGCACACAATCGCAGTGTTGTACAGATTGTTTCATCACCTTTGCGAAGTTGCCGCTCACTAGGGCTCCCGGAGACGAAGAAGCTGCTTCTTCGCGCAAAGACGATTCTGCCGCTCACACTGCTCTTCAGAGCACCGTACCTTCGTCTTTAGCCTCTCTTCTCGTCTACATCTTAGCAAAACGCTTTTCCACTCTGTCTGGCAAGGAGAAACTGTGCCAGCGCAAAAAACATCTCCCATCGTGTTCTAGAGGCTGCACGGAGGTCTGCCGAGTGTTTTGCAAGAAGAGAAAGAAAGTTGTCCAAAACAGCTTCCAATCCAATGTTCATGTGACTAGAAAAGGCAGGAAGGTGGTCAGGTACTGTTTTCTCTCACTTGGCAAGCTGCGCACACAATCGCAGTGTTGTACAGCTTGTTTCATCACCTTTGCCAAGTTGCCGCTCACTCCGGCTCCCGGAGACGAAGAAGCTGCTTCTTCGCGCAAAGACGATTCTGCCGCTCACAGTGCTCTGCGGTGTGCGTCTTCTGCCGAAAGAGGCACGGGAGCTGTGCTTAGCTCTGCAGAGCACCGTACCTTCGTCTTTAGCCTCTCTTCTCGTCTACATCTTAGCAAAAAGCTTTTCCACTCTGTCTGGAAAGGAGAAACTGTGCCAGCACAGAAAACATCTCCCATCGTGTTCTAGAGGCTGCACGGAGGTCTGCCGAGTGTTTTGCAAGAAGAGAAAGAAAGTTGTCCAAAACAGCTTCCAATCTAATGTTCATGTGACTAGAAAAGGCAGGAGAGTGGTCAGGTACTGTTTTCTCTCACTTGGCTAGCTGCGCACACAATCGCAGTGTTGTACAGCTTGTTTCATCACCTTTGCCAAGTTGCCGCTCTCTCCGGCTCCCGGAGACGAAGAAGCTGCTTCTTCGCGCAAAGACGATTCTGCCGCTCACAGTGCTCTGCGGTGTGTGTCTTCTGCCGAAAGAGGCACGGGAGCTGTGCTTAGCTCTGCAGAGCACCGTACCTTCGTCTTTAGCCTCTCTTCTCGTCTACATCTTAGCAAAAAGCTTTTCCACTCTGTCTGGCAAGGAGAAACTGTGCCAGCACAAAAAACATCTCCCATCGTGTTCTAGAGCCTGCACGGAGGTCTGCCGAGTGTTTTGCAAGAAGAGAAAGAAAGTTGTCCAAAACAGCTTCCAATCCAAAGTTCATGTGACTAGAAAACGCAGGAGAGTGGTCAGGTACTGTTTTCTCTCAGTTGGCAAGCTGCGCACACAATCGCAGTGTTGTACAGATTGTTTCATCACCTTTGCAAAGTTGCCGCTCACTCCGGCTCCCGGAGACGAAGAAGCTGCTTCTTCGCGCAAAGACGATTCTGCCGCTCACAGTGGTCTGCGGTGTGTGTCTTCTGCCGAAAGAGGCACGGGAGCTGTGCTTAGCTCTGCAGAGCACCGTACCTTCGTCTTTAGCCTCTCTTCTCGTCTACATCTTAGCAAAAAGCTTTTCCACTCTGTCTGGCAAGGAGAAACTGTGCCAGCACAAAAAACATCTCCCATCGTGTTCTAGAGGCTGCACTGTGTTCAGCAGAGTTCTTTGCAAGAAGAGAAAGAAAGTTGTCCAAAACAGCTTCCAATCGAATGTTCATGTGAATAGAAAAGGCAGGAGAGTGGTCAGGTACTGTTTTCTCTCAGTTGGTAAGCTGCGCACACAATCGCAGTTTTGTACAGCTTGTTTCATCACCTTTGCGAAGTTGCCGCTCTCTCCGGCTCCCGGAGACGAAGAAGCTGCTTCTTCGCGCAAAGACGATTCTGCCGCTCACAGAGCTCTGCAGAGCACCGTACCTTCGTCTTTAGCCTCTCTTCTCGTCTACATCTTAGCAAAACGCTTTTCCACTCTGTCTGGCAAGGAGAAACTGTGCCAGCACAAAAAACATCTCCCATCGTGTTCTAGAGGCTGCACGGAGGTCTGCCGATTGTTTTGCAAGAAGAGAAAGAAAGTTGTCCAAAACAGCTTCCAATCCAATGTTCATGTGACTAGAAAAGGCAGGAGAGTGGTCAGGTACTGTTTTCTCTCAGTTGGCAAGCTGCGCACACAATCGCAGTGTTGTACAGCTTGTTTCATCACCTTTGCCAAGTTGCCGCTCACTCCGGCTCCCGGAGACGAAGAAGCTGCTTCTTCGCGCAAAGACGATTCTGCCCCTCACAGTGCTCTGCGGTGTGTGTCTTCTGCCGAAAGAGGCACGGGAGCTGTGCTTAGCTCTGCAGAGAACCGTACCTTCGTCTTTAGCCTCTCTTCTCGTCTACATCTTAGCAAAAAGCTTTTCCACTCTGTCTGGCAAGGAGAAATTGCGCCAGCACAGAAAACATCTCCCATCGTGTTCGAGAAGCGGCACGGAGGTCTGCCGAGTGTTTTGCAAGAAGAGAAAGAAAGTTGTCCAAAACAGCTTGCAATCGAATGTTCATGTGAATAGAAAAGGCAGGAGAGTTGTCAGGTACTGTTTTCTCTCAGTTGGTAAGCTGAGCACACAATCGCAGTGTTGTACAGCTTGTTTCATCACCTTTGCGAAGTTGCCGCTCTCTCCGGCTCCCGGAGACGAAGAAGCTGCTTCTTCGCGCAAAGACGATTCTGCCGCTCACAGTGCTCTGCAGAGCACCGTACCTTCGTCTTTAGCCTCTCTTCTCATCTACATCTTAGCAAAAAGCTTTTTCCACTCTGTCTGGCAAGGAGAAACTGTGCCAGCACAAAAAACATCTCCCATCGTGTTCTAGAGGCTGCACTGAGTTCAGCAGAGTTCTTTGCAAGAAGAGAAAGAAAGTTGTCCAAAACAGCTTCCAATCCAATGTTCATGTGAATAGAAAAGGCAGGAGAGTGGTCAGGTAATGTTTTCTCTCACTTGGCAAGCTGCGCACACAATCGCAGTTTTGTACAGCTTGTTTCATCACCTTTGCGAAGTTGCCGCTCACTAGGGCACCCGGAGACGAAGAAGCTGCTTCTTCGCGCAAGGACGATTCTGCCGCTCACAGTGCTCTGCAGGGCACCGTACCTTCGTCTTTAGCCTCTCTTCTCGTCTACATCTTAGCAAAAAGCTTTTCCACTCTGTCTGGCAAGGAGAAACTGTGCCAGCACAAAAAACATCTCCCATCGTGTTCTAGAAGCTGCACGGAGGTCTGCCGAGTGTTTTGCAAGAAGAGAAACAAAGTTGTCCAAAACAGCTTGCAATCCAATGTTCACGTGAATAGAAAAGGCAGGAGAGTGGTCAGGTACTGTTTTCTCTCAGTTGGCAAGCTGCGCACACAATCGCAGTGTTGTAGAGCTTGTTTCATCACCTTTGCCCAGTTGCCGCTCTCTCCGGCTCCCGGAGACGAAGAAGCTGCTTCTTCGCGCAAAGACGATTCTGCCGCTCACAGTGCTCTACGGTGTGCGTCTTCTGCCGAAAGAGGCACGGGAGCTGTGCTTAGCTCTGCAGAGCACCGTACCTTCGTCTTTAGCCTCTCTTCTCGTCTACATCTTAGCAAAAAGCTTTTCCACTCTGTCTGGCAAGGAGAAACTGTGCCAGCACAGAAAACATCTCCCATCGTGTTCTAGAGGCTGAACGGAGGTCGGCCGAGTGTTTTGCAAGAAGAGAAAGAAAGTTGTCCAAAACAGCTTCCAATCGAATGTTCATGTGACTAGAAAAGGCAGGAGAGTGGTCAGGTACTCTTTTCTCTCATTTGGTAAGCTGCGCACACAATCGCAGTTTTGTACAGCTTGTTTCATCACCTTTGCGAAGTTGCCGCTCTCTCCGGCTCCCGGAGACGAAGAAGCTGCTTCTTCGCGCAAAGACGATTCTGCCGCTCACAGTGCTCTGCGGTGTGTGTCTTCTGCCGAAAGAGGCACGGGAGCTGTGCTTAGCTCTGCAGAGCACCGTACCTTTGTCTTTTGCCTCTCTTCTCGTCTACATATTAGCAAAAAGCTTTTCCACTCTGTCTGGCAAGGAGAAACTGTGCCAGCACAAAAAACATCTCCCATCGTGTTCTAGAAGCTGAACGGAGGTCTGCCGAGTGTTTTGCAAGAAGAGAAAGAAAGTTGTCCAAAACAGCTTGCAATCCAATGTTCACGTGAATAGAAAAGGCAGGAGAGTGGTCAGGTACTGTTTTCTCTCAGTTGGCAAGCTGCGCACACAATCGCAGTGTTGTACAGCTTGTTTCATCACCTTTGCGAAGCTGCCGCTCTCTCCGGCTCCCGGAGACGAAGAAGCTGCTTCTTCGCGCAAAGACGATTCTGCCGCTCACAGTGCTCTGCGGTGTGCGTCTTCTGCCGAAAGAGGCACGGGAGCTGTGCTTAGCTCTGCAGAGCACCGTACCTTCGTCTTTAGCCTCTCTTCTCGTCTACATCTTAGCAAAAAGCTTTTCCACTCTGTCTGGCAAGGAGAAACTGTGCCAGCACAGAAAACATCTCCCATCGTGTTCTAGAGGCTGCACGGAGGTCTGCCGAGTGTTTTGCAAGAAGAGAAAGAAAGTTGTCCAAAACAGCTTCCAATCGAATGTTCATGTGAATAGAAAAGGCAGGAGAGTGGTCAGGTACTGTTTTCTCTCAGTTGGCAAGCTGCGCACACAATCGCAGTTTTGTAAAGCTTGTTTCATCACCTTAGCGAAGTTGCCGCTCTCTCCGGCTCCCGGAGACGAAGAAGCTGCTTCTTCGCGCAAAGACGATTCTGCCGCTCACAGTGCTCTGCAGAGCAACGTACCTTCGTCTTTAGCCTCTCTTCTCGTCTACATCTTAGCAAAATGCTTTTCCACTCTGTCTGGCAAGGAGAAACTGTGCCAGCACAAAAAACATCTCCCATCGTGTTCTAGAGGCTGCACGGAGGTCTGCCGAGTGTTTTGCAAGAAGAGAAAGAAAGTTGTCCAAAACAGCTTCCAATCCAATGTTCATGTGACTAGAAAAGGCAGGAGAGTGGTCAGGTACTGTTTTCTCTCACTTGGCAAGCTGCGCACACAATCGCAGTGTTGTACAGCTTGTTTCATCACCTTTGCCAAGTTGCCGCTCACTCCGGCTCCCGGAGACGAAGAAGCTGCTTCTTCGCGCAAAGACGATTCTGCCGCTCACAGTGCTCTGCGGTGTGTGTCTTCTGCCGAAAGAGGCACGGGAGCTGTGCTTAGCTCTGCAGAGCACCGTACCTTCGTCTTTAGCCTCTCTTCTCGTCTACATCTTAGCAAAAAGCTTTTCCACTCTGTCTGGCAAGGAGAAATTGTGCCAGCACAGAAAACATCTCCCATCGTGTTCTAGAGGCTGCACGGAGGTCTGCCGAGTGTTTTGCAAGAAGAGAAAGAAAGTTGTCCAAAACAGCTTCCAATCGAATGTTCATGTGAATAGAAAAGGCAGGAGAGTGGTCAGGTACTGTTTTCTCTCAGTTGGCAAGCTGAGCACACAATCGCAGTGTTGTACAGCTTGTTTCATCACCTTTGCGAAGTTGCCGCTCTCTCCGGCTCCCGGAGACGAAGAAGCTGCTTCTTCGCGCAAAGACGATTCTGCCGCTCACAGTGCTCTGCGGTGTGCGTCTTCTGCCGAAAGAGGCACGGGAGCTGTGCTTAGCTCTGCAGAGCACCGTACCTTCGTCTTTATCCTCTCTTCTGGTCTACATCTTAGCAAAAAGCTTTTCCACTCTGTCTGGCAAGGAGAAACTGTGCCAGCACTGAAAACATCTCCCATCGTGTTCTAGAGGCTGCACGGAGGTCTGCCGAGTGTTTTGCAAGAAGAGAAAGAAAGTTGTCCAAAACAGCTTCCAATCGAATGTTCATGTGAATAGAAAAGGCAGGAGAGTTGTCAGATACTGATTTCTCTCATTTGGTAAGCTGCGCACACAATCGCAGTTTTGTACAGCTTGTTTCATCACCTTTGCGAAGTTGACGCTCTCTCCGGCTCCCGGAGACGAAGAAGCTGCTTCTTCGCGCAAAGACGATTCTGCCGCTCACAGTGCTCTTCAGAGCACCGCACCTTCGTCTTTAGCCTCTCTTCTCTTCTACATCTTAGCAAAAAGCTTTTCCACTCTGTCTGGCAAGGAGAAACTGTGCCAGCACTGAAAACATCTCCCATCGTGTTCTAGAAGCTGCACGGAGGTCTGCCGAGTGTTTTGCAAGAAGAGAAAGAAAGTTGTCCAAAACAGCTTGCAATCGAATGTTCATGTGAATAGAAAAGGCAGGAGAGTGGTCAGGTACTGTTTTCTCTCAGTTGGCAAGCTGCGCACACAATCGCAGTGTTGTACAGCTTGTTTCATCACCTCTGCGAAGTTGCCGCTCTCTCCGGCTCCCGGAGACGAAGAAGCTGCTTCTTCGCGCAAAGACGATTCTGCCGCTCACAGTGCTCTGCGGTGTGCGTCTTCTGCCGAAAGAGGCACGGGAGCGGTGCTTAGCTCTGCAGAGCACCGTACCTTCGTCTTTAGCCTCTCTTCTCGTCTACATCTTAGCAAAAAGCTTTTCCACTCTGTCTGGCAAGGAGAAACTGTGCCAGCACAAAAAACATCTCCCATCGTGTTCTAGAGGCTGCACGGAGGTCTGCCGAGTGTTTTGCAAGAAGAGAAAGAAAGTTGTCCAAAACAGCTTCCAATCGAATGTTCATGTGACTAGAAAAGGCAGGAGAGTGGTCAGGTACTGTTTTCTCTCAGTTGGCAAGCTGCGCACACAATCGCAGTGTTGTACAGCTTGTTTCATCACCTTTGCGAAGTTGCCGCTCTCTCCGGCTCCCGGAGACGAAGAAGCTGCTTCTTCGCGCAAAGACGATTCTGCCGCTCGCAGTGCTCTGCGGTGTGCGTCTTCTGCCGAAAGAGGCACGGGAGCTGTGCTTAGCTCTGCAGAGCACCGTACCTTCGTCTTTAGCCTTTCTTCTCGTCTACATCTTAGCAAAAAGCTTTTCCACTCTGTCTGGCAAGGAGAAACTGTGCCAGCACAAAAAACATCTCCCATCGTGTTCTAGAAGCTGCACGGAGGTCTGCCGAGTGTTTTGCAAGAAGAGAAAGAAAGTTGTCCAAAACAGCTTGCAATCCAATGTTCACGTGAATAGAGAAGGCAGGAGTGTGGTCAGGTACTGTTTTCTCTCAGTTGGCAAGCTGCGCACACAATCGCAGTGTTGTACAGATTGTTTCATCACCTTTGCGAAGTTGCCGCTCACTAGGGCTCCCGGAGACGAAGAAGCTGCTTCTTCGCGCAAAGACGATTCTGCCGCTCACACTGCTCTTCAGAGCACCGTACCTTCGTCTTTAGCCTCTCTTCTCGTCTACATCTTAGCAAAACGCTTTTCCACTCTGTCTGGCAAGGAGAAACTGTGCCAGCGCAAAAAACATCTCCCATCGTGTTCTAGAGGCTGCACGGAGGTCTGCCGAGTGTTTTGCAAGAAGAGAAAGAAAGTTGTCCAAAACAGCTTCCAATCCAATGTTCATGTGACTAGAAAAGGCAGGAAGGTGGTCAGGTACTGTTTTCTCTCACTTGGCAAGCTGCGCACACAATCGCAGTGTTGTACAGCTTGTTTCATCACCTTTGCCAAGTTGCCGCTCACTCCGGCTCCCGGAGACGAAGAAGCTGCTTCTTCGCGCAAAGACGATTCTGCCGCTCACAGTGCTCTGCGGTGTGCGTCTTCTGCCGAAAGAGGCACGGGAGCTGTGCTTAGCTCTGCAGAGCACCGTACCTTCGTCTTTAGCCTCTCTTCTCGTCTACATCTTAGCAAAAAGCTTTTCCACTCTGTCTGGAAAGGAGAAACTGTCCCAGCACAGAAAACATCTCCCATCGTGTTCTAGAGGCTGCACGGAGGTCTGCCCAGTGTTTTGCAAGAAGAGAAAGAAAGTTGTCCAAAACAGCTTCCAATCCAATGTTCATGTGACTAGAAAAGGCAGGAGAGTGGTCAGGTACTGTTTTCTCTCACTTGGCTAGCTGCGCACACAATCGCAGTGTTGTACAGCTTGTTTCATCACCTTTGCCAAGTTGCCGCTCTCTCCGGCTCCCGGAGACGAGGAAGCTGCTTCTTCGCGCAAAGACGATTCTGCCGCTCACAGTGCTCTGCGGTGTGTGTCTTCTGCCGAAAGAGGCCCGGGAGCTGTGCTTAGCTCTGCAGAGCACCGTACCTTCGTCTTTAGCCTCTCTTCTCGTCTACATCTTAGCAAAAAGCTTTTCCACTCTGTCTGGCAAGGAGAAACTGTGCCAGCACAAAAAACATCTCCCATCGTGTTCTAGAGGCTGCACGGAGGTCTGCCGAATGTTTTGCAAGAAGAGAAAGAAAGTTGTCCAAAACAGCTTCCAATCCAATGTTCATGTGAATAGAAAAGGCAGGAGAGTGGTCAGGTACTGTTTTCTCTCAGTTGGCAAGCTGCGCACACAATCGCAGTGTTGTACAGATTGTTTCATCACCTTTGCAAAGTTGCCGCTCACTCCGGCTCCCGGAGACGAAGAAGCTGCTTCTTCGCGCAAAGACGATTCTGCCGCTCACAGTGCTCTGCGGTGTGTGTCTTCTGCCGAAAGAGGCACGGGAGCTGTGCTTAGCTCTGCAGAGCACCGTACCTTCGTCTTTAGCCTCTCTTCTCGTCTACATCTTAGCAAAAAGCTTTTCCACTCTGTCTGGCAAGGAGAAACTGTGCCAGCACAAAAAACATCTCCCATCGTGTTCTAGAGGCTGCACTGAGTTCAGCAGAGTTCTTTGCAAGAAGAGAAAGAAAGTTGTCCAAAACAGCTTGCAATCGAATGTTCATGTGAATAGAAAAGGCAGGAGAGTGGTCAGGTACTGTTTTCTCTCAGTTGGTAAGCGGCGCACACAATCGCAGTTTTGTACAGCTTGTTTCATCACCTTTGCGAAGTTGCCGCTCTCTCCGGCTCCCGGAGACGAAGAAGCTGCTTCTTCGCGCAAAGACGATTCTGCCGCTCACTGAGCTCTGCAGAGCACCGTACCTTCGTCTTTAGCCTCTCTTCTCGTCTACATCTTAGCAAAACGCTTTTCCACTCTGTCTGGCAAGGAGAAACTGTGCCAGCACAAAAAACATCTCCCATCGTGTTCTAGAGGCTGCACGGAGGTCTGCCGATTGTTTTGCAAGAAGAGAAAGAAAGTTGTCCAAAACAGCTTCCAATCCAATGTTCATGTGACTAGAAAAGGCAGGAGAGTGGTCAGGTACTGTTTTCTCTCAGTTGGCAAGCTGCGCACGCAATCGCAGTGTTGTACAGCTTGTTTCATCACCTTTGCCAAGTTGCCGCTCACTCCGGCTCCCGGAGACGAAGAAGCTGCTTCTTCGCGCAAAGACGATTCTGCCCCTCACAGTGCTCTGCGGTGTGTGTCTTCTGCCGAAAGAGGCACGGGAGCTGTGCTTAGCTCTGCAGAGAACCGTACCTTCGTCTTTAGCCTCTCTTCTCGTCTACATCTTAGCAAAAAGCTTTTCCACTCTGTCTGGCAAGGAGAAATTGTGCCAGCACAGAAAACATCTCCCATCGTGTTCGAGAAGCTGCACGGAGGTCTGCCGAGTGTTTTGCAAGAAGAGAAAGAAAGTTGTCCAAAACAGCTTGCAATCGAATGTTCATGTGAATAGAAAAGGCAGGAGAGTGGTCAGGTACTGTTTTCTCTCAGTTGGCATGCTGAGCACACAATCGCAGTGTTGTACAGCTTGTTTCATCACCTTTGCGAAGTTGCCGCTCTCTCCGGCTCCCGGAGACGCAGAAGCTGCTTCTTCGCGCAAAGACGATTCTGCCGCTCACAGTGCTCTGCAGAGCACCGTACCTTCGTCTCTAGCCTCTCTTCTCGTCTACATCTTAGCAAAAAGCTTTTTCCACTCTGTCTGGCAAGGAGAAAGTGTGCCAGCACAAAAAACATCTCCCATCGTGTTCTAGAGGCTGCACTGAGTTCAGCAGAGTTCTTTGCAAGAAGAGAAAGAAAGTTGTCCAAAACAGCTTCCAATCGAATGTTCATGTGAATAGAAAAGGCAGGAGAGTGGTCAGGTACTGTTTTCTCTCAGTTGGTAAGCTGCGCACACAATCGCAGTGTTGTACAGCTTGTTTCATCACCTTTGCGAAGTTGCCGCTCTCTCCGGCTCCCGGAGACGAAGAAGCTGCCTCTTCGCGCAAAGACGATTCTGCCGCTCACAGTGCTCTGCAGAGCACCGTACCTTCGTCTTTAGCCTCTCTTCTCGTCTACATCTTAGCAAAAAGCTTTTCCACTCTGTCTGGCAAGGAGAAACTGTGCCAGCACTGAAAACATCTCCCATCGTGTTCTAGAGGCTGCACGGAGGTCTGCCGAGTGTTTTGCAAGAAGAGAAAGAAAGTTGTCCAAAACAGCTTCCAATCGAATGTTCATGTGAATAGAAAAGGCAGGAGAGTTGTCAGATACTGATTTCTCTCATTTGGTAAGCTGCGCACACAATCGCAGTTTTGTACAGCTTGTTTCATCACCTTTGCGAAGTTGCCGCTCTCTCCGGCTCCCGGAGACGAAGAAGCTGCTTCTTCGCGCAAAGACGATTCTGCCGCTCACAGTGCTCTGCGGTGTGTGTCTTCTGCCGAAAGAGGCACGCGAGCTGTGCTTAGCTCTGCAGAGCACCGTACCTTCGTCTTTAGCCTCTCTTCTCGTCTACATCTTAGCAAAAAGCTTTTCCACTCTGTCTGGCAAGGAGAAACTGTGCCAGCACAAAAAACATCTCCCATCGTGTTCTAGAGGCTGCACGGAGGTCTGCCGAGTGTTTTGCAAGAAGAGAAAGAAAGTTGTCCAAAACAGCTTGCAATCCAATATTCACGTGAATAGAAAAGGCAGGAGAGTGGTCAGGTACTGTTTTCTCTCAGTTGGCAAGCTGCGCACACAATCGCAGTGTTGTACAGCTTGTTTCATCACCTTTGCGAAGCTGCCGCTCTCTCCGGCTCCCGGAGACGAAGAAGCTGCTTCTTCGCGAAAAGACGATTCTGCCCCTCACAGTGCTCTGCGGTGTGCGTCTTCTGCCGAAAGAGGCACGGGAGCTGTGCTTAGCTCTGCAGAGCACCGTACCTTCGTCTTTAGCGTCTCTTCTCGTCTACATCTTAGCAAAAAGCTTTTCCACTCTGTCTGGCAAGGAGAAACTGTGCCAGCACAGAAAACATCTCCCATCGTGTTCTAGAGGCTGCACGGAGGTCTGCCGAGTGTTTTGCAAGAAGAGAAACAAAGTTGTCCAAAACAGCTTCCAATCCAATGTTCATGTGACTAGAAAAGGCAGGAGAGTGGTCAGGTACTGTTTTCTCTCACTTGGCAAGCTGCCCACACAATCGCAGTGTTGTACAGCTTGTTTCATCACCTTTGCCAAGTTGCCGCTCACTCCGGCTCCCGGAGACGAAGAAGCTGCTTCTTCGCGCAAAGACGATTCTGCCGCTCACAGTGCTCTGCGGTGTGCGTCTTCTGCCGAAAGAGGCACGGGAGCTGTGCTTAGCTCTGCAGAGCACCGTACCTTCGTCTTTAGCCTCTCTTCTCGTCTACATCTTAGCAAAAAGCTTTTCCACTCTGTCTGGCGAGGAGAAACTGTGCCAGCACAAAAAACATCTCCCATCGTGTTCTAGAGGCTGCACGGAGGTCTGCCGAGTGTTTTGCAAGAAGAGAAAGAAAGTTGTCCAAAACAGCTTCCAATCGAATGTTCATGTGAATAGAAAAGGCAGGAGAGTGGTCAGATACTGTTTTCTCTCATTTGGTAAGCTGCGCACACAATCGCAGTTTTGTACAGCTTGTTTCATCACCTTTGCGAAGTTGCCGCTCTCTCCGGCTCCCGGAGACGAAGAAGCTGCTTCTTCGCGCAAAGACGATTCTGCCGCTCACAGTGCTCTTCAGAGCACCGCACCTTCGTCTTTAGCCTCTCTTCTCTTCTACATCTTAGCAAAAAGCTTTTCCACTCTGTCTGGCAAGGAGAAACTGTGCCAGCACTGAAAACATCTCCCATCGTGTTCTAGAGGCTGCACGGAGGTCTGCCGAGTGTTTTGCATAAAGAGAAAGAAAGTTGTCCAAAACAGCTTGCAATCGAATGTTCATGTGAATAGAAAAGGCAGGAGAGTGGTCAGGTACTGTTTTCTCTCAGTTGGCAAGCTGCGCACACAATCGCAGTGTTGTACAGCTTGTTTCATCACCTCTGCGAAGTTTCCGCTCTCTCCGGCTCCCGGAGACGAAGAAGCTGCTTCTTCGCGCAAAGACGATTCTGCCGCTCACAGTGCTCTGCGGTGTGCGTCTTCTGCCGAAAGAGGCACGGGAGCTGTGCTTAGCTCTGCAGAGCACCGTACCTTTGTCTTTAGCCTCTCTTCTCGTCTACATCTTAGCAAAAAGCTTTTCCACTCTGTCTGGCAAGGAGAAACTGTGCCAGCACAAAAAACATCTCCCATCGTGTTCTAGAGGCTGCACGGAGGTCTGCCGAGTGTTTTGCAAGAAGAGAAAGAAAGTTGTCCAAAACAGCTTCCAATCCAATGTTCATGTGACTAGAAAAGGCAGGAGAGTGGTCAGGTACTGTTTTCTCTCACTTGGCAAGCTGCGCACACAATCGCAGTGTTGTACAGCTTGTTTCATCACCTTTGCCAAGTTGCCGCTCTCTCCGGCTCCCGGAGACGAAGAAGCTGCTTCTTCGCGCAAAGACGATTCTGCCGCTCACAGTGCTCTGCGGTGTGCGTCTTCTGCCGAAAGAGGCACGGGAGCTGTGCTTAGCTCTGCAGAGCACCGTACCTTCGTCTTTAGCCTCTCTTCTCGTCTACATCTTAGCAAAAAGCTTTTCCACTCTGTCTGGCAAGGAGAAACTGTGCCAGCACTGAAAACATCTCCCATCGTGTTCTAGAGGCTGCACGGAGGTCTGCCGAGTGTTTTGCAAGAAGAGAAAGAAAGTTGTCCAAAACAGCTTCCAATCGAATGTTCATGTGAATAGAAAAGGCAGGAGAGTTGTCAGATACTGATTTCTCTCATTTGGTAAGCTGCGCACACAATCGCAGTTTTGTACAGCTTGTTTCATCACCTTTGCGAAGTTGCCGCTCTCTCCGGCTCCCGGAGACGAAGAAGCTGCTTCTTCGCGCAAAGACGATTCTGCCGCTCACAGTACTCTGCGGTGTGTGTCTTCTGCCGAAAGAGGCACGCGAGCTGTGCTTAGCTCTGCAGAGCACCGTACCTTCGTCTTTAGCCTCTCTTCTCGTCTACATCTTAGCAAAAAGCTTTTCCACTCTGTCTGGCAAGGAGAAACTGTGCCAGCACAAAAAACATCTCCCATCGTGTTCTAGAGGCTGCACGGAGGTCTGCCGAGTGTTTTGCAAGAAGAGAAAGAAAGTTGTCCAAAACAGCTTGCAATCCAATATTCACGTGAATAGAAAAGGCAGGAGAGTGGTCAGGTACTGTTTTCTCTCAGTTGGCAAGCTGCGCACACAATCGCAGTGTTGTACAGCTTATTTCATCACCTTTGCGAAGCTGCCGCTCTCTCCGGCTCCCGGAGACGAAGAAGCTGCTTCTTCGCGAAAAGACGATTCTGCCCCTCACAGTGCTCTGCGGTGTGCGTCTTCTGCCGAAAGAGGCACGGGAGCTGTGCTTAGCTCTGCAGAGCACCGTACCTTCGTCTTTAGCGTCTCTTCTCGTCTACATCTTAGCAAAAAGCTTTTCCACTCTGTCTGGCAAGGAGAAACTGTGCCAGCACAGAAAACATCTCCCATCGTGTTCTAGAGGCTGCACGGAGGTCTGCCGAGTGTTTTGCAAGAAGAGAAAGAAAGTTGTCCAAAACAGCTTCCAATCCAATGTTCATGTGACTAGAAAAGGCAGGAGAGTGGTCAGGTACTGTTTTCTCTCAGTTGGCAAGCTGCGCACACAATCGCAGTGTTGTACAGCTTGTTTCATCACCTTTGCCAAGTTGCCGCTCACTCCGGCTCCCGGAGACGAAGAAGCTGCTTCTTCGCGCAAAGACGATTCTGCCGCTCACAGTGCTCTGCGGTGTGCGTCTTCTGCCGAAAGAGGCACGGGAGCTGTGCTTAGCTCTGCAGAGCACCGTACCTTCGTCTTTAGCCTCTCTTCTCGTCTACATCTTAGCAAAAAGCTTTTCCACTCTGTCTGGCGAGGAGAAACTGTGCCAGCACAAAAAACATCTCCCATCGTGTTCTAGAGGCTGCACGGAGGTCTGCCGAGTGTTTTGCAAGAAGAGAAAGAAAGTTGTCCAAAACAGCTTCCAATCGAATGTTCATGTGAATAGAAAAGGCAGGAGAGTGGTCAGATACTGTTTTCTCTCATTTGGTAAGCTGCGCACACAATCGCAGTTTTGTACAGCTTGTTTCATCACCTTTGCGAAGTTGCCGATCTCTCCGGCTCCCGGAGACGAAGAAGCTGCTACTTCGCGCAAAGACGATTCTGCCGCTCACAGTGCTCTTCAGAGCACCGCACCTTCGTCTTTAGCCTCTCTTCTCATCTACATCTTAGCAAAAAGCTTTTCCACTCTGTCTGGCAAGGAGAAACTGTGCCAGCACTGAAAACATCTCCCATCGTGTTCTAGAAGCTGCACGGTGGTCTGCCGAGTGTTTTGCATAAAGAGAAAGAAAGTTGTCCAAAACAGCTTGCAATCGAATGTTCATGTGAATAGAAAAGGCAGGAGAGTGGTCAGGTACTGTTTTCTCTCAGTTGGCAAGCTGCGCACACAATCGCAGTGTTGTACAGCTTGTTTCATCACCTCTGCGAAGTTGCCGCTCTCTCCGGCTCCCGGAGACGAAGAAGCTGCTTCTTCGCGCAAAGACGATTCTGCCGCTCACAGTGCTCTGCGGTGTGCGTCTTCTGCCGAAAGAGGCACGGGAGCTGTGCTTAGCTCTGCAGAGCACCGTACCTTCGTCTTTAGCCTCTCTTCTCGTCTACATGTTAGCAAAAAGCTTTTCCACTCTGTCTGGCAAGGAGAAACTGTGCCAGCACAAAAAACATCTCCCATCGTGTTCTAGAGGCTGCACGGAGGTCTGCCGAGTGTTTTGCAAGAAGAGAAAGAAAGTTGTCCAAAACAGCTTCCAATCCAATGTTCATGTGACTAGAAAAGGCAGGAGAGTGGTCAGGTACTGTTTTCTCTCAGTTGGCAAGCTGCGCACACAATCGCAGTGTTGTACAGCTTGTTTCATCACCTTTGCGAAGTTGCCGCTCTCTCCGGCTCCCGGAGACGAAGAAGGTGCTTCTTCGCGCAAAGACGATTCTGCCGCTCACAGTGCTCTGCGGTGTGCGTCTTCTGCCGAAAGAGGCACGGGAGCTGTGCTTAGCTCTGCAGAGCACCGTACCTTCGTCTTTAGCCTCTCTTCTCGTCTACATCTTAGCAAAAAGCTTTTCCACTCTGTCTGGCAAGGAGAAACTGTGCCAGCACAAAAAACATCTCCCATCGTGTTCTAGAAGCTGCACGGAGGTCTGCCGAGTGTTTTGCAAGAAGAGAAAGAAAGTTGTCCAAAACAGCTTGCAATCCAATGTTCACGTGAATAGAGAAGGCAGGAGAGTGGTCAGGTACTGTTTTCTCTCAGTTGGCAAGCTGCGCACACAATCGCAGTGTTGTACAGATTGTTTCATCACCTTTGCCAAGTTGCCGCTCACTAGGGCTCCCGGAGACGAAGAAGCTGCTTCTTCGCGCAAAGACGATTCTGCCGCTCACACTGCTCTTCAGAGCACCGTACCTTCGTCTTTAGCCTCTCTTCTCGTCTACATCTTAGCAAAACGCTTTTCCACTCTGTCTGGCAAGGAGAAACTGTGCCAGCGCAAAAAACATCTCCCATCGTGTTCTAGAGGCTGCACGGAGGTCTGCCGAGTGTTTTGCAAGAAGAGAAAGAAAGTTGTCCAAAACAGCTTCCAATCCAATGTTCATGTGACTAGAAAAGTCAGGAAGGTGGTCAGGTACTGTTTACTCTCACTTGGCAAGCTGCGCACACAATCGCAGTGTTGTACAGCTTGTTTCATCACCTTTGCCAAGTTGCCGCTCACTCCGGCTCCCGGAGACGAAGAAGCTGCTTCTTCGCGCAAAGACGATTCTGCCGCTCACAGTGCTCTGCGGTGTGCGTCTTCTGCCGAAAGAGGCACGGGAGCTGTGCTTAGCTCTGCAGAGCACCGTACCTTCGTCTTTAGCCTCTCTTCTCGTCTACATCTTAGCAAAAAGCTTTTCCACTCTGTCTGGCAAGGAGAAACTGTCCCAGCACAGAAAACATCTCCCATCGTGTTCTAGAGGCTGCACGGAGGTCTGCCGAGTGTTTTGCAAGAAGAGAAAGAAAGTTGTCCAAAACAGCTTCCAATCCAATGTTCATGTGACTAGAAAAGGCAGGAGAGTGGTCAGGTACTGTTTTCTCTCACTTGGCTAGCTGCGCACACAATCGCAGTGTTGTACAGCTTGTTTCATCACCTTTGCCAAGTTGCCGCTCTCTCCGGCTCCCGGAGACGAAGAAGCTGCTTCTTCGCGCAAAGACGATTCTGCCGCTCACAGTGCTCTGCGGTGTGTGTCTTCTGCCGAAAGAGGCACGGGAGCTGTGCTTACCTCTGCAGAGCACCGTACCTTCGTCTTTAGCCTCTCTTCTCGTCTACATCTTAGCAAAAAGCTTTTCCACTCTGTCTGGCAAGGAGAAACTGTGCCAGCACAAAAAACATCTCCCATCGTGTTCTAGACGCTGCACGGAGGTCTGCCGAGTGTTTTGCAAGAAGAGAAAGGAAGTTGTCCAAAACAGCTTCCAATCCAATGTTCATGTGACTAGAAAAGGCAGGAGAGTGGTCAGGTACTGTTTTCTCTCAGTTGGCAAGCTGCGCACACAATCGCAGTGTTGTACAGATTGTTTCATCACCTTTGCAAAGTTGCCGCTCACTCCGGCTCCCGGAGACGAAGAAGCTGCTTCTTCGCGCAAAGACGATTCTGCCGCTCACAGTGCTCTGCGGTGTGTGTCTTCTGCCGAAAGAGGCACGGGAGCTGGGCTTAGCTCTGCAGAGCACCGTACCTTCGTCTTTAGCCTCTCTTCTCGTCTACATCTTAGCAAAAAGCTTTTCCACTCTGTCTGGCAAGGAGAAACTGTGCCAGCACAAAAAACATCTCCCATCGTGTTCTAGAGGCTGCACTGAGTTCAGCAGAGTTCTTTGCAAGAAGAGAAAGAAAGTTGTCCAAAACAGCTTGCAATCGAATGTTCATGTGAATAGAAAAGGCAGGAGAGTGGTCAGGTACTGTTTTCTCTCAGTTGGTAAGCTGCGCACACAATCGCAGTTTTGTACAGCTTGTTTCATCACCTTTGCGAAGTTGCCGCTCTCTCCGGCTCCCGGAGACGAAGAAGCTGCTTCTTCGCGCAAAGACGATTCTGCCGCTCACAGAGCTCTGCAGAGCACCGTACCTTCGTCTTTAGTCTCTCTTCTCGTCTACATCTTAGCAAAACGCTTTTCCACTCTGTCTGGCAAGGAGAAACTGTGCCAGCACAAAAAACATCTCCCATCGTGTTCTAGAGGCTGCACGGAGGTCTGCCGATTGTTTTGCAAGAAGAGAAAGAAAGTTGTCCAAAACAGCTTCCAATCCAATGTTCATGTGACTAGAAAAGGCAGGAGAGTGGTCAGGTACTGTTTTCTCTCAGTTGGCAAGCTGCGCACACAATCGCAGTGTTGTACAGCTTGTTTCATCACCTTTGCCAAGTTGCCGCTCACTCCGGCTCCCGGAGACGAAGAAGCTGCTTCTTCGCGCAAAGACGATTCTGCCGCTCACAGTGCTCTGCGGTGTGTGTCTTCTGCCGAAAGAGGCACGGGAGCTGTGCTTAGCTCTGCAGAGAACCGTACCTTCGTCTTTAGCCTCTCTTCTCGTCTACATCTTAGCAAAAAGCTTTTCCACTCTGTCTGGCAAGGAGAAATTGTGCCAGCACAGAAAACATCTCCCATCGTGTTCGAGAAGCTGCACGGAGGTCTGCCGAGTGTTTTGCAAGAAGAGAAAGAAAGTTGTCCAAAACAGCTTGCAATCGAATGTTCATGTGAATAGAAAAGGCAGGAGAGTGGTCAGGTACTGTTTTCTCTCAGTTGGCAAGCTGAGCACACAATCGCAGTGTTGTACAGCTTGTTTCATCACCTTTGCGAAGTTGCCGCTCTCTCCGGCTCCCGGAGACGCAGAAGCTGCTTCTTCGCGCAAAGACGATTCTGCCGCTCACAGTGCTCTGCAGAGCACCGTACCTTCGTCTTTAGCCTCTCTTCTCGTCTACATCTTAGCAAAAAGCTTTTTCCACTCTGTCTGGCAAGGAGAAACTGTGCCAGCACAAAAAACATCTCCCATCGTGTTCTAGAGGCTGCACTGAGTTCAGCAGAGTTCTTTGCAAGAAGAGAAAGAAAGTTGTCCAAAACACCTTCCAATCGAATGTTCATGTGAATAGAAAAGGCAGGAGAGTGGTCAGGTACTGTTTTCTCTCAGTTGGTAAGCTGCGCACACAATCGCAGTTTTGTACAGCTTGTTTCATCACCTTTGCGAAGTTGCCGCTCTCTCCGGCTCCCGGAGACGAAGAAGCTGCTTCTTCGCGCAAAGACGATTCTGCCGCTCACAGTGCTCTGCAGAGCACCGTACCTTCGTCTTTAGCCTCTCTTCTCGTCTACATCTTAGCAAAACGCTTTTCCACTCTGTCTGGCAAGGAGAAACTCTGCCAGCACAAAAAACATATCCCATCGTGTTCTAGAGGCTGCACGGAGGTCTGCCGAGTGTTTTGCAAGAAGAGAAAGAAAGTTGTCCAAAACAGCTTCCAATCCAATGTTCATGTGACTAGAAAAGGCAGGAGAGTGGTCAGGTACTGTTTTCTCTCACTTGGCAAGCTGCGCACACAATCGCAGTGTTGTACAGCTTGTTTCATCACCTTTGCCAAGTTGCCGCTCACTCCGGCTCCCAGAGACGAAGAAGCTGCTTCTTCGCGCAAAGACGATTCTGCCGCTCACAGTGCTCTGCGGTGTGTGTCTTCTGCCGAAAGAGGCACGGGAGCTGTGCTTAGCTCTGCAGAGCACCGTACCTTCGTCTTTAGCCTCTCTTCTCGTCTACATCTTAGCAAAAAGCTTTTCCACTCTGTCTGGCAAGGAGAAATTGTGCCAGCACAGAAAACATCTCCCATCGTGTTCTAGAGGCTGCACGGAGGTCTGCCGAGTGTTTTGCAAGAAGAGAAAGAAAGTTGTCCAAAACAGCTTGCAATCGAATATTCATGTGAATAGAAAAGGCAGGAGAGTGGTCAGGTACTGTTTTCTCTCAGTTGGCAAGCTGCGCACACAATCGCAGTGTTGTACAGCTTGTTTCATCACCTTTGCGAAGTTGCCGCTCTCTCCGGCTCCCGGAGACGAAGAAGCTGCTTCTTCGCGCAAAGACGATTCTGCCCCTCACAGTGCTCTGCGGTGTGTGTCTTCTGCCGAAAGAGGCACGGGAGCTGTGCTTACCTCTGCAGAGCACCGTACCTTCGTCTTTAGCCTCTCTTCTCGTCTACATCTTAGCAAAAAGCTTTTCCACTCTGTCTGGCAAGGAAAAACTGTGCCAGCACAAAAAACATCTCCCATCGTGTTCTAGAAGCTGCACGGATGTCTGCCGAGTGTTTTGCAAGAAGAGAAAGAAAGTTGTCCAAAACAGCTTGCAATCGAATGTTCACGTGAATAGAAAAGGCAGGAGAGTGGTCAGGTACTGTTTTCTCTCAGTTGGCAAGCTGCGCACACAATCGCAGTGTTGTACAGCTTGTTCCATCACCTTTGCGAAGTTGCCGCTCTCTCCGGCTCCCGGAGACGAAGAAGCTGCTTCTTCGCGCAAAGACTATTCTTCCGCTCACAGTGCTCTGCGGTGTGCGTCTTCTGCCGAAAGAGGCACGGGAGCTGTGCTTAGCTCTGCAGAGCACCGTACCTTCGTCTTTAGCCTCTCTTCTCGTCTACATCTTAGCAAAAAGCTTTTCCACTCTGTCTGGCAAGGAGAAACTGTGCCAGCACAAAAAACATCTCCCATCGTGTTCTAGAGGCTGCACTGAGTTCACCAGAGTTCTTTGCAAGAAGAGAAAGAAAGTTGTCCAACACAGCTTCCAATCGAATGTTCATGAGAATAGAAAAGGCAGGAGAGTGGTCAGGTACTGTTTTCTCTCAGTTGGTAAGCTGCGCACACAATCGTAGTGTTGTACAGCTTGTTTCATCACCTTTGCGAAGTTGCCGCTCTCTCCGGCTCCCGGAGCCGAAGAAGGTGCTTCTTCGCGCAAAGACGATTCTGCCGCTCACAGTGCTCTGCGGTGTGTGTCTTCTGCCGAAAGAGGCCCAGGAGCTGTGCTTACCTCTGCAGAGCACCGTACCTTCGTCTTTAGCCTCTCTTCTCGTCTACATCTTAGCAAAAAGCTTTTCCACTCTGTCTGGCAAGGAGAAACTGTGCCAGCACAAAAAACATCTCCCATCGTGTTCTAGAGGCTGCACGGATGTCTGCCGAGTGTTTTGCAAGAAGAGAAAGAAAGTTGTCCAAAACAGCTTCCAATCGAATGTTCATGTGATTAGAAAAGGAAGGAGAGTGGTCAGGTACTGTTTTCTCTCAGTTGGCAAGCTGCGCACACAATCGCAGTGTTGTACAGCTTGTTTCATCACCTTTGCGAAGTTGCCGCTCTCTCCGGCTCCCGAAAACGAAGAAGCTGCTTCTTCGCGCAAAGACGATTCTGCCGCTCACAGTGCTCTGCGGTGTGCGGCTTCAGCCGAAAGACGCACGGGAGCGGTGCTTAGCTCTGCAGAGCACCGTACCTTCGTCTTTAGCCTCTCTTCTCGTCTACATCTTAGCAAAAAGCTTTTCCACTCTGTCTGGCAAGGAGAAACTGTGCCAGCACAGAAAACATCTCCCATCGTGTTCTAGAGGCTGCACGGAGGTCTGCCGAGTGTTTTGCAAGAAGAGAAAGAAAGTTGTCCAAAACAGCTTCCAATCGAATGTTCATGTGAATAGAAAAGGCAGGAGAGTGGTCAGGTACTGTTTTCTCTCAGTTGGTAAGCTGCGCACACAATCGCAGTTTTGTACAGCTTGTTTCATCACCTTTGCGAAGTTGCCGCTCTCTCCGGCTCCCGGAGACGAAGAAGCTGCTTCTTCGCGCAAAGACGATTCTGCCGCTCACAGTTCTCTGCAGAGCACCGTACCTTCGTCTTTAGCCTCTCTTCTCGTCTACATCTTAGCAAAAAGCTTTTCCACTCTGTCTGGCGAGGAGAAACTGTGCCAGCACAGAAAACATCTCCCATCGTGTTCTAGAGGCTGCACGGAGGTCTGCCGAGTGTTTTGCAAGAAGAGAAAGAAAGTTGTCCAAAACAGCTTCCAATCCAATGTTCATGTGACTAGAAAAGGCAGGAGAGTGGTCAGGTACTGTTTTCTCTCAGTTGGCAAGCTGCGCACACAATCGCAGTGTTGTACAGCTTGTTTCATCACCTTTGCCAAGTTGCCGCTCACTCCGGCTCCCGGAGACGAAGAAGCTGCTTCTTCGCGCAAAGACGATTCTGCCGCTCACAGTGCTCTGCGGTGTGCGTCTTCTGCCGAAAGAGGCACGGGAGCTGTGCTTAGCTCTGCAGAGCACCGTACCTTCGTCTTTAGCCTCTCTTCTCGTCTACATCTTAGCAAAAAGCTTTTCCACTCTGTCTGGCAATGAGAAACTGTGCCAGCACTGAAAACATCTCCCATCGTGTTCTAGAGGCTGCACGGAGGTCTGCCGAGTGGTTTGCAAGAAGAGAAAGAAAGTTGTCCAAAACAGCTTCCAATCGAATGTTCATGTGAATAGAAAAGGCAGGAGAGTGGTCAGATACTGTTTTCTCTCAGTTGGTAAGCTGCGCACACAATCGCAGTTTTGTACAGCTTGTTTCATCACCTTTGCGAAGTTGCCGCTCTCTCCGGCTCCCGGAGACGAAGAAGCTGCTTCTTCGCGCAAAGACGATTCTGCCGCTCACAGTGCTCTGCAGAGCACCGTACCTTCGTCTTTAGCCTCTCTTCTCGTCTACATCTTAGCAAAACGCTTTTCCACTCTGTCTGGCAAGGAGAAACTCTGCCAGCACAAAAAACATATCCCATCGTGTTCTAGAGGCTGCACGGAGGTCTGCCGAGTGTTTTGCAAGAAGAGAAAGAAAGTTGTCCAAAACAGCTTCCAATCCAATGTTCATGTGACTAGAAAAGGCAGGAGAGTGGTCAGGTACTGTTTTCTCTCACTTGGCAAGCTGCGCACACAATCGCAGTGTTGTACAGCTTGTTTCATCACCTTTGCCAAGTTGCCGCTCACTCCGGCTCCCAGAGACGAAGAAGCTGCTTCTTCGCGCAAAGACGATTCTGCCGCTCACAGTGCTCTGCGGTGTGTGTCTTCTGCCGAAAGAGGCACGGGAGCTGTGCTTAGCTCTGCAGAGCACCGTACCTTCGTCTTTAGCCTCTCTTCTCGTCTACATCTTAGCAAAAAGCTTTTCCACTCTGTCTGGCAAGGAGAAATTGTGCCAGCACAGAAAACATCTCCCATCGTGTTCTAGAGGCTGCACGGAGGTCTGCCGAGTGTTTTGCAAGAAGAGAAAGAAAGTTGTCCAAAACAGCTTGCAATCGAATATTCATGTGAATAGAAAAGTCAGGAGAGTGGTCAGGTACTGTTTTCTCTCAGTTGGCAAGCTGCGCACACAATCGCAGTGTTGTACAGCTTGTTTCATCACCTTTGCGAAGTTGCCGCTCTCTCCGGCTCCCGGAGACGAAGAAGCTGCTTCTTCGCGCAAAGACGATTCTGCCCCTCACAGTGCTCTGCGGTGTGTGTCTTCTGCCGAAAGAGGCACGGGAGCTGTGCTTACCTCTGCAGAGCACCGTACCTTCGTCTTTAGCCTCTCTTCTCGTCTACATCTTAGCAAAAAGCTTTTCCACTCTGTCTGGCAAGGAAAAACTGTGCCAGCACAAAAAACATCTCCCATCGTGTTCTAGAAGCTGCACGGATGTCTGCCGAGTGTTTTGCAAGAAGAGAAAGAAAGTTGTCCAAAACAGCTTGCAATCGAATGTTCACGTGAATAGAAAAGGCAGGAGAGTGGTCAGGTACTGTTTTCTCTCAGTTGGCAAGCTGCGCACACAATCGCAGTGTTGTACAGCTTGTTCCATCACCTTTGCGAAGTTGCCGCTCTCTCCGGCTCCCGGAGACGAAGAAGCTGCTTCTTCGCGCAAAGACTATTCTTCCGCTCACAGTGCTCTGCGGTGTGCGTCTTCTGCCGAAAGAGGCACGGGAGCTGTGCTTAGCTCTGCAGAGCACCGTACCTTCGTCTTTAGCCTCTCTTCTCGTCTACATCTTAGCAAAAAGCTTTTCCACTCTGTCTGGCAAGGAGAAACTGTGCCAGCACAAAAAACATCTCCCATCGTGTTCTAGAGGCTGCACTGAGTTCACCAGAGTTCTTTGCAAGAAGAGAAAGAAAGTTGTCCAACACAGCTTCCAATCGAATGTTCATGAGAATAGAAAAGGCAGGAGAGTGGTCAGGTACTGTTTTCTCTCAGTTGGTAAGCTGCGCACACAATCGTAGTGTTGTACAGCTTGTTTCATCACCTTTGCGAAGTTGCCGCTCTCTCCGGCTCCCGGAGCCGAAGAAGGTGCTTCTTCGCGCAAAGACGATTCTGCCGCTCACAGTGCTCTGCGGTGTGTGTCTTCTGCCGAAAGAGGCCCAGGAGCTGTGCTTACCTCTGCAGAGCACCGTACCTTCGTCTTTAGCCTCTCTTCTCGTCTACATCTTAGCAAAAAGCTTTTCCACTCTGTCTGGCAAGGAGAAACTGTGCCAGCACAAAAAACATCTCCCATCGTGTTCTAGAGGCTGCACGGATGTCTGCCGAGTGTTTTGCAAGAAGAGAAAGAAAGTTGTCCAAAACAGCTTCCAATCGAATGTTCATGTGATTAGAAAAGGAAGGAGAGTGGTCAGGTACTGTTTTCTCTCAGTTGGCAAGCTGCGCACACAATCGCAGTGTTGTACAGCTTGTTTCATCACCTTTGCGAAGTTGCCGCTCTCTCCGGCTCCCGAAAACGAAGAAGCTGCTTCTTCGCGCAAAGACGATTCTGCCGCTCACAGTGCTCTGCGGTGTGCGGCTTCAGCCGAAAGACGCACGGGAGCGGTGCTTAGCTCTGCAGAGCACCGTACCTTCGTCTTTAGCCTCTCTTCTCGTCTACATCTTAGCAAAAAGCTTTTCCACTCTGTCTGGCAAGGAGAAACTGTGCCAGCACAGAAAACATCTCCCATCGTGTTCTAGAGGCTGCACGGAGGTCTGCCGAGTGTTTTGCAAGAAGAGAAAGAAAGTTGTCCAAAACAGCTTCCAATCGAATGTTCATGTGAATAGAAAAGGCAGGAGAGTGGTCAGGTACTGTTTTCTCTCAGTTGGTAAGCTGCGCACACAATCGCAGTTTTGTACAGCTTGTTCCATCACCTTTGCGAAGTTGCCGCTCTCTCCGGCTCCCGGAGACGAAGAAGCTGCTTCTTCGCGCAAAGACGATTCTGCCGCTCACAGTTCTCTGCAGAGCACCGTACCTTCGTCTTTAGCCTCTCTTCTCGTCTACATCTTAGCAAAAAGCTTTTCCACTCTGTCTGGCGAGGAGAAACTGTGCCAGCACAGAAAACATCTCCCATCGTGTTCTAGAGGCTGCACGGAGGTCTGCCGAGTGTTTTGCAAGAAGAGAAAGAAAGTTGTCCAAAACAGCTTCCAATCCAATGTTCATGTGTCTAGAAAAGGCAGGAGAGTGGTCAGGTACTGTTTTCTCTCAGTTGGCAAGCTGCGCACACAATCGCAGTGTTGTACAGCTTGTTTCATCACCTTTGCCAAGTTGCCGCTCACTCCGGCTCCCGGAGACGAAGAAGCTGCTTCTTCGCGCAAAGACGATTCTGCCGCTCACAGTGCTCTGCGGTGTGCGTCTTCTGCCGAAAGAGGCACGGGAGCTGTGCTTAGCTCTGCAGAGCACCGTACCTTCGTCTTTAGCCTCTCTTCTCGTCTACATCTTAGCAAAAAGCTTTTCCACTCTGTCTGGCAATGAGAAACTGTGCCAGCACTGAAAACATCTCCCATCGTGTTCTAGAGGCTGCACGGAGGTCTGCCGAGTGGTTTGCAAGAAGAGAAAGAAAGTTGTCCAAAACAGCTTCCAATCGAATGTTCATGTGAATAGAAAAGGCAGGAGAGTGGTCAGATACTGTTTTCTCTCATTTGGTAAGCTGCGCACACAATCGCAGTTTTGTACAGCTTGTTTCATCACCTTTGCGAAGTTGCCGCTCTCTCCGGCTCCCGGAGACGAAGAAGCTGCTTCTTCGCGCAAAGACGATTCTGCCGCTCACAGTGCTCTTCAGAGCACCGTACCTTCGTCTTTAGCCTCTCTTCTCGTCTACATCTTAGCAAAAAGCTTTTCCACTCTGTCTGGCAAGGAGAAACTGTGCCAGCACTGAAAACATCTCCCATCGTGTTCTAGAAGCTGCACGGAGGTCTGCCGAGTGTTTTGCATAAAGAGAACGAAAGTTGTCCAAAACAGCTTGCAATCGAATGTTCATGTGAATAGAAAAGGCAGGAGAGTGGTCAGGTACTGTTTTCTCTCCGTTGGCAAGCTGCGCACACAATCGCAGTGTTGTACAGCTTGTTTCATCACCTTTGCGAAGTTGCCGCTCTCTCCGGCTCCCGGAGACGAAGAAGCTGCTTCTTCGCGCAAAGACGATTCTGCCGCTCACAGTGCTCTGCGGTGTGTGTCTTCTGCCGAAAGAGGCACGGGAGCTGTGCTTAGCTCTGCAGAGCACCGTACCTTCGTCTTTAGCCTCTCTTCTCGTCTACATCTTAGCAAAAAGCTTTTCCACTCTGTCTGGCAAGGAGAAACTGTGCCAGCACAAAAAACATCTCCCATCGTGTTCTAGAGGCTGCACGGAGGTCTGCCGAGTGTTTTGCAAGAAGAGAAAGAAAGTTGTCCAAAACAGCTTGCAATCCAATGTTCACGTGAATAGAAAAGGCAGGAGAGTGGTCAGGTACTGTTTTCTCTCAGTTGGCAAGCTGCGCACACAATCGCAGTGTTGTACAGATTGTTTCATCACCTTTGCGAAGTTGCCGCTCACTAGGGCTCCCGGAGACGAAGAAGCTGCTTCTTCGCGCAAAGACGATTCTGCCGCTCACAGTGCTCTTCAGAGCACCGTACCTTCGTCTTTAGCCTCTCTTCTCGTCTACATCTTAGCAAAAAGCTTTTCCACTCTGTCTGGCAAGGAGAAACTGTGCCAGCACAAAAAACATCTCCCATCGTGTTCTAGAGGCTGCACGGAGGTCTGCCGAGTGTTTTGCAAGAAGAGAAAGAAAGTTGTCCAAAACAGCTTCCAATCCAATGTTCATGTGAATAGAAAAGGCAGGAGAGTGGTCAGGTACTGTTTTCTCTCACTTGGCAAGCTGCGCACACAATCGCAGTGTTGTACAGCTTGTTTCATCACCTTTGCCAAGTTGCCGCTCACTCCGGCTCCCAGAGACGAAGAAGCTGCTTCTTCGCGCAAAGACGATTCTGCCGCTCACAGTGCTCTGCGGTGTGTTTCTTCTGCCGAAAGAGGCACGGGAGCTGTGCTTAGCTCTGCAAAGGACCGTACCTTCGTCTTTAGCCTCTCTTCTCGTCTACATCTTAGCAAAAAGCTTTTCCACTCTGTCTGGCAAGGAGAAACTGTGCCAGCACAAAAAACATCTCCCATCGTGTTCTAGAAGCTGAACGGAGGTCTGCCGAGTGTTTTGCAAGAAGAGAAAAAAAGTTGTCCAAAACAGCTTGCAATCCAATATTCACGTGAATAGAAAAGGCAGGAGAGTGGTCAGGTACTGTTTTCTCTCAGTTGGCAAGCTGCGCACACAATCGCAGTGTTGTACAGCTTGTTTCATCACCTTTGCGAAGCTGCCGCTCTCTCCGGCTCCCGGAGACGAAGAAGCTGCTTCTTCGCGCAAAGACGATTCTGCCGCTCACAGTGCTCTGCGGTGTGCGTCTTCTGCCGAAAGAGGCACGGGAGCTGTGCTTAGCTCTGCAGAGCACCGTACCTTCGTCTTTAGCCTCTCTTCTCGTCTACATCTTAGCAAAAAGCTTTTCCACTCTGTCTGGCAAGGAGAAACTGTGCCAGCACAGAAAACATCTCCCATCGTGTTCTAGAGGCTGCACGGAGGTCTGCCGAGTGTTTTGCAAGAAGAGAAAGAAAGTTGTCCAAAACAGCTTCCAATCCAATGTTCATGTGACTAGAAAAGGCAGGAGAGTGGTCAGGTACTGTTTTCTCTCACTTGGCAAGCTGCGCACACAATCGCAGTGTTGTACAGCTTGTTCCATCACCTTTGCCAAGTTGCCGCTCTCTCCGGCTCCCGGAGACGAAGAAGCTGCTTCTTCGCGCAAAGACGATTCTGCCGCTCACAGTGCTCTGCGGTGTGTGTCTTCTGCCGAAAGAGGCACGGGAGCTGTGCTTACCTCTGCAGAGCACCGTACCTTCGTCTTTAGCCTCTCTTCTCGTCTACATCTTAGCAAAAAGCTTTTCCACTCTGTCTGGCGAGGAGAAACTGTGCCAGCACAAAAAACATCTCCCATCGTGTTCTAGAGGCTGCACGGAGGTCTGCCGAGTGTTTTGCAAGAAGAGAATGAAAGTTGTCCAAAACAGCTTCCAATCCAATGTTCATGTGTCTAGAAAACGCAGGAGAGTGGTCAGGTACTGTTTTCTCTCAGTTGGAAAGCTGCGCACACAATCGCAGTTTTGTACTGATTGTTTCATCACCTTTTTCAAGTTGCCGCTCTCTCCGGCTCCCGGAGACGAAGAAGCTGCTTCTTCGCGCAAAGACGATTCTGCCGCTCACAGTGCTCTGCGGTGTGTGTCTTCTGCCGAAAGAGGCACGGGAGCTGTGCTTAGCTCTGCAGAGCACCGTACCTTCGTCTTTAGCCTCTCTTCTCGTCTACATCTTAGCAAAAAGCTTTTCCACTCTGTCTGGCAAGGAGAAACTGTGCCTGCACAAAAAACTTGTCCCATCTTGTTCTAGAGGCTGCACGGAGGTCTGCCGAATGTTTTGCAAGAAGAGAAAGAAAGTTGTCCAAAACAGCTTGCAATCGAATGTTCATGTGAATAGAAAAGGCAGGAGAGTGGTCAGGTACTGTTTTCTCTCAGTTGGTAAGCTGCGCACACAATCGCAGTTTTGTACAGCTTGTTTCATCACCTTTGCGAAGTTGCCGCTCTCTCCGGCTCCCGGAGACGAAGAAGCTGCTTCTTCGCGCAAAGACGATTCTGCCGCTCACAGTGCTCTGCAGAGCACCGTACCTTCGTCTTTAGCCTCTCTTCTCGTCTACATCTTAGCAAAAAGCTTTTCCACTCTGTCTGGCAAGGAGAAACTGTGCCAGCACAAAAAACATCTCCCATCGTGTTCTAGAGGCTGCACGGAGGTCTGCCGAGTGTTTTGCAAGAAGAGAAAGAAAGTTGTCCAAAACAGCTTCCAATCGAATGTTCATGTGATTAGAAAAGGAAGGAGAGTGGTCAGGTACTGTTTTCTCTCAGTTGGCAAGCTGCGCACACAATCGCAGTGTTGTACAGCTTGTTTCATCACCTTTGCGAAGTTGCCGCTCACTCCGGCTCCCGGAGACGAAGAAGCTGCTTCTTCGCGCAAAGACGATTCTGCCGCTCACAGTGCTCTGCGGTGTGCGTCTTCTGCCGAAAGAGGCACGGGAGCTGTGCTTAGCTCTGCAGAGGACCGTACCTTCGTCTTTAGACTCTCTTCTCGTCTACATCTTAGCAAAAAGCTTTTCCACTCTGTCTGGCAAGGAGAAACTGTGCCAGCACTGAAAACATCTCCCATCGTGTTCTAGAGGCTGCACGGAGGTCTGCCGAGTGTTTTGCAAGAAGAGAAAGAAAGTTGTCCAAAACAGCTTCCAATCCAATGTTCATGTGACTAGAAAAGGCAGGAGAGTGGTCAGGTACTGTTTTCTCTCAGTTGGCAAGCTGCGCACACAATCGCAGTGTTGTACAGCTTGTTTCATCACCTTTGCCAAGTTGCCGCTCTCTCCGGCTCCCGGAGACGAAGAAGCTGCTTCTTCGATTCTGCCGCTCACAGTGCTCTGCGGTGTGTGTCTTCTGCCGAAAGAGGCACGGGAGCTGTGCTTACCTCTGCAGAGCACCGTACCTTCGTCTTTAGCCTCTCTTCTCGTCTACATCTTAGCAAAAAGCTTTTCCACTCTGTCTGGCAAGGAGAAATTGTGTCAGCACAGAAAACATCTCCCATCGTGTTCTAGAGGCTGCACGGAGGTCTGCCGAGTGTTTTGCAAGAAGAGAAAGAAAGTTGTCCAAAACAGCTTCCAATCCAATGTTCATGTGACTAGAAAAGGCAGGAGAGTGGTCAGGTACTGTTTTCTCTCAGTTGGCAAGCTGCGCACACAATCGCAGTGTTGTACAGCTTGTTTCATCACCTTTGCCAAGTTGCCGCTCACTCCGGCTCCCGGAGACGAAGAAGCTGCTTCTTCGCGCAAAGACGATTCTGCCGCTCACAGTGCTCTGCGGTGTGCGTCTTCTGCCGAAAGAGGCACGGGAGCTGTGCTTAGCTCTGCAGAGCACCGTACCTTCGTCTTTAGCCTCTCTTCTCGTCTACATCTTAGCAAAAAGCTTTTCCACTCTGTCTGGCAAGGAGAAACTGTGCCAGCACTGAAAACATCTCCCATCGTGTTCTAGAGGCTGCACGGAGGTCTGCCGAGTGTTTTGCAAGAAGAGAAAAAAGTTGTCCAAAACAGCTTCCAATCGAATGTTCATGTGAATAGAAAAGGCAGGAGAGTGGTCAGATACTGTTTTCTCTCATTTGGTAAGCTGCGCACACAATCGCAGTTTTGTACAGCTTGTTTCATCACCTTTGCGAAGTTGCCGCTCTCTCCGGCTCCCGGAGACGAAGAAGCTGCTTCTTCGCGCAAAGACGATTCTGCCGCTCACAGTGCTCTTCAGAGCACCGTACCTTCGTCTTTAGCCTCTCTTCTCTTCTACATCTTAGTAAAAAGCTTTTCCACTCTGTCTGGCAAGGAGAAACTGTGCCAGCACTGAAAACATCTCCCATCGTGTTCTAGAAGCTGCACGGAGGTCTGCCGAGTGTTTTGCATAAAGAGAACGAAAGTTGTCCAAAACAGCTTGCAATCGAATGTTCATGTGAATAGAAAAGGCAGGAGAGTGGTCAGGTACTGTTTTCTCTCCGTTGGCAAGCTGCGCACACAATCGCAGTGTTGTACAGCTTGTTTCATCCCCTTTGCGAAGTTGCCGCTCTCTCCGGCTCCCGGAGACGAAGAAGCTGCTTCTTCGCGCAAAGACGATTCTGCCGCTCACAGTGCTCTGCGGTGTGTGTCTTCTGCCGAAAGAGGCACGGGAGCTGTGCTTAGCTCTGCAGAGCACCGTACCTTCGTCTTTAGCCTCTCTTCTCGTCTACATCTTAGCAAAAAGCTTTTCCACTCTGTCTGGCAAGGAGAAACTGTGCCAGCACAAAAAACATCTCCCATCGTGTTCTAGAGGCTGCACGGAGGTCTGCCGAGTGTTTTGCAAGAAGAGAAAGAAAGTTGTCCAAAACAGCTTGCAATCCAATGTTCACGTGAATAGAAAAGGCAGGAGAGTGGTCAGGTACTGTTTTCTCTCAGTTGGCAAGCTGCGCACACAATCGCAGTGTTGTACAGATTGTTTCATCACCTTTGCGAAGTTGCCGCTCACTAGGGCTCCCGGAGACGAAGAAGCTGCTTCTTCGCGCAAAGACGATTCTGCCGCTCACAGTGCTCTTCAGAGCACCGTACCTTCGTCTTTAGCCTCTCTTCTCGTCTACATCTTAGCAAAAAGCTTTTCCACTCTGTCTGGCGAGGAGAAACTGTGCCAGCACAAAAAACATCTCCCATCGTGTTCTAGAGGCTGCACGGAGGTCTGCCGAGTGTTTTGCAAGAAGAGAAAGAAAGTTGTCCAAAACAGCTTCCAATCCAATGTTCATGTGAATAGAAAACGCAGGAGAGTGGTCAGGTACTGTTTTCTCTCAGTTGGCAAGGTGCGCACACAATCGCAGTGTTGTACAGATTGTTTCATCACCTTTGCGAAGTTGCCGCTCTCTCCGGCTCCCGGAGACGAAGAAGCTGCTTCTTCGCGCAAAGACGATTCTGCCGCTCACAGTGCTCTGCGGTGTGTGTCTTCTGCCGAAAGAGGCACGGGAGCTGTGCTTAGCTCTGCAGAGCACCGTACCTTCGTCTTTAGCCTCTCTTCTCGTCTACATCTTAGCAAAAAGATTTTCCACTCTGTCTGGCGAGGAGAAACTGTGCCAGCACAAAAAACATCTCCCATCGTGTTCTAGAGGCTGCACGGAGGTCTGCCGAGTGTTTTGCAAGAAGAGAAAGAAAGTTGTCCAAAACAGCTTCCAATCCAATGTTCATGTGACTAGAAAACGCAGGAGAGTGGTCAGGTACTGTTTTCTCTCAGTTGGAAAGCTGCGCACACAATCGCAGTTTTGTACTGATTGTTTCATCACCTTTGCCTAGTTGCCGCTCTCTCCGGCTCCCGGAGACGAAGAAGCTGCTTCTTCGCGCAAAGACGATTCTGCCGCTCACAGTGCTCTGCGGTGTGTGTCTTCTGCCGAAAGAGGCACGGGAGCTGTGCTTACCTCTGCAGAGCACCGTACCTTCGTCTTTAGCCTCTCTTCTCGTCTACATCTTAGCAAAAAGCTTTTCCACTCTGTCTGGCAAGGAGAAACTGTGCCAGCACAAAAAACATCTCCCATCGTGTTCTAGAGGCTGCACGGAGGTCTGCCGAGTGTTTTGCAAGAAGAGAAAGAAAGTTGTCCAAAACAGCTTGCAATCGAATGTTCATGTGAATAGAAAAGGCAGGAGAGTGGTCAGGTACTGTTTTCTCTCAGTTGGTAAGCTGCGCACACAATCGCAGTTTTGTACAGCTTGTTTCATCACCTTTGCGAAGTTGCCGCTCTCTCCGGCTCCCGGAGACGAAGAAGCTGCTTCTTCGCGCAAAGACGATTCTGCCGCTCACAGTGCTCTGCAGAGCACCGTACCTTCGTCTTTAGCCTCTCTTCTCGTCTACATCTTAGCAAAACGCTTTTCCACTCTGTCTGGCAAGGAGAAACAGTGCCAGCACAAAAAACATCTCCCATCGTGTTCTAGAGGCTGCACGGAGGTCTGCCGAGTGTTTTGCAAGAAGAGAAAGAAAGTTGTCCAAAACAGCTTCCAATCCAATATTCATGTGACTAGAAAAGGCAGGAGAGTGGTCAGGAACTGTTTTCTCTCACTTGGCAAGCTGAGCACACAATCGCAGTGTTGTACAGCTTGTTTCATCACCTTTGCGAAGTTGCCGCTCACTCCGGCTCCCGGAGACGAAGAAGCTGCTTCTTCGCGCAAAGACGATTCTGCCGCTCACAGTGCTCTGCGGTGTGCGTCTTCTGCCGAAAGAGGCACGGGAGCTGTGCTTACCTCTGCAGAGCACCGTACCTTCGTCTTTAGCCTCTCTTCTCGTCTACATCTTAGCAAAAAGCTTTTCCACTCTGTCTGGCAAGGAGAAACTGTGCCAGCACAGAAAACATCTCCCATCGTGTTCTAGAGGCTGCACGGAGGTCTGCCGAGTGTTTTGCAAGAAGAGAAAGAAAGTTGTCCAAAACAGCTTCCAATCCAATGTTCATGTGACTAGAAAAGGCAGGAGAGTGGTCAGGTACTGTTTTCTCTCCGTTGGCAAGCTGCGCACACAATCGCAGTGTTGTACAGCTTGTTTCATCACCTTTGCCAAGTTGCCGCTCTCTCCGGCTCCCGGAGACGAAGAAGCTGCTTCTTCGATTCTGCCGCTCACAGTGCTCTGCGGTGTGTGTCTTCTGCCGAAAGAGGCACGGGAGCTGTGCTTACCTCTGCAGAGCACCGTACCTTCGTCTTTAGCCTCTCTTCTCGTCTACATCTTAGCAAAAAGCTTTTCCACTCTGTCTGGCAAGGAGAAATTGTGCCAGCACAGAAAACATCTCCCATCGTGTTCTAGAAGCTGCACGGAGGTCTGCCGAGTGTTTTGCAAGAAGAGAAAGAAAGTTGTCCAAAACAGCTTGCAATCGAATGTTCATGTGAATAGAAAAGGCAGGAGAGTGGTCAGGTACTGTTTTCTCTCAGTTGGCAAGCTGAGCACACAATCGCAGTGTTGTACAGCTTGTTTCATCACCTTTGCGAAGTTGCCGCTCTCTCCGGCTCCCGGAGACGAAGAAGCTGCCTCTTCGCGCAAATACGATTCTGCCGCTCACAGTGCTCTGCGGTGTGTGTCTTCTGCCGAAAGAGGCACGGGAGCTGTGCTTACCTCTGCAGAGCACCGTACCTTCGTCTTTAGCCTCTCTTCTCGTCTACATCTTAGCAAAAGGCTTTTCCACTCTGTCTGTCGAGGAGAAACTGTGCCAGCACTGAAAACATCTCCCATCGTGTTCTAGAGGCTGCACGGAGGTCTGCCCAGTGTTTTGCAAGAAGAGAAAGAAAGTTGTCCAAAACAGCTTGCAATCGAATGTTCATGTGAATAGAAAACGCAGGAGAGTGGTCAGGTACTGTTTTCTCTCAGTTGGCAAGCTGCGCACACAATCGCAGTGTTGTACAGCTTGTTCCATCACCTTTGCGAAGTTGCCGCTCTCTCCGGCTCCCGGAGACGAAGAAGCTGCTTCTTCGCGCAAAGACGATTCTGCCGCTCACAGTGCTCTGCGGTGTGTGTCTTCTGCCGAAAGAGGCACGGGAGCTGTGCTTAGCTCTGCAGAGCACCGTACCTTCGTCTTTAGCCTCTCTTCTCGTCTACATCTTAGCAAAAAGCTTTTCCACTCTGTCTGGCAAGGAGAAACTCTGCCAGCACTGAAAACATCTCCCATCGTGTTCTAGAAGCTGCACGGAGGTCTGCCGAGTGTTTTGCAAGAAGAGAAAGAAAGTTGTCCAAAACAGCTTGCAATCCAATGTTCATGTGACTAGAAAAGGCAGGAGAGTGGTCAGGTACTGTTTTCTCTCAGTTGGCAAGCTGCGCACACAATCGCAGTGTTGTACAGCTTGTTTCATCACCTTTGCGAAGTTGCCGCTCTCTCCGGCTCCCGGAGACGAAGAAGCTGCTTCTTCGCGCAAAGACGATTCTGCCGCTCACAGTGCTCTGCGGTGTGTGTCTTCTGCCGAAAGAGGCACGGGAGCTGTGCTTACCTCTGCAGAGCACCGTACCTTCGTCTTTAGCCTCTCTTCTCGTCTACATCTTAGCAAAAAGCTTTTCCACTCTGTCTGGCAAGGAGAAACTGTGCCAGCACAAAAAACATCTCCCATCGTGTTCTAGAGGCTGCACGGAGGTCTGCCGAGTGTTTTGCAAGAAGAGAAAGAAAGTTGTCCAAAACAGCTTCCAATCGAATGTTCATGTGAATAGAAAACGCAGGAGAGTGGTCAGGTACTGTTTTCTCTCAGTTGGCAAGCTGCGCACACAATCGCAGTGTTGTACAGCTTGTTTCATCACCTTTGCCAAGTTGCCGCTCTCTCCGGCTCCCGGAGACGAAGAAGCTGCTTCTTCGCGCAAAGACGATTCTGCCGCTCACAGTGCTCTGCGGTGTGTGTCTTCTGCCGAAAGAGGCACGGGAGCTGTGCTTACCTCTGCAGAGCACCGTACCTTCGTCTTTAGACTCTCTTCTCGTCTACATCTTAGCAAAAAGCTTTTCCACTCTGTCTGGCAAGGAGAAACTGTGCCAGCACAAAAAACATCTCCCATCGTGTTCTAGAGGCTGCACGGAGGTCTGCCGAGTGTTTTGCAAGAAGAGAAAGAAAGTTGTCCAAAACAGCTTCCAATCCAATGTTCATGTGACTAGAAAAGGCAGGAGAGTGGTCAGGTACTGTTTTCTCTCAGTTGGCAAGCTGCGCACACAATCGCAGTGTTGTACAGATTGTTTCATCACCTTTGCCAAGTTGCCGCTCTCTCCGGCTCCCGGAGACGAAGAAGCTGCTTCTTCGCGCAAAGACGATTCTGCCGCTCACAGTGCTCTGCGGTGTGTGTCTTCTGCCGAAAGAGGCACGGGAGCTGTGCTTAGCTCTGCAGAGCACCGTACCTTCGTCTTTAGCCTCTCTTCTCGTCTACATCTTAGCAAAAAGCTTTTCCACTCTGTCTGGCAAGGAGAAACTGTGCCAGCACAAAAAACATCTCCCATCGTGTTCTAGAGGCTGCACTGAGTTCAGCAGAGTTCTTTGCAAGAAGAGAAAGAAAGTTGTCCAAAACAGCTTCCAATCGAATGTTCATGTGAATAGAAAAGGCAGGAGAGTGGTCAGGTACTGTTTTCTCTCAGTTGGTAAGCTGCGCACACAATCGCAGTTTTGTACAGCTTGTTTCATCACCTTTGCGAAGTTGCCGCTCTCTCCGGCTCCCGGAGACGAAGAAGCTGCTTCTTCGCGCAAATTCGATTCTGCCGCTCACAGTGCTCTGCAGAGCACCGTACCTTCGTCTTTAGCCTCTCTTCTCGTCTACATCTTAGCAAAACGCTTTTCCACTCTGTCTGGCAAGGAGAAACTGTGCCAGCACTGAAAACATCTCCCATCGTGTTCTAGAGGCAGCACGGAGGTCTGCCGAGTGTTTTGCAAGAAGAGAAAGAAAGTTGTCCAAAACAGCTTCCAATCCAATGTTCATGTGACTAGAAAAGGCAGGAGAGTGGTCAGGTACTGTTTTCTCTCAGTTGGCAAGCTGCGCACACAATCGCAGTGTTGTACAGCTTGTTTCATCACCTTTGCCAAGTTGCCGCTCACTCCGGCTCCCGGAGACGAAGAAGCTGCTTCTTCGCGCAAAGACGATTCTGCCGCTCACAGTGCTCTGCGGTGTGCGTCTTCTGCCGAAAGAGGCACGGGAGCTGTGCTTAGCTCTGCAGAGCACCGTACCTTCGTCTTTAGCCTCTCTTCTCGTCTACATCTTAGCAAAAAGCTTTTCCACTCTGTCTGGCAAGGAGAAACTGTGCCAGCACAGAAAACATCTCCCATCGTGTTCTAGAGGCTGCACGGAGGTCTGCCGAGTGTTTTGCAAGAAGAGAAAGAAAGTTGTCCAAAACAGCTTGCAATCGAATGTTCATGTGACTAGAAAAGGCAGGAGAGTGGTCAGGTACTGTTTTCTCTCAGTTGGCAAGCTGAGCACACAATCGCAGTGTTGTACAGCTTGTTTCATCACCTTTGCGAAGTTGCCGCTCTCTCCGGCTCCCGGAGACGAAGAAGCTGCTTCTTCGCGCAAAGACGATTCTGCCGCTCACAGTGCTCTGCAGAGCACCGTACCTTCGTCTTTAGCCTCTCTTCTCGTCTACATCTTAGCAAAAAGCTTTTCCACTCTGTCTGGCAAGGAGAAACTGTGCCAGCACAAAAAACATCTCCCATCGTGTTCTAGAGGCTGCACTGAGTTCAGCAGAGTTCTTTGCAAGAAGAGAAAGAAAGTTGTCCAAAACAGCTTCCAATCGAATGTTCATGTGAATAGAAAAGGCAGGAGAGTGGTCAGGTACTGTTTTCTCTCAGTTGGTAAGCTGCGCACACAATCGCAGTTTTGTACAGCTTGTTTCATCACCTTTGCGAAGTTGCCGCTCTCTCCGGCTCCCGGAGACGAAGAAGCTGCTTCTTCGCGCAAAGACGATTCTGCCGCTCACAGTGCTCTGCAGAGCACCGTACCTTCGTCTTTAGCCTCTCTTCTCGTCTACATCTTAGCAAAACGCTTTTCCACTCTGTCTGGCAAGGAGAAACTGTGCCAGCACAAAAAACATCTCCCATCGTGTTCTAGAGGCTGCACGGAGGTCTGCCGAGTGTTTTGCAAGAAGAGAAAGAAAGTTGTCCAAAACAGCTTCCAATCCAATGTTCATGTGACTAGAAAAGGCAGGAGAGTGGTCAGGTACTGTTTTCTCTCAGTTGGCAAGCTGCGCACACAATCGCAGTGTTGTACAGCTTGTTTCATCACCTTTGCCAAGTTGCCGCTCACTCCGGCTCCCGGAGACGAAGAAGCTGCTTCTTCGCGCAAAGACGATTCTGCCGCTCACAGTGCTCTGCGGTGTGTGTCTTCTGCCGAAAGAGGCACGGGAGCTGTGCTTACCTCTGCAGAGCACCGTACCTTCGTCTTTAGCCTCTCTTCTCGTCTACATCTTAGCAAAAAGCTTTTCCAATCTGTCTGGCAAGGAGAAATTGTGCCAGCACAGAAAACATCTCCCATCGTTTTCTAGAGACTGCACGGAGGTCTGCCGAGTGTTTTGCAAGAAGAGAAAGAAAGTTGTCCAAAACAGCTTGCAATCGAATGTTCATGTGAATAGAAAAGGCAGGAGAGTGGTCAGGTACTGTTTTCTCTCAGTTGGCAAGCTGCGCACACAATCGCAGTGTTGTACAGCTTGTTTCATCACCTTTGCGAAGTTGCCGCTCTCTCCGGCTCCCGGAGACGAAGAAGCTGCCTCTTCGCGCAAAGACGATTCTGCCGCTCACAGTGCTCTGCGGTGTGTGTCTTCTGCCGAAAGAGGCACGGGAGCTGTGCTTACCTCTGCAGAGCACCGTACCTTCGTCTTTAGCCTCTCTTCTCGTCTACATCTTAGCAAAAAGCTTTTCCACTCTGTCTGGCAAGGAGAAACTGTGCCAGCACAGAAAACATCTCCCATCGTGTTCTAGAGGCTGCACGGAGGTCTGCCGAGTGTTTTGCAAGAAGAGAAAGAAAGTTGTCCAAAACAGCTTGCAATCGAATGTTCATGTGAATAGAAAAGGCAGGAGAGTGGTCAGGTACTGTTTTCTCTCAGTTGGTAAGCTGCGCACACAATCGCAGTTTTGTACAGCTTGTTTCATCACCTTTGCGAAGTTGCCGCTCTCTCCGGCTCCCGGAGACGAAGAAGATGCTTCTTCGCGCAAAGACGATTCTGCCGCTCACAGTGCTCTGCAGAGCACCGTACCTTCGTCTTTAGCCTCTCTTCTCGTCTACATCTTAGCAAAACGCTTTTCCACTCTGTCTGGCAAGGAGAAACTGTGCCAGCACTGAAAACATCTCCCATCGTGTTCTAGAGGCTGCACGGAGGTCTGCCGAGTGTTTTGCAAGAAGAGAAAGAAAGTTGTCCAAAACAGCTTCCAATCCAATGTTCATGTGACTAGAAAAGGCAGGAGAGTGGTCAGGTACTGTTTTCTCTCAGTTGGCAAGCTGCGCACGCAATCGCAGTGTTGTACAGCTTGTTTCATCACCTTTGCCAAGTTGCCGCTCACTCCGGCTCCCGGAGACGAAGAAGCTGCTTCTTCGCGCAAAGACGATTCTGCCGCTCACAGTGCTCTGCGGTGTGCGTCTTCTGCCGAAAGAGGCACGGGAGCTGTGCTTAGCTCTGCAGAGCACCGTACCTTCGTCTTTAGCCTCTCTTCTCGTCTACATCTTAGCAAAAAGCTTTTCCACTCTGTCTGGAAAGGAGAAACTGTGCCAGCACAGAAAACATCTCCCATCGTGTTCTAGAGGCTGCACGGAGGTCTGCCAAGTGTTTTGCAAGAAGAGAAAGAAAGTTGTCCAAAACAGCTTGCAATCGAATGTTCATGTGAATAGAAAAGGCAGGAGAGTGGTCAGGTACTGTTTTCTCTCAGTTGGCAAGCTGAGCACACAATCGCAGTGTTGTACAGCTTGTTTCATCACCTTTGCGAAGTTGCCGCTCTCTCCGGCTCCCGGAGACGAAGAAGCTGCTTCTTCGCGCAAAGACGATTCTGCCGCTCACAGTGCTCTGCAGAGCACCGTACCTTCGTCTTTAGCCTCTCTTCTCGTCTACATCTTAGCAAAAAGCTTTTCCACTCTGTCTGGCAAGGAGAAACTGTGCCAGCACAAAAAACATCTCCCATCGTGTTCTAGAGGCTGCACTGAGTTCAGCAGAGTTCTTTGCAAGAAGAGAAAGAAAGTTGTCCAAAACAGCTTCCAATCGAATGTTCATGTGAATAGAAAAGGCAGGAGAGTGGTCAGGTACTGTTTTCTTTCAGTTGGTAAGCTGCGCACACAATCGCAGTTTTGTACAGCTTGTTTCATCACCTTTGCCAAGTTGCCGCTCTCTCCGGCTCCCGGAGACGAAGAAGCTGCTTCTTCGCGCAAAGACGATTCTGCCGCTCACAGTGCTCTGCAGAGCACCGTACCTTCGTCTTTAGCCTCTCTTCTCGTCTACATCTTAGCAAAACGCTTTTCCACTCTGTCTGGCAAGGAGAAACTGTGCCAGCACAAAAAACATCTCCCATCGTGTTCTAGAGGCTGCACGGAGGTCTGCCGAGTGTTTTGCAAGAAGAGAAAGAAAGTTGTCCAAAACAGCTTGCAATCGAATGTTCATGTGACTAGAAAAGGCAGGAGAGTGGTCAGGTACTGTTTTCTCTCAGTTGGCAAGCTGCGCACACAATCGCAGTGTTGTACAGCTTGTTTCATCACCTTTGCCAAGTTGCCGCTCACTCCGGCTCCCGGAGGCGAAGAAGCTGCTTCTTCGCGCAAAGACGATTCTGCCGCTCACAGTGCTCTGCGGTGTGTGTCTTCTGCCGAAAGAGGCACGGGAGCTGTGCTTAGCTCTGCAGAGCACCGTACCTTCGTCTTTAGCCTCTCTTCTCGTCTACATCTTAGCAAAAAGCTTTTCCACTCTGTCTGGCAAGGAGAAACTGTGCCAGCACAGAAAACATCTCCCATCGTGTTCTAGAGGCTGCACGGAGGTCTGCCGAGTGTTTTGCAAGAAGAGAAAGAAAGTTGTCTAAAACAGCTTGCAATCGAATGTTCATGTGAATAGAAAAGGCAGGAGAGTGGTCAGGTACTGTTTTCTCTCAGTTGGTAAGCTGCGCACACAATCGCAGTTTTGTACAGCTTGTTTCATCACCTTTGCGAAGTTGCCGCTGTCTCCGGCTCCCGGAGACGAAGAAGCTGCTTCTTCACGCAAAGACGATTCTGCCGCTCACAGTGCTCTGCAGAGCACCGTACCTTCGTCTTTAGCCTCTCTTCTCGTCTACATCTTAGCAAAAAGCTTTTCCACTCTGTCTGGCGAGGAGAAACTGTGCCAGCACTGAAAACATCTCCCATCGTGTTCTAGAGGCTGCACGGAGGTCTGCCGAGTGTTTTGCAAGAAGAGAAAGAAAGTTGTCCAAAACAGCTTGCAATCGAATGTTCATGTGAATAGAAAAGGCAGGAGAGTGGTCAGGTACTGTTTTCTCTCAGTTGGCAAGCTGCGCACACAATCGCAGTGTTGTACAGCTTGTTCCATCACCTTTGCGAAGTTGCCGCTCTCTCCGGCTCCCGGAGACGAAGAAGCTGCTTCTTCGCGCAAAGACGATTCTGCCGCTCACAGTGCTCTGCGGTGTGCGTCTTCTGCCGAAAGAGGCACGGGCGCTGTGCTTACCTCTGCAGAGCACCGTACCTTCGTCTTTAGCCTCTCTTCTCGTCTACATCTTAGCAAAAAGCTTTTCCACTCTGTCTGGCAAGGAGAAACTCTGCCAGCACAAAAAACATCTCCCATCGTGTTCTAGAAGCTGCACGGAGGTCTGCCGAGTGTTTTGCAAGAAGAGAAAGAAAGTTGTCCAAAACAGCTTGCAATCCAATGTTCACGTGAATAGAAAAGGCAGGAGAGTGGTCAGGTACTGTTTTCTCTCAGTTGGCAAGCTGCGCACACAATCGCAGTTTTGTACAGCTTGTTTCATCACCTTTGCGAAGTTGCCGCTCTCTCCGGCTCCCGGAGACGAAGAAGCTGCTTCTTCGCGCAAAGACGATTCTGCCCCTCACAGTGCTCTGCGGTGTGTGTCTTCTGCCGAAAGAGGCACGGGAGCTGTGCTTAGCTCTGCAGAGCACCGTACCTTCGTCTTTTGCCTCTCTTCTCGTCTACATCTTAGCAAAAATCTTTTCCACTCTGTCTGGCAAGGAGAAACTGTGCCAGCACAAAAAACATCTCCCATCGTGTTCTAGAAGCTGAACGGAGGTCTGCCGAGTGTTTTGCAAGAAGAGAAAGAAAGTTGTCCAAAACAGCTTGCAATCCAATGTTCACGTGAATAGAAAAGGCAGGAGAGTGGTCAGGTACTGTTTTCTCTCACTTGGCAAGCTGCGCACACAATCGCAGTGTTGTACAGCTTGTTTCATCACCTTTGCCAAGTTGCCGCTCTCTCCGGCTCCCGGAGACGAAGAAGGTGCTTCTTCGCGCAAAGACGATTCTGCCGCTCACAGTGCTCTGCGGTGTGTGTCTTCTGCCGAAAGAGGCACGGGAGCTGTGCTTACCTCTGCAGAGCACCGTACCTTCGTCTTTAGCCTCTCTTCTCGTCTACATCTTAGCAAAAAGCTTTTCCACTCTGTCTGGCAAGGAGAAACTGTGCCAGCACAAAAAACATCTCCCATCGTGTTCTAGAGGCTGCACTGAGTTCAGCAGAGTTCTTTGCAAGAAGAGAAAGAAAGTTGTCCAAAACAGCTTCCAATCGAATGTTCATGTGAATAGAAAAGGCAGGAGAGTGGTCAGGTACTGTTTTCTCTCATTTGGTAAGCTGCGCACACAATCGCAGTTTTGTACAGCTTGTTTCATCACCTTTGCGAAGTTGCCGCTCTCTCCGGCTCCCGGAGACGAAGAAGCTGCTTCTTCGCGCAAAGACGATTCTGCCGCTCACAGTTCTCTGCAGAGCACCGTACCTTCGTCTTTAGCCTCTCTTCTCGTCTACATCTTAGCAAAACGCTTTTCCACTCTGTCTGGCAAGGAGAAACTGTGCCAGCAAAAAAATATCTCCCATCGTGTTCTAGAGGCTGCACGGAGGTCTGCCGAGTGTTTTGCAAGAAGAGAAAGAAAGTTGTCCAAAACAGCTTCCAATCCAATGTTCATGTGACTAGAAAAGGCAGGAGAGTGGTCAGGTACTGTTTTCTCTCAGTTGGCAAGCTGCGCACACAATCGCAGTGTTGTACAGATTGTTCCATCACCTTTGCGAAGTTGCCGCTCTCTCCGGCTCTCGGAGACGAAGAAGCTGCTTCTTCGCGCAAAGACGATTCTGCCGCTCACAGTGCTCTGCGGTGTGCGTCTTCTGCCGAAAGAGGCACGGGAGCTGTGCTTAGCTCTGCAGAGCACCGTACCTTCGTCTTTAGCCTCTCTTCTCGTCTACATCTTAGCAAAAAGCTTTTCCACTCTGTCTGGCAAGGAGAAACTGTGCCAGCACAAAAAACACCTCCCATCGTGTTCTAGAAGCTGCACGGAGGTCTGCCGAGTGTTTTGCAAGAAGAGAAACAAAGTTGTCCAAAACAGCTTGCAATCCAATGTTCACGTGAATAGAAAAGGCAGGAGAGTGGTCAGGTACTGTTTTCTCTCAGTTGGCAAGCTGCGCACACAATCGCAGTTTTGTACAGCTTGTTTCATCACCTTTGCGAAGTTGCCGCTCTCTCCGGCTCCCGGAGACGAAGAAGCTGCTTCTTCGCGCAAAGACGATTCTGCCGCTCACAGTGCTCTGCGGTGTGTGTCTTCTGCCGAAAGAGGCACGGGAGCTGTGCTTAGCTCTGCAGAGCACCGTACCTTCGTCTTTTGCCTCTCTTCTCGTCTACATCTTAGCAAAAAGCTTTTCCACTCGGTCTGGCAAGGAGAAACTGTGCCAGCACAAAAAACATCTCCCATCGTGTTCTAGAAGCTGAACGGAGGTCTGCCGAGTGTTTTGCAAGAAGAGAAAGAAAGTTGTCCAAAACAGCTTGCAATCCAATGTTCACGTGAATAGAAAAGGCAGGAGAGTGGTCAGGTACTGTTTTCTCTCAGTTGGCAAGCTGCGCACACAATCGCAGTGTTGTACAGCTTGTTTCATCACCTTTGCGAAGCTGCCGCTCTCTCCGGCTCCCGGAGACGAAGAAGCTGCTTCTTCGCGCAAAGACGATTCTGCCGCTCACAGTGCTCTGCGGTGTGCGTCTTCTGCCGAAAGAGGCACGGGATCTTTGCTTAGCTCTGCAGAGCACCGTGCCTTCGTCTTTAGCCTCTCTTCTCGTCTACATCTTAGCAAAAAGCTTTTCCACTCTGTCTGGCAAGGAGAAACTGTGCCAGCACAGAAAACATCTCCCATCGTGTTCTAGAGGCTGCACGGAGGTCTGCCGAGTGTTTTGCAAGAAGAGAAAGAAAGTTGTCCAAAACAGCGTCCAATCCAATGTTCATGTGACTAGAAAAGGCAGGAGAGTGGTCAGGTACTGTTTTCTCTCACTTGGCAAGCTGCGCACACAATCGCAGTGTTGTACAGCTTGTTTCATCACCTTTGCCAAGTTGCCGCTCTCTCCGGCTCCCGGAGACGAAGAAGGTGCTTCTTCGCGCAAAGACGATTCTGCCGCTCACAGTGCTCTGCGGTGTGTGTCTTCTGCCGAAAGAGGCACGGGAGCTGTGCTTACCTCTGCAGAGCACCGTACCTTCGTCTTTAGCCTCTCTTCTCGTCTACATCTTAGCAAAAAGCTTTTCCACTATGTCTGGCAAGGAGAAACTGTGCCAGCACAAAAAACATCTCCCATCGTGTTCTAGAGGCTGCACTGAGTTCAGCAGAGTTCTTTGCAAGAAGAGAAAGAAAGTTGTCCAAAACAGCTTCCAATCGAATGTTCATGTGAATAGAAAAGGCAGGAGAGTGGTCAGGTACTGTTTTCTCTCAGTTGGTAAGCTGCGCACACAATCGCAGTTTTGTACAGCTTGTTTCATCACCTTTGCGAAGTTGCCGCTCTCTCCGGCTCCCGGAGACGAAGAAGCTGCTTCTTCGCGCAAAGACGATTCTGCCGCTCACAGTTCTCTGCAGAGCACCGTACCTTCGTCTTTAGCCTCTCTTCTCGTCTACATCTTAGCAAAACGCTTTTCCACTCTGTCTGGCAAGGAGAAACTGTGCCAGCACAAAAAACATCTCCCATCGTGTTCTAGAGGCTGCACGGAGGTCTGCCGAGTGTTTTGCAAGAAGAGAAAGAAAGTTGTCCAAAACAGCTTCCAATCCAATGTTCATGTGACTAGAAAAGGCAGGAGAGTGGTCAGGTACTGTTTTCTCTCAGTTGGTAAGCTGCGCACACAATCGCAGTGTTGTACATCTTGTTTCATCACCTTTGCGAAGTTGCCGCTCTCTCCGGCTCCCGGAGACGAAGAAGCTGCTTCTTCGCGCAAAGACGATTCTGCCGCTCACAGTGCTCTGCAGAGCACCGTACCTTCGTCTTTAGCCTCTCTTCTCGTCTACATCTTAGCAAAAAGCTTTTCCACTCTGTCTGGCAAGGAGAAACTGTGCCAGCACAAAAAACATCTCCCATCGTGTTCTAGAGGCTGCACTGAGTTCAGCAGAGTTCTTTGCAAGAAGAGAAAGAAAGTTGTCCAAAACAGCTTCCAATCGAATGTTCATGTGAATAGAAAAGGCAGGAGAGTGGTCAGGTACTGTTTTCTCTCAGTTGGTATGCTGCGCACACAATCGCAGTTTTGTACAGCTTGTTTCATCACCTTTGCGAAGTTGCCGCTCTCTCCGGCTCCCGGAGACGAAGAAGCTGCTTCTTCGCGCAAAGACGATTCTGCCGCTCACAGTGCTCTGCAGAGCACCGTACCTTCGTCTTTAGCCTCTCTTCTCGTCTACATCTTAGCAAAAAGCTTTTCCACTCTGTCTGGCAAGGAGAAACTGTGCCAGCACAAAAAACATCTCCCATCGTGTTCTAGAGGCTGCACGGAGGTCTGCCGAGTGTTTTGCAAGAAGAGAAAGAAAGTTGTCCAAAACAGCTTCCAATCCAATGTTCATGTGACTAGAAAAGGCAGGAGAGTGGTCAGGTACTGTTTTCTCTCAGTTGGCAAGCTGCGCACACAATCGCAGTGTTGTACAGCTTGTTTCATCACCTTTGCCAAGTTGCCGCTCACTCCGGCTCCCGGAGACGAAGAAGCTGCTTCTTCGCGCAAAGACGATTCTGCCGCTCACAGTGCTCTGCGGTGTGCGTCTTCTGCCGAAAGAGGCACGGGAGCTGTGCTTAGCTCTGCAGAGCACCGTACCTTCGTCTTTAGCCTCTCTTCTCGTCTACATCTTAGCAAAAAGCTTTTCCACTCTGTCTGGCAAGGAGAAATTGTGCCAGCACAGAAAACATCTCCCATCGTGTTCTAGAGGCTGCACGGAGGTCTGCCGAGTGTTTTGCAAGAAGAGAAAGAAAGTTGTCCAAAACAGCTTGCAATCGAATGTTCATGTGAATAGAAAAGGCAGGAGAGTGGTCAGGTACTGTTTTCTCTCACTTGGCAAGCTGAGCACACAATCGCAGTGTTGTACAGCTTGTTTCATCACCTTTGCGAAGTTGCCGCTCTCTCCGGCTCCCGGAGACGAAGAAGCTGCCTCTTCGCGCAAAGACGATTCTGCCGCTCACAGTGCTCTGCGGTGTGTGTCTTCTGCCGAAAGAGGCACGGGAGCTGTGCTTACCTCTGCAGAGCACCGTACCTTCGTCTTTAGCCTCTCTTCTCGTCTACATCTTAGCAAAAAGCTTTTCCACTCTGTCTGGCAAGGAGAAACTGTGCCAGCACAGAAAACATCTCCCATCGTGTTCTAGAGGCTGCACGAAGGTCTGCCGAGTGTTTTGCAAGAAGAGAAAGATAGTTGTCCAAAACAGCTTGCAATCGAATGTTCATGTGAATAGAAAAGGCAGGAGAGTGGTCAGGTACTGTTTTCTCTCAGTTGGTAAGCTGCGCACACAATCGCAGTGTTGTACAGCTTGTTTCATCACCTTTGCCAAGTTGCCGCTCACTCCGGCTCCCGGAGACGAAGAAGCTGCTTCTTCGCGCAAAGACGATTCTGCCCCTCACAGTGCTCTGCAGAGCACCGTACCTTCGTCTTTAGCCTCTCTTCTCGTCTACATCTTAGCAAAAAGCTTTTCCACTCTGTCTGGCGAGGAGAAACTGTGCCAGCACTGAAAACATCTCCCATCGTGTTCTAGAGGCTGCACGGAGGTCTGCCGAGCGTTTTGCAAGAAGAGAAAGAAAGTTGTCCAAAACAGCTTGCAATCGAATGTTCATGTGAATAGAAAAGGCAGGAGAGTGGTCAGGTACTGTTTTCTCTCAGTTGGCAAGCTGCGCACACAATCGCAGTGTTGTACAGCTTGTTCCATCACCTTTGCGAAGTTGCCGCTCTCTCCGGCTCCCGGAGACGAAGAAGCTGCTTCTTCGCGCAAAGACGATTCTGCCGCTCACAGTGCTCTGCGGTGTGCGTCTTCTGCCGAAAGAGGCACGGGAGCTGTGCTTACCTCTGCAGAGCACCGTACCTTCGTCTTTAGCCTCTCTTCTCGTCTACATCTTAGCAAAAAGCTTTTCCACTCTGTCTGGCAAGGAGAAACTGTGCCAGCACAAAAAACATCTCCCATCGTGTTCTAGAAGCTGCACGGAGGTCTGCCGAGTGTTTTGCAAGAAGAGAAAGAATGTTGTCCAAAACAGCGTCCAATCCAATGTTCATGTGACTAGAAAAGGCAGGAGAGTGGTCAGGTACTGTTTTCTCTCACTTGGCAAGCTGCGCACACAATCGCAGTGTTGTACAGCTTGTTTCATCACCTTTGCCAAGTTGCCGCTCTCTCCGGCTCCCGGAGACGAAGAAGGTGCTTCTTCGCGCAAAGACGATTCTGCCGCTCACAGTGCTCTGCGGTGTGTGTCTTCTGCCGAAAGAGGCACGGGAGCTGTGCTTACCTCAGCAGAGCACCGTACCTTCGTCTTTAGCCTCTCTTCTCGTCTACATCTTAGCAAAAAGCTTTTCCACTCTGTCTGGCAAGGAGAAACTGTGCCAGCACAAAAAACATCTCCCATCGTGTTCTAGAGGCTGCACTGAGTTCAGCAGAGTTCTTTGCAAGAAGAGAAAGAAAGTTGTCCAAAACAGCTTCCAATCGAATGTTCATGTGAATAGAAAAGGCAGGAGAGTGGTCAGGTACTGTTTTCTCTCAGTTGGTAAGCTGCGCACACAATCGCAGTTTTGTACAGCTTGTTTCATCACCTTTGCGAAGTTGCCGCTCTCTCCGGCTCCCGGAGACGAAGAAGCTGCTTCTTCGCGCAAAGACGATTCTGCCGCTCACAGTTCTCTGCAGAGCACCGTACCTTCGTCTTTAGCCTCTCTTCTCGTCTACATCTTAGCAAAACGCTTTTCCACTCTGTCTGGCAAGGAGAAACTGTGCCAGCACAAAAAACATCTCCCATCGTGTTCTAGAGGCTGCACGGAGGTCTGCCGAGTGTTTTGCAAGAAGAGAAAGAAAGTTGTCCAAAACAGCTTCCAATCCAATGTTCATGTGACTAGAAAAGGCAGGAGAGTGGTCAGGTACTGTTTTCTCTCACTTGGCAAGCTGCGCACACAATCGCAGTGTTGTACAGCTTGTTTCATCACCTTTGCCAAGTTGCCGCTCACTCCGGCTCCCGGAGACGAAGAAGCTGCTTCTTCGCGCAAAGACGATTTTGCCGCTCACAGTGCTCTGCGGTGTGTGTCTTCTGCCGAAAGAGGCACGGGAGCTGTGCTTAGCTCTGCAGAGCACCGTACCTTCGTCTTTAGCCTCTCTTCTCGTCTACATCTTAGCAAAAAGCTTTTCCACTCTGTCTGGCAAGGAGAAACTGTGCCAGCACTGAAAACATCTCCCATCGTGTTCTAGAGGCTGCACGGAGGTCTGCCGAGTGTTTTGCAAGAAGAGAAAGAAAGTTGTCCAAAACAGCTTCCAATCGAATGTTCATGTGAATAGAAAAGGCAGGAGAGTGGTCAGGTACTGTTTTCTCTCAATTGGCAAGCTGCGCACACAATCGCAGTGTTGTACAGCTTGTTCCATCACCTTTGCGAAGTTGCCGCTCTCTCCGGCTCCCGGAGACGAAGAAGCTGCTTCTTCGCGCAAAGACGATTCTGCCACTCACAGTGCTCTGCGGTGTGTGTCTTCTGCCGAAAGAGGCACGGGAGCTGTGCTTACCTCTGCAGAGCACCGTACCTTCGTCTTTAGCCTCTCTTCTCGTCTACATCTTAGCAAAAAGCTTTTCCACTCTGTCTGGCAAGGAGAAACTGTGCCAGCACAAAAAACATCTCCCATCGTGTTCTAGAGGCTGCACGGAGGTCTGCCGAGTGTTTTGCAAGAAGAGAAAGAAAGTTGTCCAAAACAGCTTCCAATCCAATGTTCATGTGACTAGAAAACGCAGGAGAGTGGTCAGGTACTGTTTTCTGTCAGTTGGCAAGCTGCGCACACAATCGCAGTGTTGTACAGCTTGTTTCATCACCTTTCCGAAGTTGCCGCTCTCTCCGGCTCCCGAAAACGAAGAAGGTGCTTCTTCGCGCAAAGACGATTCTGCCGCTCACAGTGCTCTGCGGTGTGTGTCTTCTGCCGAAAGAGGCACGGGAGCTGTGCTTACCTCTGCAGAGCACCGTACCTTCGTCTTTAGCCTCTCTTCTCGTCTACATCTTAGCAAAAAGCTTTTCCACTCTGTCTGGCAAGGAGAAACTGTGCCAGCACAAAAAACATCTCCCATCGTGTTCTAGAGGCTGCACGGAGGTCTGCCGAGTGTTTTGCAAGAAGAGAAAGAAAGTTGTCCAAAACAGCTTGCAATCGAATGTTCATGTGATTAGAAAAGGAAGGAGAGTGGTCAGGTACTGTTTTCTCTCAGTTGGCAAGCTGCGCACACAATCGCAGTGTTGTACAGCTTGTTTCATCACCTTTGCGAAGTTGCCGCTCTCTCCGGCTCCCGAAAACGAAGAAGCTGCTTCTTCGCGCAAAGACGATTCTGCCGCTCCCAGTGCTCTGCGGTGTGCGGCTTCAGCCGAAAGACGCACGGGAGCTGTGCTTAGCTCTGCAGAGCACCGTACCTTCGTCTTTAGCCTCTCTTCTCGTCTACATCTTAGCAAAAAGCTTTTCCACTCTGTCTGGCAAGGAGAAACTGTGCCAGCACTGAAAACATCTCCCATCGTGTTCTAGAGGCTGCACGGAGGTCTGCCGAGTGTTTTGCAAGAAGAGAAAGAAAGTTGTCCAAAACAGCTTGCAATCGAATGTTCATGTGAATAGAAAAGGCAGGAGAGTGGTCAGGTACTGTTTTCTCTCAGTTGGCAAGCTGCGCACACAATCGCAGTTTTGTACAGCTTGTTTCATCACCTTTGCGAAGTTGCCGCTCTCTCCGGCTCCCGGAGACGAAGAAGCTGCTTCTTCGCGCAAAGACGATTCTGCCGCTCACAGTTCTCTGCAGAGCACCGTACCTTCGTCTTTAGCCTCTCTTCTCGTCTACATCTTAGCAAAAAGCTTTTCCACTCTGTCTGGCGAGGAGAAACTGTGCCAGCACTGAAAACATCTCCCATCGTGTTCTAGAGGCTGCACGGATGTCTGCCCAGTGTTTTGCAAGAAGAGAAAGAAAGTTGTCCAAAACAGCTTCCAATCCAATGTTCATGTGAATAGAAAAGTCAGGAGAGTGGTCAGGTACTGTTTTCTCTCAGTTGGCAAGCTGCGCACACAATCGCAGTGTTGTACAGCTTGTTCCATCACCTTTGCGAAGTTGCCGCTCTCTCCGGCTCCCGGAGACGAAGAAGCTGCTTCTTCGCGCAAAGACGATTCTGCCGCTCACAGTGCTCTGCAGAGCACCGTACCTTCGTCTTTAGCCTCTCTTCTCGTCTACATCTTAGCAAAACGCTTTTCCACTCTGTCTGGCAAGGAGAAACTGTGCCAGCACAAAAAACATCTCCCATCGTGTTCTAGAGGCTGCACGGAGGTCTGCCGAGTGTTTTGCAAGAAGAGAAAGAAAGTTGTCCAAAACAGCTTCCAATCGAATGTTCATGTGACTAGAAAAGGCAGGAGAGTGGTCAGGTACTGTTTTCTCTCACTTGGCAAGCTGCGCACACAATCGCACTGTTGTACAGCTTGTTTCATCACCTTTGCCAAGTTGCCGCTCACTCCGGCTCCCGGAGACGAAGAAGCTGCTTCTTCGCGCAAAGACGATTCTGCTGCTCACAGTGCTCTGCGGTGTGCGTCTTCTGCCGAAAGAGGCACGGGAGCTGTGCTTAGCTCTGCAGAGCACCGTACCTTCGTCTTTAGCCTCTCTTCTCGTCTACATCTTAGCAAAAAGCTTTTCCACTCTGTCTGGCAAGGAGAAACTGTGCCAGCACAGAAAACATCTCCCATCGTGTTCTAGAGGCTGCACGGAGGTCTGCCGAGTGTTTTGCAAGAAGAGAAGGAAAGTTGTCCAAAACAGCTTCCAATCCAATGTTCATGTGACTAGAAAAGGCAGGAGAGTGGTCAGGTACTGTTTTCTCTCACTTGGCAAGCTGCGCACACAATCGCAGTGTTGTACAGCTTGTTTCATCACCTTTGCCAAGTTGCCGCTCTCTCCGGCTCCCGTAGACGAAGAAGCTGCTTCTTCGCGCAAAGACGATTCTGCCGCTCACAGTGCTCTGCGGTGTGTGTCTTCTGCCGAAAGAGGCACGGGAGCTGTGCTTAGCTCTGCAGAGCACCGTACCTTCGTCTTTAGCCTCTCTTCTCGTCTACATCTTAGCAAAAAGCTTTTCCACTCTGTCTGGCAAGGAGAAACTGTGCCAGCACAAAAAACATCTCCCATCGTGTTCTAGAGGCTGCACGGAGGTCTGCCGAGTGTTTTGCAAGAAGAGAAAGAAAGTTGTCCAAAACAGCTTCCAATCCAATATTCATGTGACTAGAAAACGCAGGAGAATGGTCAGGTACTGTTTTCTCTCAGTTGGCAAGCTGCGCACACAATCGCAGTGTTGTACAGATTGTTTCATCACCTTTGCCAAGTTGCCGCTCTCTCCGGCTCCCGGAGACGAAGAAGCTGCTTCTTCGCGCAAAGACGATTCTGCCGCTCACAGTTCTCTGCAGAGCACCGTACCTTCGTCTTTAGCCTCTCTCCTCGTCTACATCTTAGCAAAACGCTTTTCCACTCTGTCTGGCAAGGAGAAACTGTGCCAGCACAAAAAACATCTCCCATCGTGTTCTAGAGGCTGCACGGAGGTCTGCCGAGTGTTTTGCAAGAAGAGAAAGAAAGTTGTCCAAAACAGCTTCCAATCCAATGTTCATGTGACTAGAAAAGGCAGGAGAGTGGTCAGGTACTGTTTTCTCTCACTTGGCAAGCTGCGCACACAATCGCAGTGTTGTACAGCTTGTTTCATCACCTTTGCCAAGTTGCCGCTCACTCCGGCTCCCGGAGACGAAGAAGCTGCTTCTTCACGCAAAGACGATTCTGCCGCTCACAGTGCTCTGCGGTGTGTGTCTTCTGCCGAAAGAGGCACGGGAGCTGTGCTTAGCTCTGCAGAGCACCGTACCTTCGTCTTTAGCCTCTCTTCTCGTCTACATCTTAGCAAAAAGCTTTTCCACTCTGTCTGGCAAGGAGAAACTGTGCCAGCACAGAAAACATCTCCCATCGTGTTCTAGAGGCTGCACGGAAGTCTGCCGAGTGTTTTGCAAGAAGAGAAAGAAAGTTGTCCAAAACAGCTTCCAATCGAATGTTCATGTGACTAGAAAAGGCAGGAGAGTGGTCAGGTACTGTTTTCTCTCACTTGGCAAGCTGCGCACACAATCGCAGTGTTGTACAGCTTGTTTCATCACCTTTGCCAAGTTGCCGCTCTCTCCGGCTCCCGGAGACGAAGAAGCTGCTTCTTCGCGCAAAGACGATTCTGCCGCTCACAGTGCTCTGCGGTGTGTGTCTTCTGCCGAAAGAGGCACGGGAGCTGTGCTTAGCTCTGCAGAGCACCATACCTTCGTCTTTAGCCTCTCTTCTCGTCTACATCTTAGCAAAAAGCTTTTCCACTCTGTCTGGCAAGGAGAAATTGTGCCAGCACAGAAAACATCTCCCATCGTGTTCTAGAGGCTGCACGGAGGTCTGCCGAGTGTTTTGCAAGAAGAGAAAGAAAGTTGTCCAAAGCAGCTTCCAATCGAATGTTCATGTGAATAGAAAAGGCAGGAGAGTGGTCAGGTACTGTTTTCTCTCAGTTGGCAAGCTGAGCACACAATCGCAGTGTTGTACAGCTTGTTTCATCACCTTTGCGAAGTTGCCGCTCTCTCCGGCTCCCGGAGACGAAGAAGCTGCCTCTTCGCGCAAAGACGATTCTGCCGCTCACAGTGCTCTGCGGTGTGCGTCTTCTGCCGAAAGAGGCACGGGAGCTGTGCTTACCTCTGCAGAGCACCATACCTTCGTCTTTAGCCTCTCTTCTCGTCTACATCTTAGCAAAAAGCTTTTCCACTCTGTCTGGCTAGGAGAAACTGTGCCAGCACAAAAAACATCTCCCATCGTGTTCTAGAGGCTGCACGGAGGTCTGCCGAGTGTTTTGCAAGAAGAGAAAGAAAGTTTTCAAAAACAGCTTGCAATCCAATGTTCATGTGACTAGAAAAGGCAGGAGAGTGGTCAGGTACTGTTTTCTGTCAGTTGGTAAGCTGCGCACACAATCGCAGTGTTGTACATCTTGTTTCATCACCTTTGCGAAGTTGCCGCTCTCTCCGGCTCCCGGAGACGAAGAAGCTGCTTCTTCGCGCAAAGACGATTCTGCCGCTCACAGTGCTCTGCGGTGTGTGTCTTCTGCCGAAAGAGGCACGGGAGCTGTGCTTAGCTCTGCAGAGCACCGTACCTTCGTCTTTAGCCTCTCTTCTCGTCTACATCTTAGCAAAAAGCTTTTCCACTCTGTCTGGCAAGGAGAAACTGTGCCAGCACAAAAAACATCTCCCATCGTGTTCTAGAGGCTGCACTGTGTTCAGCAGAGTTCTTTGCAAGAAGAGAAAGAAAGTTGTCCAAAACAGCTTCCAATCGAATGTTCATGTGAATAGAAAAGGCAGGAGAGTGGTCAGGTACTGTTTTCTCTCAGTTGGTAAGCTGCGCACACAATCGCAGTGTTGTACAGCTTGTTCCATCACCTTTGCGAAGTTGCCGCTCTCTCCGGCTCCCGGAGACGAAGAAGCTGCTTCTTCGCGCAAAGACGATTCTGCCGCTCACAGTGCTCTGCAGAGCACCGTACCTTCGTCTTTAGCCTCTCTTCTCGTCTACATCTTAGCAAAAAGCTTTTCCACTCTGTCTGGCAAGGAGAAACTGTGCCAGCACAGAAAACATCTCCCATCGTGTTCTAGAGGCTGCACGGAGGTCTGCCGAGTGTTTTGCAAGAAGAGAAAGAAAGTTGTCCAAAACAGCTTGCAATCCAATGTTCATGTGACTAGAAAAGGCAGGAGAGTGGTCAGGTACTGTTTTCTCTCACTTGGCAAGCTGCGCACACAATCGCAGTTTTGTACAGCTTGTTCCATCACCTTTGCCAAGTTGCCGCTCACTCCGGCTCCCGGAGCCGAAGAAGCTGCTTCTTCGCGCAAAGACGATTCTGCCGCTCACAGTGCTCTGCGGTGTGCGTCTTCTGCCGAAAGAGGCACGGGAGCTGTGCTTAGCTCTGCAGAGCACCGTACCTTCGTCTTTAGCCTCTCTTCTCGTCTACATCTTAGCAAAAAGCTTTTCCACTCTGTCTGGCAAGGAAAAACTGTGCCAGCCCAAAAAACAACTCCCATCGTGTTCTAGAAGCTGCACGGAGGTCTGCCGAGTGTTTTGCAAGAAGAGAAAGAAAGTTGTCCAAAACAGCTTGCAATCCAATGTTCACGTGAATAGAAAAGGCAGGAGAGTGGTCAGGTACTGTTTTCTCTCAGTTGGCAAGCTGCGCACACAATCGCAGTGTTGTACATCTTGTTTCATCACCTTTGCGAAGTTGCCGCTCACTACGGGTCCCGGAGACGAAGAAGCTGCTTCTTCGCGCAAAGACGATTCTGCCGCTCACAGTGCTCTTCAGAGCACCGTACCTTCGTCTTTAGCCTCTCTTCTCGTCTACATCTTAGCAAAAAGCTTTTCCACTCTGTCTGGCAAGGAGAAACTGTGCCAGCACAGAAAACATCTCCCATCGTGTTCTAGAGGCTGCACGGAGGTCTGCCGAGTGTTTTGCAAGAAGAGAAAGAAAGTTGTCCAAAACAGCTTCCAATCCAATGTTCATGTGACTAGAAAACGCAGGAGAGTGGTCAGGTACTGTTTTCTGTCAGTTGGCAAGCTGCGCACACAATCGCAGTGTTGTACAGCTTGTTTCATCACCTTTCCGAAGTTGCCGCTCTCTCCGGCTCCCGAAAACGAAGAAGGTGCTTCTTCGCGCAAAGACGATTCTGCCGCTCACAGTGCTCTGCGGTGTGTGTCTTCTGCCGAAAGAGGCACGGGAGCTGTGCTTACCTCTGCAGAGCACCGTACCTTCGTCTTTAGCCTCTCTTCTCGTCTACATCTTAGCAAAAAGCTTTTCCACTCTGTCTGGCAAGGAGAAACTGTGCCAGCACAAAAAACATCTCCCATCGTGTTCTAGAGGCTGCACGGAGGTCTGCCGAGTGTTTTGCAAGAAGAGAAAGAAAGTTGTCCAAAACAGCTTGCAATCGAATGTTCATGTGATTAGAAAAGGAAGGAGAGTGGTCAGGTACTGTTTTCTCTCAGTTGGCAAGCTGCGCACACAATCGCAGTGTTGTACAGCTTGTTTCATCACCTTTGCGAAGTTGCCGCTCTCTCCGGCTCCCGAAAACGAAGAAGCTGCTTCTTCGCGCAAAGACGATTCTGCCGCTCACAGTGCTCTGCGGTGTGCGGCTTCAGCCGAAAGACGCACGGGAGCTGTGCTTAGCTCTGCAGAGCACCGTACCTTCGTCTTTAGCCTCTCTTCTCGTCTACATCTTAGCAAAAAGCTTTTCCACTCTGTCTGGCAAGGAGAAACTGTGCCAGCACAGAAAACATCTCCCATCGTGTTCTAGAGGCTGCACGGAGGTCTGCCGAGTGTTTTGCAAGAAGAGAAAGAAAGTTGTCCAAAACAGCTTGCAATCGAATGTTCATGTGAATAGAAAAGGCAGGAGAGTGGTCAGGTACTGTTTTCTCTCAGTTGGCAAGCTGCGCACACAATCGCAGTTTTGTACAGCTTGTTTCATCACCTTTGCGAAGTTGCCGCTCTCTCCGGCTCCCGGAGACGAAGAAGCTGCTTCTTCGCGCAAAGACGATTCTGCCGCTCACAGTGCTCTGCAGAGCACCGTACCTTCGTCTTTAGCCTCTCTTCTCGTCTACATCTTAGCAAAAAGCTTTTCCACTCTGTCTGGCGAGGAGAAACTGTGCCAGCACAGAAAACATCTCCCATCGTGTTCTAGAGGCTGCACGGAGGTCTGCCCAGTGTTTTGCAAGAAGAGAAAGAAAGTTGTCCAAAACAGCTTCCAATCCAATGTTCATGTGAATAGAAAAGGCAGGAGAGTGGTCAGGTACTGTTTTCTCTCAGGTGGCAAGCTGCGCACACAATCGCAGTGTTGTACAGCTTGTTCCATCACCTTTGCGAAGTTGCCGCTCTCTCCGGCTCCCGGAGACGAAGAAGCTGCTTCTTCGCGCAAAGACTATTCTGCCGCTCACAGTGCTCTGCGGTGTGTGTCTTCTGCCGAAAGAGGCACGGGAGCTGTGCTTAGCTCTGCAGAGCACCGTACCTTCGTCTTTAGCCTCTCTTCTCGTCTACATCTTAGCAAAAAGCTTTTCCACTCTGTCTGGCAAGGAGAAACTGTGCCAGCACAAAAAACATCTCCCATCGTGTTCTAGAGGCTGCACGGAGGTCTGCCGAGTGTTTTGCAAGAAGAGAAAGAAAGTTGTCCAAAACAGCTTCCAATCCAATGTTCATGTGACTAGAAAACGCAGGAGAGTGGTCAGGTACTGTTTTCTCTCAGTTGGCAAGCTGCGCACACAATCGCAGTGTTGTACAGATTGTTTCATCACCTTTGCCAAGTTGCCGCTCTCTCCGGCTCCCGGAGACGAAGAAGCTGCTTCTTCGCGCAAAGACGATTCTGCCGCTCACAGTGCTCTGCGGTGTGTGTCTTCTGCCGAAAGAGGCACGGGAGCTGTGCTTAGCTCTGCAGAGCACCGTACCTTCGTCTTTAGCCTCTCTTCTCATCTACATCATAGCAAAAAGCTTTTCCACTCTGTCTGGCAAGGAGAAACTGTGCCAGCACAAAAAACATCTCCCATCGTGTTCTAGAGGCTGCACTGAGTTCAGCAGAGTTCTTTGCAAGAAGAGAAAGAAAGTTGTCCAAAACAGCTTGCAATCGAATGTTCATGTGAATAGAAAAGGCAGGAGAGTGGTCAGGTACTGTTTTCTCTCAGTTGGTAAGCTGCGCACACAATCGCAGTTTTGTACAGCTTGTTTCATCACCTTTGCGAAGTTGCCGCTCTCTCCGGCTCCCGGAGACGAAGAAGCTGCTTCTTCGCGCAAAGACGATTCTGCCGCTCACAGTGCTCTGCAGAGCACCGTACCTTCGTCTTTAGCCTCTCTTCTCGTCTACATCTTAGCAAAACGCTTTTCCACTCTGTCTGGCAAGGAGAAACTGTGCCAGCACAAAAAACATCTCCCATCGTGTTCTAGAGGCTGCACGGAGGTCTGCCGAGTGTTTTGCAAGAAGAGAAAGAAAGTTGTCCAAAACAGCTTCCAATCCAATGTTCATGTGACTAGAAAAGGCAGGAGAGTGGTCAGGTACTGTTTTCTCTCACTTGGCAAGCTGCGCACACAATCGCAGTGTTGTACAGCTTGTTTCATCACCTTTGCCAAGTTGCCGCTCACTCCGGCTCCCGGAGACGAAGAAGCTGCTTCTTCGCGCAAAGACGATTCTGCCGCTCACAGTGCTCTGCGGTGTGCGTCTTCTGCCGAAAGAGGCACGGGAGCTGTGCTTAGCTCTGCAGAGCACCGTACCTTCGTCTTTAGCCTCTCTTCTCGTCTACATCTTAGCAAAAAGCTTTTCCACTCTGTCTGGCAAGGAGAAACTGTGCCAGCACAGAAAACATCTCCCATCGTGTTCTAGAGGCTGCACGGAGGTCTGCCGAGTGTTTTGCAAGAAGAGAAGGAAAGTTGTCCAAAACAGCTTCCAATCCAATGTTCATGTGACTAGAAAAGGCAGGAGAGTGGTCAGGTACTGTTTTCTCTCAGTTGGCAAGCTGCGCACACAATCGCAGTGTTGTACAGCTTGTTTCATCACCTTTGCCAAGTTGCCGCTCTCTCCGGCTCCCGTAGACGAAGAAGCTGCTTCTTCGCGCAAAGACGATTCTGCCGCTCACAGTGCTCTGCGGTGTGTGTCTTCTGCCGAAAGAGGCACGGGAGCTGTGCTTAGCTCTGCAGAGCACCGTACCTTCGTCTTTAGCCTCTCTTCTCGTCTACATCTTAGCAAAAAGCTTTTCCACTCTGTCTGGCAAGGAGAAACTGTGCCAGCACAAAAAACATCTCCCATCGTGTTCTAGAGGCTGCACGGAGGTCTGCCGAGTGTTTTGCAAGAAGAGAAAGAAAGTTGTCCAAAACAGCTTCCAATCCAATATTCATGTGACTAGAAAACGCAGGAGAGTGGTCAGGTACTGTTTTCTCTCAGTTGGCAAGCTGCGCACACAATCGCAGTGTTGTACAGATTGTTTCATCACCTTTGCCAAGTTGCCGCTCTCTCCGGCTCCCGGAGACGAAGAAGCTGCTTCTTCGCGCAAAGACGATTCTGCCGCTCACAGTGCTCTGCGGTGTGTGTCTTCTGCCGAAAGAGGCACGGGAGCTGTGCTTACCTCTGCAGAGCACCGTACCTTCGTCTTTAGCCTCTCTTCTCGTCTACATCTTAGCAAAAAGCTTTTCCACTCTGTCTGGCAAGGAGAAACTGTGCCAGCACAAAAAACATCTCCCATCGTGTTCTAGAGGCTGCACGGAGGTCTGCCGAGTGTTTTGCAAGAAGAGAAAGAAAGTTGTCCAAAACAGCTTGCAATCGAATGTTCATGTGATTAGAAAAGGAAGGAGAGTGGTCAGGTACTGTTTTCTCTCAGTTGGCAAGCTGCGCACACAATCGCAGTGTTGTACAGCTTGTTTCATCACCTTTGCGAAGTTGCCGCTCTCTCCGGCTCCCGAAAACGAAGAAGCTGCTTCTTCGCGCAAAGACGATTCTGCCGCTCACAGTGCTCTGCGGTGTGCGGCTTCAGCCGAAAGACGCACGGGAGCTGTGCTTAGCTCTGCAGAGCACCGTACCTTCGTCTTTAGCCTCTCTTCTCGTCTACATCTTAGCAAAAAGCTTTTCCACTCTGTCTGGCAAGGAGAAACTGTGCCAGCACAGAAAACATCTCCCATCGTGTTCTAGAGGCTGCACGGAGGTCTGCCGAGTGTTTTGCAAGAAGAGAAAGAAAGTTGTCCAAAACAGCTTGCAATCGAATGTTCATGTGAATAGAAAAGGCAGGAGAGTGGTCAGGTACTGTTTTCTCTCAGTTGGCAAGCTGCGCACACAATCGCAGTTTTGTACAGCTTGTTTCATCACCTTTGCGAAGTTGCCGCTCTCTCCGGCTCCCGGAGACGAAGAAGCTGCTTCTTCGCGCAAAGACGATTCTGCCGCTCACAGTGCTCTGCAGAGCACCGTACCTTCGTCTTTAGCCTCTCTTCTCGTCTACATCTTAGCAAAAAGCTTTTCCACTCTGTCTGGCGAGGAGAAACTGTGCCAGCACTGAAAACATCTCCCATCGTGTTCTAGAGGCTGCACGGAGGTCTGCCCAGTGTTTTGCAAGAAGAGAAAGAAAGTTGTCCAAAACAGCTTCCAATCCAATGTTCATGTGAATAGAAAAGGCAGGAGAGTGGTCAGGTACTGTTTTCTCTCAGGTGGCAAGCTGCGCACACAATCGCAGTGTTGTACAGCTTGTTCCATCACCTTTGCGAAGTTGCCGCTCTCTCCGGCTCCCGGAGACGAAGAAGCTGCTTCTTCGCGCAAAGACTATTCTGCCGCTCACAGTGCTCTGCGGTGTGTGTCTTCTGCCGAAAGAGGCACGGGAGCTGTGCTTAGCTCTGCAGAGCACCGTACCTTCGTCTTTAGCCTCTCTTCTCGTCTACATCTTAGCAAAAAGCTTTTCCACTCTGTCTGGCAAGGAGAAACTGTGCCAGCACAAAAAACATCTCCCATCGTGTTCTAGAGGCTGCACGGAGGTCTGCCGAGTGTTTTGCAAGAAGAGAAAGAAAGTTGTCCAAAACAGCTTCCAATCCAATGTTCATGTGACTAGAAAACGCAGGAGAGTGGTCAGGTACTGTTTTCTCTCAGTTGGCAAGCTGCGCACACAATCGCAGTGTTGTACAGATTGTTTCATCACCTTTGCCAAGTTGCCGCTCTCTCCGGCTCCCGGAGACGAAGAAGCTGCTTCTTCGCGCAAAGACGATTCTGCCGCTCACAGTGCTCTGCGGTGTGTGTCTTCTGCCGAAAGAGGCACGGGAGCTGTGCTTAGCTCTGCAGAGCACCGTACCTTCGTCTTTAGCCTCTCTTCTCATCTACATCATAGCAAAAAGCTTTTCCACTCTGTCTGGCAAGGAGAAACTGTGCCAGCACAAAAAACATCTCCCATCGTGTTCTAGAGGCTGCACTGAGTTCAGCAGAGTTCTTTGCAAGAAGAGAAAGAAAGTTGTCCAAAACAGCTTGCAATCGAATGTTCATGTGAATAGAAAAGGCAGGAGAGTGGTCAGGTACTGTTTTCTCTCAGTTGGTAAGCTGCGCACACAATCGCAGTTTTGTACAGCTTGTTTCATCACCTTTGCGAAGTTGCCGCTCTCTCCGGCTCCCGGAGACGAAGAAGCTGCTTCTTCGCGCAAAGACGATTCTGCCGCTCACAGTGCTCTGCAGAGCACCGTACCTTCGTCTTTAGCCTCTCTTCTCGTCTACATCTTAGCAAAACGCTTTTCCACTCTGTCTGGCAAGGAGAAACTGTGCCAGCACAAAAAACATCTCCCATCGTGTTCTAGAGGCTGCACGGAGGTCTGCCGAGTGTTTTGCAAGAAGAGAAAGAAAGTTGTCCAAAACAGCTTCCAATCCAATGTTCATGTGACTAGAAAAGGCAGGAGAGTGGTCAGGTACTGTTTTCTCTCACTTGGCAAGCTGCGCACACAATCGCAGTGTTGTACAGCTTGTTTCATCACCTTTGCCAAGTTGCCGCTCACTCCGGCTCCCGGAGACGAAGAAGCTGCTTCTTCGCGCAAAGACGATTCTGCCGCTCACAGTGCTCTGCGGTGTGCGTCTTCTGCCGAAAGAGGCACGGGAGCTGTGCTTAGCTCTGCAGAGCACCGTACCTTCGTCTTTAGCCTCTCTTCTCGTCTACATCTTAGCAAAAAGCTTTTCCACTCTGTCTGGCAAGGAGAAACTGTGCCAGCACAGAAAACATCTCCCATCGTGTTCTAGAGGCTGCACGGAGGTCTGCCGAGTGTTTTGCAAGAAGAGAAGGAAAGTTGTCCAAAACAGCTTCCAATCCAATGTTCATGTGACTAGAAAAGGCAGGAGAGTGGTCAGGTACTGTTTTCTCTCAGTTGGCAAGCTGCGCACACAATCGCAGTGTTGTACAGCTTGTTTCATCACCTTTGCCAAGTTGCCGCTCTCTCCGGCTCCCGTAGACGAAGAAGCTGCTTCTTCGCGCAAAGACGATTCTGCCGCTCACAGTGCTCTGCGGTGTGTGTCTTCTGCCGAAAGAGGCACGGGAGCTGTGCTTAGCTCTGCAGAGCACCGTACCTTCGTCTTTAGCCTCTCTTCTCGTCTACATCTTAGCAAAAAGCTTTTCCACTCTGTCTGGCAAGGAGAAACTGTGCCAGCACAAAAAACATCTCCCATCGTGTTCTAGAGGCTGCACGGAGGTCTGCCGAGTGTTTTGCAAGAAGAGAAAGAAAGTTGTCCAAAACAGCTTCCAATCCAATATTCATGTGACTAGAAAACGCAGGAGAGTGGTCAGGTACTGTTTTCTCTCAGTTGGCAAGCTGCGCACACAATCGCAGTGTTGTACAGATTGTTTCATCACCTTTGCCAAGTTGCCGCTCTCTCCGGCTCCCGGAGACGAAGAAGCTGCTTCTTCGCGCAAAGACGATTCTGCCGCTCACAGTGCTCTGCGGTGTGTGTCTTCTGCCGAAAGAGGCACGGGAGCTGTGCTTAGCTCTGCAGAGGACCGTACCTTCGTCTTTAGCCTCTCTTCTCGTCTACATCTTAGCAAAAAGCTTTTCCACTCTGTCTGGCAAGGAGAAACTGTGCCAGCAAAAAAAACATCTCCCCTCGTGTTCTAGAGACTGCACTGAGTTCAGCAGAGTTCTCTGCAAGAAGAGAAAGAAAGTTGTCCAAAACACCTTCCAATCGAATGTTCATGTGAATAGAAAAGGCAGGAGAGTGGTCAGGTACTGTTTTCTCTCAGTTGGTAAGCTGCGCACACAATCGCAGTTTTGTACAGCTTGTTTCATCACCTTTGCGAAGTTGCCGCTCTCTCCGGCTCCCGGAGACGAAGAAGCTGCTTCTTCGCGCAAAGACGATTCTGCCGCTCACAGTGCTCTGCAGAGCACCGTACCTTCGTCTTTAGCCTCTCTTCTCGTCTACATCTTAGCAAAACGCTTTTCCACTCTGTCTGGCAAGGAGAAACTGTGCCAGCACAAAAAACATCTCCCATCGTGTTCTAGAGGCTGCACGGAGGTCTGCCGAGTGTTTTGCAAGAAGAGAAAGAAAGTTGTCCAAAACAGCTTCCAATCGAATGTTCATGTGACTAGAAAAGCCAGGAGAGTGGTCAGGTACTGTTTTCTCTCAGTTGGCAAGCTGCGCACACAATCGCAGTGTTGTACAGCTTGTTTCATCACCTTTGCCAAGTTGCCGCTCACTCCGGCTCCCGGAGACGAAGAAGCTGCTTCTTCGCGCAAAGACGATTCTGCCGCTCACAGTGCTCTGCGGTGTGTGTCTTCTGCCGAAAGAGGCACGGGAGCTGTGCTTAGCTCTGCAGAGCACCGTACCTTCGTCTTTAGCCTCTCTTCTCGTCTACATCTTAGCAAAAAGCTTTTCCACTCTGTCTGGAAAGGAGAAATTGTGCCAGCACAGAAAACATCTCCCATCGTGTTCTAGAGGCTGCACGGAGGTCTGCCGAGTGTTTTGCAAGAAGAGAAAGAAAGTTGTCCAAAACAGCTTGCAATCGAATGTTCATGTGAATAGAAAAGGCAGGAGAGTGGTCAGGTACTGTTTTCTCTCAGTTGGCAAGCTGAGCACACAATCGCAGTGTTGTACAGCTTGTTTCATCACCTTTGCGAAGTTGCCGCTCTCTCCGGCTCCCGGAGACGAAGAAGCTGCTTCTTCGCGCAAAGACGATTCTGCCGCTCACAGTGCTCTGCAGAGCACCGTACCTTCGTCTTTAGCCTCTCTTCTCGTCTACATCTTAGCAAAAAGCTTTTCCACTCTGTCTGGCAAGGAGAAACTGTGCCAGCACAAAAAACATCTCCCATCGTGTTCTAGAGGCTGCACTGAGTTCAGCAGAGTTCTTTCCAAGAAGAGAAAGAAAGTTGTCCAAAACAGCTTCCAATCGAATGTTCATGTGAATAGAAAAGGCAGGAGAGTGGTCAGGTACTGTTTTCTCTCAGTTGGTAAGCTGCGCACACAATCGCAGTTTTGTACAGCTTGTTTCATCACCTTTGCGAAGTTGCCGCTCTCTCCGGCTCCCGGAGACGAAGAAGCTGCTTCTTCGCGCAAAGACGATTCTGCCGCTCACAGTGCTCTGCGGTGTGTGTCTTCTGCCGAAAGAGGCACGGGAGCTGTGCTTAGCTCTGCAGAGCACCGTACCTTCGTCTTTAGCCTCTCTTCTCGTCTACATCTTAGCAAAAAGCTTTTCCACTCTGTCTGGCAAGGAAAAACTGTGCCAGCACAAAAAACATCTCCCATCGTGTTCTAGAAGCTGCACGGAGGTCTGCCGAGTGTTTTGCAAGAAGAGAAAGAAAGTTGTCCAAAACAGCTTCCAATCCAATGTTCATGTGAATAGAAAAGGCAGGAGAGTGGTCAGGTACTGTTTTCTCTCAGTTGGCAAGCTGCGCACACAATCGCAGTGTTGTACAGCTTGTTTCATCACCTTTGTGAAGTTGCCGCTCTCTCCGGCTCCCGGAGACGAAGATGCTGCTTCTTCGCGCAAAGACGATTCTGCCGCTCACAGTGCTCTGCAGTGTGCGTCTTCTGCGGAAAGAGGCACGGGAGCTGTGCTTAGCTCTGCAGAGCACCGTACCTTCGTCTTTAGCCTCTCTTCTCGTCTTCATCTTAGCAAAAAGCTTTTCCACTCTGTCTGGCAAGGAGGAACTGTGCCAGCACTGAAAACATCTCCCAACGTTTTCTAGAGGCTGCACGGAGGTCTGCCGAGTGTTTTGCAAGAAGAGAAAGAAAGTTGTCCAAAACAGCTTCCAATCGAATGTTCATGTGAATAGAAAAGGCAGGAGAGTGGTCAGGTACTGTTTTCTCTCAGTTGGCAAGCTGCGCACACAATCGCAGTGTTGTACAGCTTGTTTCATCACCTTTGCCAAGTTGCCGCTCTCTCCGGCTCCCGAAGACGAAGAAGCTGCTTCTTCGCGCAAAGACGATTCTGCCGCTCAAAGTGCTCTGCAGAGCACCGTACCTTCCTCTTTAGCGTCTCTTCTCGTCTACATCTTAGCAAAAAGCTTTTCCACTCTGTCTGGCAAGGAGAAATTGTGCCAGCACAGAAAACATCTCCCATCGTGTTCTAGAGGCTGCACGGAGGTCTGCCGAGTGTTTTGCAAGAAGAGAAAGAAAGTTGTCCAAAACAGCTTCCAATCCAATGTTCATGTGACTAGAAAAGGCAGGAGAGTGGTCAGGTACTGTTTTCTCTCAGTTGGCAAGCTGCGCACACAATCGCAGTGTTGTACAGCTTGTTTCATCACCTTTGCCAAGTTGCCGCTCACTCCGGCTCCCGGAGACGAAGAAGCTGCTTCTTCGCGCAAAGACGATTCTGCCGCTCACAGTGCTCTGCGGTGTGTGTCTTCTGCCGAAAGAGGCACGGGAGCTGTGCTTAGCTCTGCAGAGCACCGTACCTTCGTCTTTAGCCTCTCTTCTCGTCTACATCTTAGCAAAAAGCTTTTCCACTCTGTCTGGCAAGGAGAAATTGTGCCAGCACAGAAAACATCTCCCATCGTGTTCTAGAGGCTGCACGGAGGTCTGCCGAGTGTTTTGCAAGAAGAGAAAGAAAGTTGTCCAAAACAGCTTGCAATCGAATGTTCATGTGAATAGAAAAGGCAGGAGAGTGGTCAGGTACTGTTTTCTCTCAGTTGGCAAGCTGAGCACACAATCGCAGTGTTGTACAGCTTGTTTCATCACCTTTGCGAAGTTGCCGCTCTCTCCGGCTCCCGGAGACGAAGAAGCTGCCTCTTCGCGCAAAGACGATTCTGCCGCTCACAGTGCTCTGCGGTGTGTGTCTTCTGCCGAAAGAGGCACGGGAGCTGTGCTTAGCTCTGCAGAGCACCGTACCTTCGTCTTTAGCCTCTCTTCTCGTCTACATCTTAGCAAAACGCTTTTCCACTCTGTCTGGCAAGGAAAAACTGTGCCAGCACAAAAAACATCTCCCATCGTGTTCTAGAAGCTGCACGGAGGTCTGCCGAGTGTTTTGCAAGAAGAGAAAGAAAGTTGTCCAAAATAGCTTGCAATTCAATGTTCATGTGAATAGAAAAGGCAGGAGAGTGGTCAGGTACTGTTTTCTCTCAGTTGGCAAGCTGCGCACACAATCGCAGTGTTGTACAGCTTGTTTCATCACCTCTGCGAAGTTGCCGCTCTCTCCGGCTCCCGGAGACGAAGAAGCTGCTTCTTCGCGCAAAGACGATTCTGCCGCTCACAGTGCTCTGCAGTGTGCGTCTTCTGCGGAAAGAGGCACGGGAGCTGTGCTTAGCTCTGCAGAGCACCGTACCTTCGTCTTTAGCCTCTCTTCTCGTCTACATCTTAGCAAAAAGCTTTTCCACTCTGTCTGGCAAAGAGAAACGGTGCCAGCACTGAAAACATCTCCCAACGTGTTCTAGAGGCTGCACGGAGGTCTGCCGAATATTTTGCAAGAAGAGAAAGAAAGTTGTCCAAAACAGCTTCCAATCGAATGTTCATGTGAATAGAAAAGGCAGGAGAGTGGTCAGGTACTGTTTTCTCTCAGTTGGCAAGCTGCGCACACAATCGCAGTGTTGTACAGCTTGTTTCATCACCTTTGCCAAGTTGCCGCTCTCTCCGGCTCCCGGGGACAAAGAAGCTGCTTCTTCGCGCAAAGACGATTCTGCCGCTCACAGTGCTCTGCGGTGTGTGTCTTCTGCCGAAAGAGGCACGGGAGCTGTGCTTACCTCTGCAGAGCACCGTACCTTCGTCTTTAGCCTCTCTTCTCGTCTACATCTTAGCAAAACGCTTTTCCACTCTGTCTGGCAAGGAGAAACTGTGCCAGCACAAAAAACATCTCCCATCGTGTTCTAGAAGCTGCACGGAGGTCTGCCGAGTGTTTTCCAAGAAGAGAAAGAAAGTTGTCCAAAACAGCTTCCAATCCAATGTTCACGTGAATAGAAAAGGCAGGAGAGTGGTCAGGTACTGTTTTCTCTCACTTGGCAAGCTGCGCACACAATCGCAGTGTTGTACAGCTTGTTTCATCACCTTTGCGAAGTTGCCGCTCACTACGGCTCCCGGAGACGAAGAAGCTGCTTCTTCGCGCAAAGACGATTCTGCCGCTCACAGTGCTCTGCGGTGTGCGTCTTCTGCCGAAAGAGGCACGGGAGCTGTGCTTAGCTCTGCAGAGCACCGTACCTTCGTCTTTAGCCTCTCTTCTCGTCTACATCTTAGCAAAAAGCTTTTCCACTCTGTCTGGAAAGGAGAAACTGTGCCAGCACAGAAAACATCTCCCATCGTGTTCTAGAGGCTGCACGGAGGTCTGCCGAGTGTTTTGCAAGAAGAGAAAGAAAGTTGTCCAAAACAGCTTGCAATCCAATGTTCATGTTACTAGAAAAGGCAGGAGAGTGGTCAGGTACTGTTTTCTCTCATTTGGTAAGCTGCGCACACAATCGCAGTTTTGCACAGCTTGTTTCATCACCTTTGCCAAGTTGCCGCTCTCTCCGGCTCCCGAAAACGAAGAAGCTGCTTCTTCGCGCAAAGACGATTCTGCCGCTCACAGTGCTCTGCGGTGTGTGTCTTCTGCCGAAAGAGGCACGGGAGCTGTGCTTAGCTCTGCAGAGCACCGTACCTTTGTCTTTAGCCTCTCTTCTCGTCTACATCTTAGCAAAAAGCTTTTCCACTCTGTCTGGCAAGGAGAAACTGTGCCAGCACAAAAAACATCTCCCATCGTGTTCTAGAAGCTGAACGGAGGTCTGCCGAGTGTTTTGCAAGAAGAGAAAGAAAGTTGTCCAAAACAGCTTCCAATCCAATATTCATGTGACTAGAAAACGCAGGAGAGTGGTCAGGTACTGTTTTCTCTCAGTTGGCAAGCTGCGCACACAATCGCAGTGTTGTACAGATTGTTTCATCACCTTTGCGAAGTTGCCGCTCTCTCCGGCTCCCGGAGACGAAGAAGCTGCTTCTTCGCGCAAAGACGATTCTGCCGCTCACAGTGCTCTGCGGTGTGTGTCTTCTGCCGAAAGAGGCACGGGAGCTGTGCTTAGCTCTGCAGAGGACCGTACCTTCGTCTTTAGCCTCTCTTCTCGTCTACATCTTAGCAAAAAGCTTTTCCACTCTGTCTGGCAAGGAGAAACTGTGCCAGCAAAAAAAACATCTCCCCTCGTGTTCTAGAGGCTGCACTGAGTTCAGCAGAGTTCTTTGCAAGAAGAGAAAGAATATTGTCCAAAACAGCTTCCAATCGAATGTTCATGTGAATAGAAAAGGCAGGAGAGTGGTCAGGTACTGTTTTCTCTCAGTTGGTAAGCTGCGCACACAATCGCAGTTTTGTACAGCTTGTTTCATCACCTTTGCGAAGTTGCCGCTCTCTCCGGCTCCCGGAGACGAAGAAGCTGCTTCTTCGCGCAAAGACGATTCTGCCGCTCACAGTGCTCTGCGGTGTGTGTCTTCTGCCGAAAGAGGCACGGGAGCTGTGCTTAGCTCTGCAGAGCACCGTACCTTCGTCTTTAGCCTCTCTTCTCGTCTACATCTTAGCAAAAAGCTTTTCCACTCTGTCTGGCAAGGAGAAACTGTGCCAGCACAAAAAACATCTCCCATCGTGTTCTAGAGGCTGCACGGAGGTCTGCCGAGTGTTTTGCAAGAAGAGAAAGAAAGTTGTCCAAAACAGCTTCCAATCCAATATTCATGTGACTAGAAAACGCAGGAGAGTGGTCAGGTACTGTTTTCTCTCAGTTGGCAAGCTGCGCACACAATCGCAGTGTTGTACAGATTGTTTCATCACCTTTGCGAAGTTGCCGCTCTCTCCGGCTCCCGGAGACGAAGAAGCTGCTTCTTCGCGCAAAGACGATTCTGCCGCTCACAGTGCTCTGCGGTGTGTGTCTTCTGCCGAAAGAGGCACGGGAGCTGTGCTTAGCTCTGCAGAGGACCGTACCTTCGTCTTTAGCCTCTCTTCTCGTCTACATCTTAGCAAAAAGCTTTTCCACTCTGTCTGGCAAGGAGAAACTGTGCCAGCAAAAAAAACATCTCCCCTCGTGTTCTAGAGGCTGCACTGAGTTCAGCAGAGTTCTTTGCAAGAAGAGAAAGAAAATTGTCCAAAACAGCTTCCAATCGAATGTTCATGTGAATAGAAAAGGCAGGAGAGTGGTCAGGTACTGTTTTCTCTCAGTTGGTAAGCTGCGCACACAATCGCAGTGTTGTACAGCTTGTTTCATCACCTTTGCGAAGTTGCCGCTCTCTCCGGCTCCCGGAGACGAAGAAGCTGCTTCTTCGCGCAAAGACGATTCTGCCGCTCACAGTGCTCTGCGGTGTGTGTCTTCTGCCGAAAGAGGTCCGGGAGCTGTGCTTAGCTCTGCAGAGCACCGTACCTTCGTCTTTAGCCTCTCTTCTCGTCTACATCTTAGCAAAAGGCTTTTCCACTCTGTCTGGCAAGGAGAAACTGTGCCAGCACAAAAAACATCTCCCATCGTGTTCTAGAGGCTGCACGGAGGTCTGCCGAGTGTTTTGCAAGAAGAGAAAGAAAGTTGTCCAAAACAGCTTCCAATCCAATGTTCATGTGACTAGAAAAGGCAGGAGAGTGGTCAGGTACTGTTTTCTCTCAGTTGGCAAGCTGCGCACACAATCGCAGTGTTGTACAGCTTGTTTCATCACCTTTGCCAAGTTGCCGCTCACTCCGGCTCCCGGAGACGAAGAAGCTGCTTCTTCGCGCAAAGACGATTCTGCCGCTCACAGTGCTCTGCGGTGTGTGTCTTCTGCCGAAAGAGGCACGGGAGCTGTGCTTAGCTCTGCAGAGCACCGTACCTTCGTCTTTAGCCTCTCTTCTCGTCTACATCTTAGCAAAAAGCTTTTCCACTCTGTCTGGCAAGGAGAAATTGTGCCAGCACAGAAAACATCTCCCATCGTGTTCTAGAGGCTGCACGGAGGTCTGCCGAGTGTTTTGCAAGAAGAGAAAGAAAGTTGTCCAAAACAGCTTCCAATCGAATGTTCATGTGAATAGAAAAGGCAGGAGAGTGGTCAGGTACTGTTTTCTCTCAGTTGGCAAGCTGAGCACACAATCGCAGTGTTGTACAGCTTGTTTCATCACCTTTGCGAAGTTGCCGCTCTCTCCGGCTCCCGGAGACGAAGAAGCTGCTTCTTCGCGCAAAGACGATTCTGCCGCTCACAGTGCTCTGCAGAGCACCGTACCTTCGTCTTTAGCCTCTCTTCTCGTCTACATCTTAGCAAAAAGCTTTTCCACTCTGTCTGGCAAGGAGAAACTGTGCCAGCACAAAAAACATCTCCCATCGTGTTCTAGAGGCTGCACTGAGTTCAGCAGAGTTCTTTGCAAGAAGAGAAAGAAAGTTGTCCAAAACAGCTTCCAATCGAATGTTCATGTGAATAGAAAAGGCAGGAGAGTGGTCAGGTACTGTTTTCTCTCAGTTGGCAAGCTGCGCACACAATCGCAGTTTTGTACAGCTTGTTTCATCACCTTTGCGAAGTTGCCGCTCTCTCCGGCTCCCGGAGACGAAGAAGCTGCTTCTTCGCGCAAAGACGATTCTGCCGCTCACAGTGCTCTGCGGTGTGTGTCTTCTGCCGAAAGAGGCACGGGAGCTGTGCTTAGCTCTGCAGAGCACCGTACCTTCGTCTTTAGCCTCTCTTCTCGTCTACATCTTAGCAAAAAGCTTTTCCACTCTGTCTGGCAAGGAAAAACTGTGCCAGCACAAAAAACATCTCCCATCGTGTTCTAGAAGCTGCACGGAGGTCTGCCGAGTGTTTTGCAAGAAGAGAAAGAAAGTTGTCCAAAACAGCTTGCAATCCAATGTTCATGTGAATAGAAAAGGCAGGAGAGTGGTCAGGTACTGTTTTCTCTCAGTTGGCAAGCTGCGCACACAATCGCAGTGTTGTACAGCTTGTTTCATCACCTTTGCGAAGTTGCCGCTCTCTCCGGCTCCCGGAGACGAAGATGCTGCTTCTTCGCGCAAAGACGATTCTGCCGCTCACAGTGCTCTGCGGTGTGTGTCTTCTGCCGAAAGAGGCACGGGAGCTGTGCTTACCTCTGCAGAGCACCGTACCTTCGTCTTTAGCCTCTCTTCTCGTCTACATCTTAGCAAAAAGCTTTTCCACTCTGTCTGGCAAGGAGAAACTTTGCCAGCACAAAAAACATCTCCCATCGTGTTCTAGAGGCTGCACTGAGTTCAGCAGAGTTCTTTGCAAGAAGAGAAAGAAAGTTGTCCAAAACAGCTTCCAATCGAATGTTCATGTGAATAGAAAAGGCAGGAGAGTTGTCAGGTACTGTTTTCTCTCAGTTGGTAAGCTGCGCACACAATCGCAGTGTTGTACAGCTTGTTTCATCACCTTTGCGAAGTTGCCGCTCTCTCCGGCTCCCGAAGACGAAGAAGATGCTTCTTCGCGCAAAGACGATTCTGCCGCTCACAGTGCTCTGCAGAGCACCGTACCTTCGTCTTTAGCCTCTCTTCTCGTCTACATCTTAGCAAAAAGCTTTTCCACTCTGTCTGGCAAGGAGAAACTGTGCCAGCACTGAAAACATCTCCCATCGTGTTCTAGAGGCTGCACGGAGGTCTGCCGAGTGTTTTGCAAGAAGAGAAAGAAAGTTGTCCAAAACAGCTTCCAATCCAATGTTCATGTGACTAGAAAAGGCAGGAGAGTGGTCAGGTACTGTTTTCTCTCACTTGGCAAGCTGCGCACACAATCGCAGTGTTGTACAGCTTGTTTCATCACCTTTGCCAAGTTGCCGCTCACTCCGGCTCCCGGAGACGAAGAAGCTGCTTCTTCGCGCAAAGACGATTCTGCCGCTCACAGTGCTCTGCGGTGTGTGTCTTCTGCCGAAAGAGGCACGGGAGCTGTGCTTACCTCTGCAGAGCACCGTACCTTCGTCTTTAGCCTCTCTTCTCGTCTACATCTTAGCAAAAAGCTTTTCCACTCTGTCTGGCAAGGAGAAATTGTGCCAGCACAGAAAACATCTCCCATCGTGTTCTAGAGGCTGCACGCAGGTCTGCCGAGTGTTTTGCAAGAAGAGAAAGAAAGTTGTCCAAAACAGCTTCCAATCGAATGTTCATGAGAAGAGAAAAGGCAGGAGAGTGGTCAGGTACTGTTTTCTCTCAGTTGGCAAGCTGCGCACACAATCGCAGTGTTGTACAGCTTGTTTCATCACCTCTGCGAAGTTGCCGCTCTCTCCGGCTCCCGGAGACGAAGAAGCTGCTTCTTCGCGCAAAGACGATTCTGCCGCTCACAGTGCTCTGCAGTGTGCGTCTTCTGCGGAAAGAGGCACGGGAGCTGTGCTTAGCTCTGCAGAGCACCGTACCTTCGTCTTTAGCCTCTCTTCTCGTCTACATCTTAGCAAAAAGCTTTTCCACTCTGTCTGGCAAGGAGAAACGGTGCCAGAAATGAAAACATCTCCCAACGTGTTCTAGAGGCTGCACGGAGGTCTGCCGAGTGTTTTGCAAGAAGAGAAAGAAAGTTGTCCAAAACAGCTTCCAATCGAATGTTCATGTGAATAGAAAAGGCAGGAGAGTGGTCAGGTACTGTTTTCTCTCAGTTGGCAAGCTGCGCACACAATCGCAGTGTTGTACAGCTTGTTTCATCACCTTTGCCAAGTTGCCGCTCTCTCCGGCTCCCGGGGACAAAGAAGCTGCTTCTTCGCGCAAAGACGATTCTGCCGCACACAGTGCTCTGCGGTGTGTGTCTTCTGCCGAAAGAGGCACGGGAGCTGTGCTTACCTCTGCAGAGCACCGTACCTTCGTCTTTAGCCTCTCTTCTCGTCTACATCTTAGCAAAAAGCTTTTCCACTCTGTCTGGCAAGGAGAAACTGTGCCAGCACAAAAAACATCTCCCATCGTGTTCTAGAAGCTGCACGGAGGTCTGCCGAGTGTTTTGCAAGAAGAGAAAGAAAGTTGTCCAAAACAGCTTCCAATCCAATGTTCACGTGAATAGAAAAGGCAGGAGAGTGGTCAGGTACTGTTTTCTCTCAGTTGGCAAGCTGCGCACACAATCGCAGTGTTGTACAGCTTGTTTCATCACCTTTGCCAAGTTGCCGCTCACTACGGCTCCCGGAGACGAAGAAGCTGCTTCTACGCGCAAAGACGATTCTGCCGCTCACAGTGCTCTGCGGTGTGCGTCTTCTGCCGAAAGAGGCACGGGAGCTGTGCTTACCTCTGCAGAGCACCGTACCTTCGTCTTTAGCCTCTCTTCTCGTCTACATCTTAGCAAAAAGCTTTTCCACTCTGTCTGGCAAGGAGAAACTGTGCCAGCACAAAAAACAACTCCCATCGTGTTCTAGAAGCTGCACGGAGGTCTGCCCAGTGTTTTGCAAGAAGAGAAAGAAAGTTGTCCAAAACGGCTTGCAATCGAATGTTCATGTGAATAGAAAAGGCAGGAGAGTGGTCAGGTACTGTTTTCTCTCAGTTGGCAAGCTGCGCACACAATCGCAGTGTTGTACAGCTTGTTTCATCACCTTTGCCAAGTTGCCGCTCTCTCCGGCTCCCGGAGACGAAGAAGCTGCTTCTTCGCGCAAAGACGATTCTGCCGCTCACAGTGCTCTGCGGTGTGTGTCTTCTGCCGAAAGAGGCACGGGAGCTGTGCTTACCTCTGCAGAGCACCGTACCTTCGTCTTTAGCCTCTCTTCTCGTCTACATCTTAGCAAAAAGCTTTTCCACTCTGTCTGGCAAGGAGAAACTGTGCCAGCACAAAAAACATCTCCCATCGTGTTCTAGAGGCTGCACGGAGGTCTGCCGAGTGTTTTGCAAGAAGAGAAAGAAAGTTGTCCAAAACAGCTTCCAATCGAATGTTCATGTGAATAGAAAAGGCAGGAGAGTGGTCAGGTACTGCTTTCTCTCAGTTGGCAAGCTGCGCACACAATCGCAGTGTTGTACAGCTTGTTTCATCACCTTTGCGAAGTTGCCGCTCACTACGGCTCCCAGAGACGAAGAAGCTGCTTCTTCGCGCAAAGACGATTCTGCCGCTCACAGTGCTCTGCGGTGTGTGTCTTCTGCCGAAAGAGGCACGGGAGCTGTGCTTAGCTCTGCAGAGCACCGTACCTTCGTCTTTAGCCTCTCTTCTCGTCTACATCTTAGCAAAACGCTTTTCCACTCTGTCTGGCAAGGAGAAAATGTGCCAGCACAGAAAACATCTCCCATCGTGTTCTAGAGGCTGCACGGAGGTCTGCCGAGTGTTTTGCAAGAAGAGAAAGAAAGTTGTCCAAAACAGCTTCCAATCCAATGTTCATGTGACTAGAAAAGGCAGGAGAGTGGTCAGGTACTGTTTTCTCTCACTTGGCAAGCTGCGCACACAATCGCAGTGTTGTACAGCTTGTTTCATCACCTTTGCCAAGTTGCCGCTCTCTCCGGCTCCCGGAGACGAAGAAGCTGCTTCTTCGCGCAAAGACGATTCTGCCGCTCACAGTGCTCTGCGGTGTGTGTCTTCTGCCGAAAGAGGCACGGGAGCTGTGCTTACCTCTGCAGAGCACCGTACCTTCGTCTTTAGCCTCTCTTCTCGTCTACATCTTAGCAAAAAGCTTTTCCACTCTGTCTGGCAAGGAGAAACTGTGCCAGCACAAAAAACATCTCCCATCGTGTTCTAGAGGCTGCACGGAGGTCTGCCGAGTGTTTTGCAAGAAGAGAAAGAAAGTTGTCCAAAACAGCTTCCAATCGAATGTTCATGTGAATAGAAAAGGCAGGAGAGTGGTCAGGTACTGCTTTCTCTCAGTTGGCAAGCTGCGCACACAATCGCAGTGTTGTACAGCTTGTTTCATCACCTTTGCGAAGTTGCCGCTCACTACGGCTCCCAGAGACGAAGAAGCTGCTTCTTCGCGCAAAGACGATTCTGCCGCTCACAGTGCTCTGCGGTGTGTGTCTTCTGCCGAAAGAGGCACGGGAGCTGTGCTTAGCTCTGCAGAGCACCGTACCTTCGTCTTTAGCCTCTCTTCTCGTCTACATCTTAGCAAAACGCTTTTCCACTCTGTCTGGCAAGGAGAAAATGTGCCAGCACAGAAAACATCTCCCATCGTGTTCTAGAGGCTGCACGGAGGTCTGCCGAGTGTTTTGCAAGAAGAGAAAGAAAGTTGTCCAAAACAGCTTCCAATCCAATGTTCATGTGACTAGAAAAGGCAGGAGAGTGGTCAGGTACTGTTTTCTCTCACTTGGCAAGCTGCGCACACAATCGCAGTGTTGTACAGCTTGTTTCATCACCTTTGCCAAGTTGCCGCTCACTCCGGCTCCCGGAGACGAAGAAGCTGCTTCTTCGCGCAAAGACGATTCAGCCGCTCACAGTGCTCTGCGGTGTGGGTCTTCTGCCGAAAGAGGCACGGGAGCTGTGCTTAGCTCTGCAGAGCACCGTACCTTCGTCTTTAGCCTCTCTTCTCGTCTACATCTTAGCAAAAAGCTTTTCCACTCTGTCTGGCAAGGAGAAATTGTGCCAGCACAGAAAACATCTCCCATCGTGTTCTAGAGGCTGCACGGAGGTCTGCCGAGTGTTTTGCAAGAAGAGAAAGAAAGTTGTCCAAAACAGCTTCCAATCGAATATTCATGTGAATAGAAAAGGCAGGAGAGTGGTCAGGTACTGTTTTCTCTCAGTTGGCAAGCTGAGCACACAATCGCAGTGTTGTACAGCTTGTTTCATCACCTTTGCGAAGTTGCCGCTCTCTCCGGCTCCCGGAGACGAAGAAGCTGCTTCTTCGCGCAAAGACGATTCTGCCCCTCACAGTGCTCTGCGGTGTGCGTCTTCTGCCGAAAGAGGCACGGGAGCTGTGCTTAGCTCTGCAGAGCACCGTACCTTCGTCTTTAGCCTCTCTTCTCGTCTACATCTTAGCAAAACGCTTTTCCACTCTGTCTGGCAAGGAGAAACTGTGCCAGCACAAAAAAAATCTCCCATCGTGTTCTAGAGGCTGCACTGAGTTCAGCAGAGTTCTTTGCAAGAAGAGAAAGAAAGTTGTCCAAAACAGCTTCCAATCGAATGTTCATGTGAATAGAAAAGGCAGGAGAGTGGTCAGGTACTGTTTTCTCTCAGTTGGGAAGCTGCGCACACAATCGCAGTTTTGTAGAGCTTGTTTCATCACCTTTGCGAAGTTGCCGCTCTCTCCGGCTCCCGGAGTCGAAGAAGCTGCTTCTTCGCGCAAAGACGATTCTGCCGCTCACAGTGCTCTGCAGAGCACCGTCCCTTCGTCTTTAGCCTCTCTTCTCGTCTACATCTTAGCAAAAAGCTTTTCCACTCTGTCTGGCAAGGAGAAACTGTGCCAGCACAGAAAACATCTCCCATCGTGTTCTAGAGGCTGCACGGAGGTCTGCCGAGTGTTTTGCAAGAAGAGAAAGAAAGTTGTCCAAAACAGCTTCCAATCCAATGTTCATGTGACTAGAAAAGGCAGGAGAGTGGTCAGGTACTGTTTTCTCTCAGTTGGCAAGCTGCGCACACAATCGCAGTGTTGTACAGCTTGTTTCATCACCTTTGCCAAGTTGCCGCTCACTCCGGCTCCCGGAGACGAAGAAGCTGCTTCTTCGCGCAAAGACGATTCTGCCGCTCACAGTGCTCTGCGGTGTGTGTCTTCTGCCGAAAGAGGCACGGGAGCTGTGCTTAGCTCTGCAGAGCACCGTACCTTCGTCTTTAGCCTCTCTTCTCGTCTACATCTTAGCAAAAAGCTTTTCCACTCTGTCTGGCAAGGAGAAATTGTGCCAGCACTGAAAACATCTCCCATCGTGTTCTAGAGGCTGCACGGAGGTCTGCCGAGTGTTTTGCAAGAAGAGAAAGAAAGTTGTCCAAAACAGCTTGCAATCGAATGTTCATGTGAATAGAAAAGGCAGGAGAGTGGTCAGGTACTGTTTTCTCTCAGTTGGCAAGCTGAGCACACAATCGCAGTGTTGTACAGCTTGTTTCATCACCTTTGCGAAGTTGCCGCTCTCTCCGGCTCCCGGAGACGAAGAAGCTGCTTCTTCGCGCAAAGACGATTCTGCCGCTCACAGTGCTCTGCGGTGTGTGTCTTCTGCCGAAAGAGGCACGGGAGCTGTGCTTAGCTCTGCAGAGCACCGTACCTTCGTCTTTAGCCTCTCTTCTCGTCTACATCTTAGCAAAAAGCTTTTCCAGTCTGTCTGGAAAGGAAAAACTGTGCCAGCACAAAAAACATCTCCCATCGTGTTCTAGAAGCTGCACGGAAGTCTGCCGAGTGTTTTGCAAGAAGAGAAAAAAAGTTGTCCAAAACAGCTTGCAATCCAATGTTCATGTGACTAGAAAAGGCAGGAGAGTGGTCAGGTACTGTTTTCTCTCATTTAGTAAGCTGCGCACACAATCGCAGTTTTGTACAGCTTGTTTCATCACCTTTGCGAAGTTGCCGCTCTCTCCAGCTCCCGGAGACGAAGAAGCTGCTTCTTCGCGCAAAGACGATTCTGCCGCTCACAGTGCTCTGCGGTGTGTGTCTTCTGCCGAAAGAGGCACGGGAGCTGTGCTTAGCTCTGCAGAGCACCGTACCTTTGTCTTTTGCCTCTCTTCTCGTCTACATCTTAGCAAAAAGCTTTTCCACTCTGTCTGGCAAGGAGAAACTGTGCCAGCACAAAAAACATCTCCCATCGTTTTCTAGAAGCTGAACGGAGGTCTGCCGAGTGTTTTGCAAGAAGAGAAAGAAAGTTGTCCAAAACAGCTTGCAATCCAATGTTCACGATAATAGAAAAGGCAGGAGAGTGGTCAGGTACTGTTTTCTCCCACTTGGCAAGCTGCGCACACAATCGCAGTGTTGTACAGCTTGTTTCATCACCTTTGTGAAGCTGCAGCTCTCTCCGGCTCCCGGAGACGAAGAAGCTGCTTCTTCGCGCAAAGACGATTCTGCCACTCACAGTGCTCTGCAGAGCACCGTACCTTCGTCTTTAGCCTCTCTTCTCGTCTACATCTTAGCAAAACGCTTTTCCACTCTGTCTGGCAAGGAGAAACTGTGCCAGCACAAAAAACATCTCCCATCGTGTTCTAGAAGCTGCACGGAGGTCTGCCGAGTGTTTTGAAAGAAGGGAAAGAAAGTTGTCCAAAACAGCTTCCAATCCAATGTTCATGCGACTAGAAAAAGCAGGAGAGTGGTCAGGTACTGTTTTCTCTCAGTTGGCAAGCTGCGCACACAATCGCAGTGTTGTACAGCTTGTTTCATCACCTTTGCGAAGTTGCCGCTCTCTCCGGCTCCCGAAGACGAAGAAGCTGCTTCTTCGCGCAAAGACGATTCTGCCGCTCACAGTGCTCTGCAGAGCACCGTACCTTCGTCTTTAGCCTCTCTTCTCGTCTACATCTTAGCAAAAAGCTTTTCCACTCTGTCTGGCAAGGAGAAACTGTGCCAGCACTGAAAACATCTCCCATCGTGTTCTAGAGGCTGCACGGATGTCTGCCGAGTGTTTTGCAAGAAGAGAAAGAAAGTTGTCCAAAACAGCTTCCAATCCAATGTTCATGTGACTAGAAAAGGCAGGAGAGTGGTCAGGTACTGTTTTCTCTCACTTGGCAAGCTGCGCACACAATCGCAGTGTTGTACAGCTTGTTTCATCACCTTTGCCAAGTTGCCGCTCACTCCGGCTCCCGGAGACGAAGAAGCTGCTTCTTCGCGCAAAGACGATTCTGCCGCTCACAGTGCTCTGCGGTGTGTGTCTTCTGCCGAAAGAGGCACGGGAGCTGTGCTTAGCTCTGCAGAGCACCGTACCTTCGTCTTTAGCCTCTCTTCTCGTCTACATCTTAGCAAAAAGCTTTTCCACTCTGTCTGGCAAGGAGAAATTGTGCCAGCACAGAAAACATCTCCCATCGTGTTCTAGAGGCTGCACGCAGGTCTGCCGAGTGTTTTGCAAGAAGAGAAAGAAAGTTGTCCAAAACAGCTTCCAATCGAATGTTCATGTGAAGAGAAAAGGCAGGAGAGTGGTCAGGTACTGTTTTCTCTCAGTTGGCAAGCTGCGCACACAATCGCAGTGTTGTACAGCTTGTTTCATCACCTCTGCGAAGTTGCCGCTCTCTCCGGCTCCCGGAGACGAAGAAGCTGCTTCTTCGCGCAAAGACGATTCTGCCGCTCACAGTGCTCTGCGGTGTGCGTCTTCTGCGGAAAGAGGCACGGGAGCTGTGCTTAGCTCTGCAGAGCACCGTACCTTCGTCTTTAGCCTCTCTTCTCGTCTACATCTTAGCAAAAAGCTTTTCCACTCTGTCTGGCAAGGAGAAACGGTGCCAGAAATGAAAACATCTCCCAACGTGTTCTAGAGGCTGCACGGAGGTCTGCCGAGTGTTTTGCAAGAAGAGAAAGAAAGTTGTCCAAAACAGCTTCCAATCGAATGTTCATGTGAATAGAAAAGGCAGGAGAGTGGTCAGGTACTGTTTTCTCTCAGTTGGCAAGCTGCGCACACAATCGCAGTGTTGTACAGCTTGTTTCATCACCTTTGCCAAGTTGCCGCTCTCTCCGGCTCCCGGGGACAAAGAAGCTGCTTCTTCGCGCAAAGACGATTCTGCCGCACACAGTGCTCTGCGGTGTGTGTCTTCTGCCGAAAGAGGCACGGGAGCTGTGCTTACCTCTGCAGAGCACCGTACCTTCGTCTTTAGCCTCTCTTCTCGTCTACATCTTAGAAAAAGCTTTTCCACTCTGTCTGGCAAGGAGAAACTGTGCCAGCACAAAAAACATCTCCCATCGTGTTCTAGAAGCTGCACGGAGGTCTGCCGAGTGTTTTGCAAGAAGAGAAAGAAAGTTGTCCAAAACAGCTTCCAATCCAATGTTCACGTGAATAGAAAAGGCAGGAGAGTGGTCAGGTACTGTTTTCTCTCAGTTGGCAAGCTGCGCACACAATCGCAGTGTTGTACAGCTTGTTTCATCACCTTTGCCAAGTTGCCGCTCACTACGGCTCCCGGAGACGAAGAAGCTGCTTCTACGCGCAAAGACGATTCTGCCGCTCACAGTGCTCTGCGGTGTGCGTCTTCTGCCGAAAGAGGCACGGGAGCTGTGCTTAGCTCTGCAGAGCACCGTACCTTCGTCTTTAGCCTCTCTTCTCGTCTACATCTTAGCAAAAAGCTTTTCCACTCTGTCTGGCAAGGAGAAACTGTGCCAGCACAAACAACATCTCCCATCGTGTTCTAGAAACTGCACGGAGGTCTGCCCAGTGTTTTGCAAGAAGAGAAAGAAAGTTGTCCAAAACGGCTTGCAATCGAATGTTCATGTGAATAGAAAAGGCAGGAGAGTGGTCAGGTACTGTTTTCTCTCAGTTGGCAAGCTGCGCACACAATCGCAGTGTTGTACAGCTTGTTTCATCACCTTTGCCAAGTTGCCGCTCTCTCCGGCTCCCGGAGACGAAGAAGCTGCTTCTTCGCGCAAAGACGATTCTGCCGCTCACAGTGCTCTGCGGTGTGTGTCTTCTGCCGAAAGAGGCACGGGAGCTGTGCTTAGCTCTGCAGAGCACCGTACCTTCGTCTTTAGCCTCTCTTCTCGTCTACATCTTAGCAAAAAGCTTTTCCACTCTGTCTGGCAAGGAGAAACTGTGCCAGCACAAAAAACATCTCCCATCGTGTTCTAGAGGCTGCACGGAGGTCTGCCGAGTGTTTTGCAAGAAGAGAAAGAAAGTTGTCCAAAACAGCTTCCAATCCAATGTTCATGTGAATAGAAAAGGCAGGAGAGTGGTCAGGTACTGCTTTCTCTCAGTTGGCAAGCTGCGCACACAATCGCAGTGTTGTACAGCTTGTTTCATCACCTTTGCGAAGTTGCCGCTCACTACGGCTCCCGGAGACGAAGAAGCTGCTTCTTCGCGCAAAGACGATTCTGCCGCTCACAGTGCTCTGCGGTGTGTGTCTTCTGCCGAAAGAGGCACGGGAGCTGTGCTTAGCTCTGCAGAGCACCGTACCTTCGTCTTTAGCCTCTCTTCTCGTCTACATCTTAGCAAAACGCTTTTCCACTCTGTCTGGCAAGGAGAAACTGTGCCAGCACAGAAAACATCTCCCATCGTGTTCTAGAGGCTGCACGGAGGTCTGCCGAGTGTTTTGCAAGAAGAGAAAGAAAGTTGTCCAAAACAGCTTCCAATCCAATGTTCACGTGAATAGAAAAGGCAGGAGAGTGGTCAGGTACTGTTTTCTCTCCCTTGGCAAGCTGCGCACACAATCGCAGTGTTGTACAGCTTGTTTCATCACCTTTGCCAAGTTGCCGCTCACTCCGGCTCCCGGAGACGAAGAAGCTGCTTCTTCGCGCAAAGACGATTCTGCCGCTCACAGTGCTCTGCGGTGTGTGTCTTCTGCCGAAAGAGGCACGGGAGCTGTGCTTAGCTCTGCAGAGCACCGTACCTTCGTCTTTAGCCTCTCTTCTCGTCTACATCTTAGCAAAAAGCTTTTCCACTCTGTCTGGCAAGGAGAAATTGTGCCAGCACAGAAAACATCTCCCATCGTGTTCTAGAGGCTGCACGGAGGTCTGCCGAGTGTTTTGCAAGAAGAGAAAGAAAGTTGTCCAAAACAGCTTCCAATCGAATGTTCATGTGAATAGAAAAGGCAGGAGAGTGGTCAGGTACTGTTTTCTCTCAGTTGGCAAGCTGAGCACACAATCGCAGTGTTGTACAGCTTGTTTCATCACCTTTGCGAAGTTGCCGCTCTCTCCGGCTCCCGGAGACGAAGAAGCTGCTTCTTCGCGCAAAGACGATTCTGCCCCTCACAGTGCTCTGCGGTGTGCGTCTTCTGCCGAAAGAGGCACGGGAGCTGTGCTTAGCTCTGCAGAGCACCGTACCTTCGTCTTTAGCCTCTCTTCTCGTCTACATCTTAGCAAAAAGCTTTTCCACTCTGTCTGGCAAGGAGAAACTGTGCCAGCACAAAAAACATCTCCCATCGTGTTCTAGAGGCTGCACTGAGTTCAGCAGAGTTCTTTGCAAGAAGAGAAAAAAAGTTGTCCAAAACAGCTTCCAATCGAATGTTCATGTGAATAGAAAAGGCAGGAGAGTGGTCAGGTACTGTTTTCTCTCAGTTGGGAAGCTGCGCACACAATCGCAGTTTTGTAGAGCTTGTTTCATCACCTTTGCGATGTTGCCGCTCTCTCCGGCTCCCGGAGTCGAAGAAGCTGCTTCTTCGCGCAAAGACGATTCTGCCGCTCACAGTGCTCTGCAGAGCAACGTACCTTCGTCTTTAGCCTCTCTTCTCGTCTACATCTTAGCAAAAAGCTTTTCCACTCTGTCTGGCAAGGAGAAACTGTGCCAGCACAGAAAACATCTCCCATCGTGTTCTAGAGGCTGCACGGAGGTCTGCCGAGTGTTTTGCAAGAAGAGAAAGAAAGTTGTCCAAAACAGCTTGCAATCGAATGTTCATGTGAATAGAAAAGGCAGGAGAGTGGTCAGGTACTGTTTTCTCTCAGTTGGCAAGCTGCGCACACAATCGCAGTGTTGTACAGCTTGTTTCATCACCTTTGCCAAGTTGCCGCTCACTCCGGCTCCCGGAGACGAAGAAGCTGCTTCTTCGCGCAAAGACGATTCTGCCGCTCACAGTGCTCTGCGGTGTGTGTCTTCTGCCGAAAGAGGCACGGGAGCTGTGCTTAGCTCTGCAGAGCACCGTACCTTCGTCTTTAGCCTCTCTTCTCGTCTACATCTTAGCAAAAAGCTTTTCCACTCTGTCTGGCAAGGAGAAATTGTGCCAGCACAGAAAACATCTCCCATCGTGTTCTAGAGGCTGCACGGAGGTCTGCCGAGTGTTTTGCAAGAAGAGAAAGAAAGTTGTCCAAAACAGCTTGCAATCGAATGTTCATGTGAATAGAAAAGGCAGGAGAGTGGTCAGGTACTGTTTTCTCTCAGTTGGCAAGCTGCGCACACAATCGCAGTGTTGTACAGCTTGTTTCATCACCTTTGCCAAGTTGCCGCTCTCTCCGGCTCCCGGAGACGAAGAAGCTGCTTCTTCGTGCAAAGACGATTCTGCCGCTCACAGTGCTCTGCAGTGTGCGTCTTCTGCGGAAAGAGGCACGGGAGCTGTGCTTAGCTCTGCAGAGCACCGTACCTTCGTCTTTAGCCTCTCTTCTCGTCTACATCTTAGCAAAAAGCTTTTCCACTCTGTCTGGCAAGGAGAAACTGTGCCAGCACAGAAAACATCTCCCATCGTGTTCTAGAGGCTAGACGGAGGTCTGCCGAGTGTTTTGCAAGAAGAGAAAGAAAGTTGTCCAAAACAGCTTCCAATCGAATGTTCATGTGAATAGAAAAGGCAGGAGAGTGGTCAGGTACTGTTTTCTCCCACTTGGCAAGCTGCGCACACAATCGCAGTGTTGTACAGCTTGTTTCATCACCTTTGTGAAGCTGCAGCTCTCTCCGGCTCCCGGAGACGAAGAAGCTGCTTCTTCGCGCAAAGACGATTCTGCCGCTCACAGTGCTCTGCAGAGCACCGTACCTTCGTCTTTAGCCTCTCTTCTCGTCTACATCTTAGCAAAACGCTTTTCCACTCTGTCTGGCAAGGAGAAACTGTGCCAGCACAAAAAACATCTCCCATCGTGTTCTAGAAGCTGCACGGAGGTCTGCCGAGTGTTTTGCAAGAAGAGAAAGAAAGTTGTCCAAAACAGCTTGCAATCCAATGTTCATGTGACTAGAAAAAGCAGGAGAGTGGTCAGGTACTGTTTTCTCTCAGTTGGCAAGCTGCGCACACAATCGCAGTGTTGTACAGCTTGTTTCATCACCTTTGCCAAGTTGCCGCTCACTCCGGCTCCCGGAGACGAAGAAGCTGCTTCTTCGCGCAAAGACGATTCTGCCGCTCACAGTGCTCTGCGGTGTGTGTCTTCTGCCGAAAGAGGCACGGGAGCTGTGCTTACCTCTGCAGAGCACCGTACCTTCGTCTTTAGCCTCTCTTCTCGTCTACATCTTAGCAAAAAGCTTTTCCACTCTGTCTGGCAAGGCGAAATTGTGCCAGCACAGAAAACATCTCCCATCGTGTTCTAGAGGCTGCACGGAGGTCTGCCGAGTGTTTTGCAAGAAGAGAAAGAAAGTTGTCCAAAACAGCTTCCAATCGAATGTTCATGTGAATAGAAAAGGCAGGAGAGTGGTCAGGTACTGTTTTCTCTCAGTTGGCAAGCTGAGCACACAATCGCAGTGTTGTACAGCTTGTTTCATCACCTTTGCCAAGTTGCCGCTCTCTCCGGCTCCCGGAGACGAAGAAGCTGCTTCTTCGCGCAAAGACGATTCTGCCGCTCACAGTGCTCTGCGGTGTGCGTCTTCTGCCGAAAGAGGCACGGGAGCTGTGCTTAGCTCTGCAGAGCACCGTACCTTCGTCTTTAGCCTCTCTTCTCGTCTACATCTTAGCAAAACGCTTTTCCACTCTGTCTGGCAAGGAGAAACTGTGCCAGCACAAAAAACATCTCCCATCGTGTTCTAGAAGCTGCACGGAGTTCTGCCGAGTGTTTTGCAAGAAGAGAAAGAAAGTTGTCCAAAACAGCTTGCAATCCAATGTTCATGTGACTAGAAAAAGCAGGAGAGTGGTCAGGTACTGTTTTCTCTCAGTTGGCAAGCTGCGCACACAATCGCAGTGTTGTACAGCTTGTTTCATCACCTTTGCCAAGTTGCCGCTCACTCCGGCTCCCGGAGACGAAGAAGCTGCTTCTTCGCGCAAAGACGATTCTGCCGCTCACAGTGCTCTGCGGTGTGTGTCTTCTGCCGAAAGAGGCACGGGAGCTGTGCTTACCTCTGCAGAGCACCGTACCTTCGTCTTTAGCCTCTCTTCTCGTCTACATCTTAGCAAAAAGCTTTTCCACTCTGTCTGGCAAGGAGAAATTGTGCCAGCACAGAAAACATCTCCCATCGTGTTCTAGAGGCTGCACGGAGGTCTGCCGAGTGTTTTGCAAGAAGAGAAAGAAAGTTGTCCAAAACAGCTTCCAATCGAATGTTCATGTGAATAGAAAAGGCAGGAGAGTGGTCAGGTACTGTTTTCTCTCAGTTGGCAAGCTGAGCACACAATCGCAGTGTTGTACAGCTTGTTTCATCACCTTTGCCAAGTTGCCGCTCTCTCCGGCTCCCGGAGACGAAGAAGCTGCTTCTTCGCGCAAAGACGATTCTGCCGCTCACAGTGCTCTGCGGTGTGCGTCTTCTGCCGAAAGAGGCACGGGAGCTGTGCTTAGCTCTGCAGAGCACCGTACCTTCGTCTTTAGCCTCTCTTCTCGTCTACATCTTAGCAAAAAGCTTTTCCACTCTGTCTGGCAAGGAGAAACTGTGCCAGCACAGAAAACATCTCCCATCGTGTTCTAGAGGCTGCACGGAGGTCTGCCGAGTGTTTTGCAAGAAGAGAAAGAAAGTTGTCCAAAACAGCTTCCAATCGAATGTTCATGTGAATAGAAAAGGCAGGAGAGTGGTCAGATACTGTTTTCTCTCAGTTGGTAAGCTGCGCACACAATCGCAGTTTTGTACAGCTTGTTTCATCACCTTTGCGAAGTTGCCGCTCTCTCCGGCTCCCGGAGACGAAGAAGCTGCTTCTTCGCGCAAAGACGATTCTGCCGCTCACAGTGCTCTGCAGAGCACCGTACCTTCGTCTTTAGCCTCTCTTCTCGTCTACATCTTAGCAAAAAGCTTTTCCACTCTGTCTGGCAAGGAGAAACTGTGCCAGCACAAAAAACATCTCCCATCGTGTTCTAGAAGCTGCACGGAGGTCTGCCGAGTGTTTTGCAAGAAGAGAAAGAAAGTTGTCCAAAACAGCTTGCAATCGAATGTTCCTGTGAATAGAAAAGGCAGGAGAGTGGTCAGGTACTGTTTTCTCTCAGTTGGCAAGCTGCGCACACAATCGCAGTGTTGTACAGCTTGTTTCATCACCTCTGCGAAGTTGCCGCTCTCTCCGGCTCCCGGAGACGAAGAAGCTGCTTCTTCGCGCAAAGACGATTCTGCCGCTCACAGTGCTCTGCGGTGTGAGTCTTCTGCCGAAAGAGGCACGGGAGCTGTGCTTAGCTCTGCAGAGCACCGTACCTTCGTCTTTAGCCTCTCTTCTCGTCTACATCTTAGCAAAAAGCTTTTCCACTCTGTCTGGCAAGGAGAAACTGTGCCAGCACAAAAAACATCTCCCATCGTTTTCTAGAAGCTGCACGGAGGTCTGCCGAGTGTTTTGCAAGAAGAGAAAGAAAGTTGTCCAAAACAGCTTGCAATCCAATGTTCACGTGAATAGAAAAGGCAGGAGAGTGGTCAGGTACTGTTTTCTCTCAGTTGGCAAGCTGCGCACACAATCGCAGTGTTGTACAGCTTGTTTCATCACCTTTGCGAAGTTGCCGCTCTCTCCGGCTGCCGAAAACGAAGAAACTGCTTCTTCGCGCAAAGACGATTCTGCCGCTCACAGTGCTCTGCAGTGTGCGTCTTCTGCCGAAAGAGGCACGGGAGCTGTGCTTAGCTCTGCAGAGCACCGTACCTTCGTCTTTAGCCTCTCTTCTCGTCTACATCTTAGCAAAAAGCTTTTCCACTCTGTCTGGCAAGGAGAAACTGTGCCAGCACAGAAAACATCTCCCATCGTGTTCTAGAGGCTGCACGGAGGTCTGCCGAGTGTTTTGCAAGAAGAGAAAGAAAGTTGTCCAAAACAGCTTCCAATCCAATGTTCATGTGAATAGAAAAGGCAGGAGAGTGGTCAGGTACTGTTTTCTCTCCCTTGGCAAGCTGCGCACACAATCGCAGTGTTGTACAGCTTGTTTCATCACCTTTGCCAAGTTGCCGCTCACTCCGGCTCCCGGAGACGAAGAAGCTGCTTCTTCGCGCAAAGACGATTCTGCCGCTCACAGTGCTCTGCGGTGTGTGTCTTCTGCCGAAAGAGGCACGGGAGCTGTGCTTAGCTCTGCAGAGCACCGTACCTTCGTCTTTAGCCTCTCTTCTCGTCTACATCTTAGCAAAAAGCTTTTCCACTCTGTCTGGCAAGGAGAAATTGTGCCAGCACAGAAAACATCTCCCATCGTGTTCTAGAGGCTGCACGGAGGTCTGCCGAGTGTTTTGCAAGAAGAGAAAGAAAGTTGTCCAAAACAGCTTCCAATCGAATGTTCATGTGAATAGAAAAGGCAGGAGAGTGGTCAGGTACTGTTTTCTCTCAGTTGGCAAGCTGAGCACACAATCGCAGTGTTGTACAGCTTGTTTCATCACCTTTGCGAAGTTGCCGCTCTCTCCGGCTCCCGGAGACGAAGAAGCTGCTTCTTCGCGCAAAGACGATTCTGCCCCTCACAGTGCTCTGCGGTGTGCGTCTTCTGCCGAAAGAGGCACGGGAGCTGTGCTTAGCTCTGCAGAGCACCGTACCTTCGTCTTTAGCCTCTCTTCTCGTCTACATCTTAGCAAAAAGCTTTTCCACTCTGTCTGGCAAGGAGAAACTGTGCCAGCACAAAAAACATCTCCCATCGTGTTCTAGAGGCTGCACTGAGTTCAGCAGAGTTCTTTGCAAGAAGAGAAAGAAAGTTGTCCAAAACAGCTTCCAATCGAATGTTCATGTGAATAGAAAAGGCAGGAGAGTGGTCAGGTACTGTTTTCTCTCAGTTGGGAAGCTGCGCACACAATCGCAGTTTTGTAGAGCTTGTTTCATCACCTTTGCGATGTTGCCGCTCTCTCCGGCTCCCGGAGTCGAAGAAGCTGCTTCTTCGCGCAAAGACGATTCTGCCGCTCACAGTGCTCTGCAGAGCAACGTACCTTCGTCTTTAGCCTCTCTTCTCGTCTACATCTTAGCAAAAAGCTTTTCCACTCTGTCTGGCAAGGAGAAACTGTGCCAGCACAGAAAACATCTCCCATCGTGTTCTAGAGGCTGCACGGAGGTCTGCCGAGTGTTTGGCAAGAAGAGAAAGAAAGTTGTCCAAAACAGCTTCCAATCGAATGTTCATGTGAATAGAAAAGGCAGGAGAGTGGTCAGGTACTGTTTTCTCTCAGTTGGCAAGCTGCGCACACAATCGCAGTGTTGTACAGCTTGTTTCATCACCTTTGCCAAGTTGCCGCTCACTCCGGCTCCCGGAGACGAAGAAGCTGCTTCTTCGCGCAAAGACGATTCTGCCGCTCACAGTGCTCTGCGGTGTGTGTCTTCTGCCGAAAGAGGCACGGGAGCTGTGCTTAGCTCTGCAGAGCACCGTACCTTCGTCTTTAGCCTCTCTTCTCGTCTACATCTTAGCAAAAAGCTTTTCCACTCTGTCTGGCAAGGAGAAATTGTGCCAGCACAGAAAACATCTCCCATCGTGTTCTAGAGGCTGCACGGAGGTCTGCCGAGTGTTTTGCAAGAAGAGAAAGAAAGTTGTCCAAAACAGCTTGCAATCGAATGTTCATGTGAATAGAAAAGGCAGGAGAGTGGTCAGGTACTGTTTTCTCTCAGTTGGCAAGCTGAGCACACAATCGCAGTGTTGTACAGCTTGTTTCATCACCTTTGCGAAGTTGCCGCTCTCTCCGGCTCCCGGAGACGAAGAAGCTGCCTCTTCGCGCAAAGACGATTCTGCCGCTCACAGTGCTCTGCGGTGTGTGTCTTCTGCCGAAAGAGGCACGGGAGCTGTGCTTAGCTCTGCAGAGCACCGTACCTTCGTCTTTAGCCTCTCTTCTCGTCTACATCTTAGCAAAAAGCTTTTCCACTCTGTCTGGCAAGGAAAAACTGTGCCAGCACAAAAAACATCTCCCATCGTGTTCTAGAAGCTGCACGGAAGTCTGCCGAGTGTTTTGCAAGAAGAGAAAAAAAGTTGTCCAAAACAGCTTGCAATCCAATGTTCATGTGAATAGAAAAGGCAGGAGAGTGGTCAGGTACTGTTTTCTCTCAGTTGGCAAGCTGCGCACACAATCGCAGTGTTGTACAGCTTGTTTCATCACCTTTGCCAAGTTGCCGCTCTCTCCGGCTCCCGGAGACGAAGAAGCTGCTTCTTCGTGCAAAGACGATTCTGCCGCTCACAGTGCTCTGCAGTGTGCGTCTTCTGCGGAAAGAGGCACGGGAGCTGTGCTTAGCTCTGCAGAGCACCGTACCTTCGTCTTTAGACTCTCTTCTCGTCTACATCTTAGCAAAAAGCTTTTCCACTCTGTCTGGCAAGGAGAAACTGTGCCAGCACAGAAAACATCTCCCATCGTGTTCTAGAGGCTAGACGGAGGTCTGCCGAGTGTTTTGCAAGAAGAGAAAGAAAGTTGTCCAAAACAGCTTCCAATCGAATGTTCATGTGAATAGAAAAGGCAGGAGAGTGGTCAGGTACTGTTTTCTCCCACTTGGCAAGCTGCGCACACAATCGCAGTGTTGTACAGCTTGTTTCATCACCTTTGTGAAGCTGCAGCTCTCTCCGGCTCCCGGAGACGAAGAAGCTGCTTCTTCGCGCAAAGACGATTCTGCCGCTCACAGTGCTCTGCAGAGCACCGTACCTTCGTCTTTAGCCTCTCTTCTCGTCTACATCTTAGCAAAACGCTTTTCCACTCTGTCTGGCAAGGAGAAACTGTGCCAGCACAAAAAACATCTCCCATCGTGTTCTAGAAGCTGCACGGAGGTCTGCCGAGTGTTTTGCAAGAAGAGAAAGAAAGTTGTCCAAAACAGCTTGCAATCCAATGTTCATGTGACTAGAAAAAGCAGGAGAGTGGTCAGGTACTGTTTTCTCTCAGTTGGCAAGCTGCGCACACAATCGCAGTGTTGTACAGCTTGTTTCATCACCTTTGCCAAGTTGCCGCTCACTCCGGCTCCCGGAGACGAAGAAGCTGCTTCTTCGCGCAAAGACGATTCTGCCGCTCACAGTGCTCTGCGGTGTGTGTCTTCTGCCGAAAGAGGCACGGGAGCTGTGCTTACCTCTGCAGAGCACCGTACCTTCGTCTTTAGCCTCTCTTCTCGTCTACATCTTAGCAAAAAGCTTTTCCACTCTGTCTGGCAAGGAGAAATTGTGCCAGCACAGAAAACATCTCCCATCGTGTTCTAGAGGCTGCACGGAGGTCTGCCGAGTGTTTTGCAAGAAGAGAAAGAAAGTTGTCCAAAACAGCTTCCAATCGAATGTTCATGTGAATAGAAAAGGCAGGAGAGTGGTCAGGTACTGTTTTCTCTCAGTTGGCAAGCTGAGCACACAATCGCAGTGTTGTACAGCTTGTTTCATCACCTTTGCCAAGTTGCCGCTCTCTCCGGCTCCCGGAGACGAAGAAGCTGCTTCTTCGCGCAAAGACGATTCTGCCGCTCACAGTGCTCTGCGGTGTGCGTCTTCTGCCGAAAGAGGCACGGGAGCTGTGCTTAGCTCTGCAGAGCACCGTACCTTCGTCTTTAGCCTCTCTTCTCGTCTACATCTTAGCAAAACGCTTTTCCACTCTGTCTGGCAAGGAGAAACTGTGCCAGCACAAAAAACATCTCCCATCGTGTTCTAGAAGCTGCACGGAGGTCTGCCGAGTGTTTTGCAAGAAGAGAAAGAAAGTTGTCCAAAACAGCTTGCAATCCAATGTTCATGTGACTAGAAAAAGCAGGAGAGTGGTCAGGTACTGTTTTCTCTCAGTTGGCAAGCTGCGCACACAATCGCAGTGTTGTACAGCTTGTTTCATCACCTTTGCCAAGTTGCCGCTCACTCCGGCTCCCGGAGACGAAGAAGCTGCTTCTTCGCGCAAAGACGATTCTGCCGCTCACAGTGCTCTGCGGTGTGTGTCTTCTGCCGAAAGAGGCACGGGAGCTGTGCTTACCTCTGCAGAGCACCGTACCTTCGTCTTTAGCCTCTCTTCTCGTCTACATCTTAGCAAAAAGCTTTTCCACTCTGTCTGGCAAGGAGAAATTGTGCCAGCACAGAAAACATCTCCCATCGTGTTCTAGAGGCTGCACGGAGGTCTGCCGAGTGTTTTGCAAGAAGAGAAAGAAAGTTGTCCAAAACAGCTTCCAATCGAATGTTCATGTGAATAGAAAAGGCAGGAGAGTGGTCAGGTACTGTTTTCTCTCAGTTGGCAAGCTGAGCACACAATCGCAGTGTTGTACAGCTTGTTTCATCACCTTTGCCAAGTTGCCGCTCTCTCCGGCTCCCGGAGACGAAGAAGCTGCTTCTTCGCGCAAAGACGATTCTGCCGCTCACAGTGCTCTGCGGTGTGCGTCTTCTGCCGAAAGAGGCACGGGAGCTGTGCTTAGCTCTGCAGAGCACCGTACCTTCGTCTTTAGCCTCTCTTCTCGTCTACATCTTAGCAAAAAGCTTTTCCACTCTGTCTGGCAAGGAGAAACTGTGCCAGCACAGAAAACATCTCCCATCGTGTTCTAGAGGCTGCACGGAGGTCTGCCGAGTGTTTTGCAAGAAGAGAAAGAAAGTTGTCCAAAACAGCTTCCAATCGAATGTTCATGTGAATAGAAAAGGCAGGAGAGTGGTCAGATACTGTTTTCTCTCATTTGGTAAGCTGCGCACACAATCGCAGTTTTGTACAGCTTGTTTCATCACCTTTGCGAAGTTGCCGCTCTCTCCGGCTCCCGGAGACGAAGAAGCTGCTTCTTCGCGCAAAGACGATTCTGCCGCTCACAGTGCTCTGCAGAGCACCGTACCTTCGTCTTTAGCCTCTCTTCTCGTCTACATCTTAGCAAAAAGCTTTTCCACTCTGTCTGGCAAGGAGAAACTGTGCCAGCACAAAAAACATCTCCCATCGTGTTCTAGAAGCTGCACGGAGGTCTGCCGAGTGTTTTGCAAGAAGAGAAAGAAAGTTGTCCAAAACAGCTTGCAATCGAATGTTCCTGTGAATAGAAAAGGCAGGAGAGTGGTCAGGTACTGTTTTCTCTCAGTTGGCAAGCTGCGCACACAATCGCAGTGTTGTACAGCTTGTTTCATCACCTCTGCGAAGTTGCCGCTCTCTCCGGCTCCCGGAGACGAAGAAGCTGCTTCTTCGCGCAAAGACGATTCTGCCGCTCACAGTGCTCTGCGGTGTGAGTCTTCTGCCGAAAGAGGCACGGGAGCTGTGCTTAGCTCTGCAGAGCACCGTACCTTCGTCTTTAGCCTCTCTTCTCGTCTACATCTTAGCAAAAAGCTTTTCCACTCTGTCTGGCAAGGAGAAACTGTGCCAGCACAAAAAACATCTCCCATCGTTTTCTAGAAGCTGCACGGAGGTCTGCCGAGTGTTTTGCAAGAAGAGAAAGAAAGTTGTCCAAAACAGCTTGCAATCCAATGTTCACGTGAATAGAAAAGGCAGGAGAGTGGTCAGGTACTGTTTTCTCTCAGTTGGCAAGCTGCGCACACAATCGCAGTGTTGTACAGCTTGTTTCATCACCTTTGCGAAGTTGCCGCTCTCTCCGGCTGCCGAAAACGAAGAAACTGCTTCTTCGCGCAAAGACGATTCTGCCGCTCACAGTGCTCTGCAGTGTGCGTCTTCTGCCGAAAGAGGCACGGGAGCTGTGCTTAGCTCTGCAGAGCACCGTACCTTCGTCTTTAGCCTCTCTTCTCGTCTACATCTTAGCAAAAAGCTTTTCCACTCTGTCTGGCGAGGAGAAACTGTGCCAGCACTGAAAACATCTCCCATCGTGTTCTAGAGGCTGCACGGAGGTCTGCCGAGTGTTTTGCAAGAAGAGAAAGAAAGTTGTCCAAAACAGCTTCCAATCGAATGTTCATGTGAGTAGAAAAGGCAGGAGAGTGGTCAGGTACTGTTTTCTCTCACTTGGTAAGCTGCGCACACAATCGCAGTTTTGTACAGCTTGTTTCATCACCTTTGCGAAGTTGCCGCTCTCTCCGGCTCCCGGAGACGAAGAAGCTGCTTCTTCGCGCAAAGACGATTCTGCTGCTCACAGTGCTCTGCGGTGTGTGTCTTCTGCCGAAAGAGGCACGGGAGCTGTGCTTAGCTCTGCAGAGCACCGTACCTTCGTCTTTAGACTCTCTTCTCGTCTACATCTTAGCAAAAAGCTTTTCCACTCTGTCTGGCAAGGAGAAACTGTGCCAGCACAAAAAACATCTCCCATCGTGTTCTACAGGCTGCAATGAGTTCAGCAGAGTGCTTTGCAAGAAGAGAAAGAAAGTTGTCCAAAACAGCTTCCAATCGAATGTTCATGTGAATAGAAAAGGCAGGAGAGTGGTCAGGTACTGTTTTCTCTCAGTTGGTAAGCTGCGCACACAATCGCAGTTTTGTACAGCTTGTTTCATCACCTTTGCGAAGTTGCCGCTCTCTCCGGCTCCCGGAGACGAAGAAGCTGCCTCTTCGCGCAAAGACGATTCTGGCGCTCACAGTGCTCTGCAGAGCACCGTACCTTCGTCTTTAGCCTCTCTTCTCGTCTACATCTTAGCAAAAAGCTTTTCCACTCTGTCTGGCAAGGAGAAACTGTGCCAGCACAGAAAACATCTCCCATCGTGTTCTAGAGGCTGCACGGAGGTCTGCCGAGTGTTTTGCAAGAAGAGAAAGAAAGTTGTCCAAAACAGCTTCCAATCGAATGTTCATGTGAATAGAAAAGGCAGGAGAGTGGTCAGATACTGTTTTCTCTCATTTGGTAAGCTGCGCACACAATCGCAGTTTTGTACAGCTTGTTTCATCACCTTTGCGAAGTTGCCGCTCTCTCCGGCTCCCGGAGACGAAGAAGCTGCTTCTTCGCGCAAAGACGATTCTGCCGCTCACAGTGCTCTGCAGAGCACCGTACCTTCGTCTTTAGCCTCTCTTCTCGTCTACATCTTAGCAAAAAGCTTTTCCACTCTGTCTGGCAAGGAGAAACTGTGCCAGCACAAAAAACATCTCCCATCGTGTTCTAGAATCTGCACGGAGGTCTGCCGAGTGTTTTGCAAGAAGAGAAAGAAAGTTGTCCAAAACAGCTTGCAATCGAATATTCATGTGAATAGAAAAGGCAGGAGAGTGGTCAGGTACTGTTTTCTCTCAGTTGGCAAGCTGCGCACACCATCGCACTGTTGTACAGCTTGTTTCATCACCTTTGCGAAGTTGCCGCTCTCTCCGGCTCCCGGAGACGAAGAAGCTGCTTCTTCGCGCAAAGACGATTCTGCCGCTCACAGTGCTCTGCGGTGTGTGTCTTCTGCCGAAAGAGGCACGGGAGCTGTGCTTAGCTCTGCAGAGCGCCGTACCTTCGTCTTTAGCCTCTCTTCTCGTCTACATCTTAGCAAAAAGCTTTTCCACTCTGTCTGGCAAGGAGAAACTGTGCCAGCACAAAAAACATCTCCCATCGTGTTCTAGAGGCTGCACTGAGTACAGCAGAGTTCTTTGCAAGAAGAGAAAGAAAGTTGTCCAAAACAGCTTCCAATCGAATGTTCATGTGAATAGAAAAGGCAGGAGAGTGGTCAGGTACTGTTTTCTCTCAGTTGGCAAGCTGCGCACACAATCGCAGTTTTGTACAGCTTGTTTCATCACCTTTGCCAAGTTGCCGCTCTCTCCGGCTCCCGGGGAGGAAGAAGCTGCTTCTTCGCGCAAAGACGATTCTGCCGCTCACAGTGCTCTGCAGAGCACCGTACCTTCGTCTTTAGCCTCTCTTCTCGTCTACATCTTAGCAAAACGCTTTTCCACTCTGTCTGGCAAGGAGAAACTGTGCCAGCACAAAAAACGTCTCCCATCGTGTTCTAGAGGCTGCACGGAGGTCTGCCGAGTGTTTTGCAAGAAGAGAAACAAAGTTGTCCAAAACAGCTTCCAATCCAATGTTCATGTGACTAGAAAAGGCAGGAGAGTGGTCAGGTACTGTTTTCTCTCAGTTGGCAAGCTGCGCACACAATCGCAGTGTTGTACAGCTTGTTTCATCACCTTTGCCAAGTTGCCGCTCACTCCGGCTCCCGGAGACGAAGAAGCTGCTTCTTCGCGCAAAGACGATTCTGCCGCTCACAGTGCTCTGCGGTGTGTGTCTTCTGCCGAAAGAGGCACGGGAGCTGTGTTAGCTCTGCAGAGCACCGTACCTTCGTCTTTAGCCTCTCTTCTCGTCTACATCTTAGCAAAAAGCTTTTCCACTCTGTCTGGCAAGGAGAAATAGTGCCAGCACAGAAAACATCTCCCATCGTGTTCTAGAGGCTGCACGGAAGTCTGCCGAGTGTTTTGCAAGAAGAGAAAGAAAGTTGTCCAAAACAGCTTCCAATCGAATGTTCATGTGAATAGAAAAGGCAGGAGAGTGGTCAGGTACTGTTTTCTCTCAGTTGGCAAGCTGCGCACACAATCGCAGTGTTGTACAGCTTGTTTAATCACCTTTGCGAAGTTGCCGCTCTCTCCGGCTCCCGGAGACGAAGAAGCTGCTTCTTCGCGCAAAGATGATTCTGCCGCTCACAGTGCTCTGCGGTGTGCGTCTTCTGCCGAAAGAGGCACGGGAGCTGTGCTTACCTCTGCAGAGCACCGTACCTTCGTCTTTAGCCTCTCTTCTCGTCTACATCTTAGCAAAAAGCTTTTCCACTCTGTCTGGCAAGGAGAAACTGTGCCAGCACAAAAAACATCTCCCATCGTGTTCTAGAGGCTGCACGGAGGTCTGCCGAGTGTTTTGCAAGAAGAGAAAGAAAGTTGTCCAAAACAGCTTGCAATCGAATGTTCATGTGATTAGAAAAGGAAGGAGAGTGGTCAGGTACTGTTTTCTCTCAGTTGGCAAGCTGCGCACACAATCGCAGTGTTGTACAGCTTGTTTCATCACCTTTGCGAAGTTGCCGCTCTCTCCGGCTCCCGAAAACGAAGAAGCTGCTTCTTCGCGCAAAGACGATTCTGCCGCTCACAGTGCTCTGCGTTGTGCGGCTTCAGCCGAAAGACGCACGGGAGGGGTGCTTAGCTCTGCAGAGCGCCGTACCTTCGTCTTTAGCCTCTCTTCTCGTCTACATCTTAGCAAAAAGCTTTTCCACTCTGTCTGGCGAGGAGAAACTGTGCCAGCACAGAAAACATCTCCCATCGTGTTCTAGAGGCTGCACGGAGGTCTGCCGAATGTTTTGCAAGAAGAGAAAGAAAGTTGTCCAAAACAGCTTCCAATCGAATGTTCATGTGAATAGAAAAGGCAGGAGACTGGTCAGGTACTGTTTTCTCTCAGTTGGCAAGCTGAGCACACAATCGCAGTGTTGTACAGCTTGTTTCATCACCTTTGCGAAGTTGCCGCTCTCTCCGGCTCCCGGAGACGAAGAAGCTGCTTCTTCGCGCAAAGACGATTCTGCCGCTCACAGTGCTCTGCAGAGCACCGTACCTTCGTCTTTAGCCTCTCTTCTCGTCTACATCTTAGCAAAAAGCTTTTCCACTCTGTCTGGCAAGGAGAAACTGTGCCAGCACAAAAAACATCTCCCATCGTGTTCTAGAGGCTGCACTGAGTTCAGCAGAGTTCTTTGCAAGAAGAGAAAGAAAGTTGTCCAAAACAGCTTGCAATCGAATGTTCATGTGAATAGAAAAGGCAGGAGAGTGGTCAGGTACTGTTTTCTCTCAGTTGGCAAGCTGCGCACACAATCGCAGTTTTGTACAGCTTGTTTCATCACCTTTGCGAAGTTGCCGCTCTCTCCGGCTCCCGGAGACGAAGAAGCTGCTTCTTCGCGCAAAGACGATTCTGCCGCTCACAGTGCTCTGCAGAGCACCGTACCTTCGTCTTTAGCCTCTCTTCTCGTCTACATCTTAGCAAAACGCTTTTCCACTCTGTCTGGCAAGGAGAAACTGTGCCAGCACAAAAAACATCTCCCATCGTGTTCTAGAGGCTGCACGGAGGTCTGCCGAGTGTTTTGCAAGAAGAGAAAGAAAGTTGTCCAAAACAGCTTCCAATCCAATGTTCATGTGAATAGAAAAGGCAGGAGAGTGGTCAGGTACTGTTTTCTCTCAGTTGGCAAGCTGGACACACAATCGCAGTGTTGTACAGCTTGTTTCATCACCTTTGCCAAGTTGCCGCTCTCTCCGGCTCCCGGAGACGAAGAAGCTGCCTCTTCGCGCAAAGACGATTCTGCCGCTCACAGTGCTCTGCGGTGTGTGTCTTCTGCCGAAAGAGGCACGGGAGCTGTGCTTACCTCTGCAGAGCACCGTACCTTCGTCTTTAGCCTCTCTTCTCGTCTACATCATAGCAAAACGCTTTTCCACTCTGTCTGGCAAGGAAAAACTGTGCCAGCACAAAAAACATCTCCCATCGTGTTCTAGAAGCTGCACGGAGGTCTGCCGAGTGTTTTGCAAGAAGAGAAAGAAAGTTGTCCAAAACAGCTTGCAATCCAATGTTCATGTGAATAGAAAAGGCAGGAGAGTGGTCAGGTACTGTTTTCTCTCAGTTGGCAAGCTGCGCACACAATCGCAGTGTTGTACAGCTTGTTTCATCACCTTTGCGAAGTTGCCGCTCTCTCCGGCTCCCGGAGACGAAGATGCTGCTTCTTCGCGCAAAGACGATTCTGCCGCTCACAGTGCTCTGCAGTGTGCGTCTTCTGCGGAAAGAGGCACGGGAGCTGTGCTTAGCTCTGCAGAGCACCGTACCTTCGTCTTTAGCCTCTCTTCTCGTCTTCATCTTAGCAAAAACTTTTCCACTCTGTCTGGCAAGGAGAAACTGTGCCAGCACTGAAAACATCTCCCAACGTGTTCTAGAGGCTGCACGGAGGTCTGCCGAGTGTTTTGCAAGAAGAGAAAGAAAGTTGTCCAAAACAGCTTCCAATCGAATGTTCATGTGAATAGAAAAGGCAGGAGAGTGGTCAGGTACTGTTTTCTCTCAGTTGGCAAGCTGTGCACACAATCGCAGTGTTGTACAGCTTGTTTCATCACCTTTGCCAAGTTGCCGCTCTCTCCGGCTCCCGGAGACGAAGAAGCTGCTTCTTCGCGCAAAGACGATTCTGCCGCTCACAGTGCTCTGTGGTGTGTGTCTTCTGCCGAAAGAGGCACGGGAGCTGTGCTTACCTCTGCAGAGCACCGTACCTTCGTCTTTAGCCTATCTTCTCGTCTACATCTTAGCAAAAAGCTTTTCCACTCTGTCTGGCAAGGAGAAACTGTGCCAGCACAAAAAACATCTCCCATCGTGTTCTAGAAGCTGCACGGAGGTCTGCCGAGTGTTTTGCAAGAAGAGAAAGAAAGTTTTCCAAAACAGCTTCCAATCCAATGTTCATGTGACTAGAAAACGCAGGAGAGTGGTCAGGTACTGTTTTCTCTCAGTTGGCAAGCTGCGCACACAATCGCAGTGTTGTACAGCTTGTTTCATCACCTTTGCGAAGTTGCCGCTCTCTCCGGCTCCCGGAGACGAAGAAGCTGCTTCTTCGCGCAAAGACGATTCTGCCGCTCACAGTGCTCTGCGGTGTGTGTCTTCTGCCGAAAGAGGCACGGGAGCTGTGCTTAGCTCTGCAGAGCACCGTACCTTCGTCTTTAGCCTCTCTTCTCGTCTACATCTTAGCAAAAAGCTTTTCCACTCTGTCTGGCAAGGAGAAACTGTGCCAGCACTGAAAACATCTCCCATCGTGTTCTAGAGGCTGCACGGATGTCTGCCGAGTGTTTTGCAAGAAGAGAAAGAAAGTTGTCCAAAACAGCTTCCAATCGAATGTTCATGTGAATAGAAAAGGCAGGAGAGTGGTCAGGTACTGTTTTCTCTCAGTTGGCAAGCTGCGCACACAATCGCAGTGTTGTACAGCTTGTTTCATCACCTCTGCGAAGTTGCCGCTCTCTCCGGCTCCCGGAGACGAAGAAGCTGCTTCTTCGCGCAAAGACGATTCTGCCGCTCACAGTGCTCTGCAGTGTGCGTCTTCTGCGGAAAGAGGCACGGGAGCTGTGCTTAGCTCTGCAGAGCACCGTACCTTCCTCTTTAGCCTCTCTTCTCGTCTACATCTTAGCAAAAAGCTTTTCCACTCTGTCTGGCAAGGAGAAACGGTGCCAGCACTGAAAACATCTCCCAACGTGTTCTAGAGGCTGCACGGAGGTCTGCCGAGTGTTTTGCAAGAAGGGAAAGAAAGTTGTCCAAAACAGCTTCCAATCGAATGTTCATGTGAATAGAAAAGGCAGGAGAGTGGTCAGGTACTGTTTTCTCTCAGTTGGCAAGCTGCGCACACAATCGCATTGTTGTACAGCTTGTTTCATCACCTTTGCCAAGTTGCCGCTCTCTCCGGCTCCCGGGGACAAAGAAGCTGCTTCTTCGCGCAAAGACGATTCTGCCGCACACAGTGCTCTGCGGTGTGTGTCTTCTGCCGAAAGAGGCACGGGAGCTGTGCTTACCTCTGCAGAGCACCGTACCTTCGTCTTTAGCCTCTCTTCTCGTCTACATCTTAGCAAAAAGCTTTTCCACTCTGTCTGGCAAGGAGAAACTGTGCCAGCACAAAAAACATCTCCCATCGTGTTCTAGAAGCTGCACGGAGGTCTGCCGAGTGTTTTGCAAGAAGAGAAAGAAAGTTGTCCAAAACAGCTTCCAATCCAATGTTCACGTGAATAGAAAAGGCAGGAGAGTGGTCAGGTACTGTTTTCTCTCAGTTGGCAAGCTGCGCACACAATCGCAGTATTGTACAGCTTGTTTCATCACCTTTGCCAAGTTGCCGCTCACTACGGCTCCCGGAGACGAAGAAGCTGCTTCTTCGCGCAAAGACGATTCTGCCGCTCACAGTGCTCTGCGGTGTGCGTCTTCTGCCGAAAGAGGCACGGGAGCTGTGCTTAGCTCTGCAGAGCACCGTACCTTCGTCTTTAGCCTCTCTTCTCGTCTACATCTTAGCAAAAAGCTTTTCCACTCTGTCTGGCAAGGAGAAACTGTGCCAGCACAAAAAACAACTCCCATCGTGTTCTAGAAGCTGCACGGAGGTCTGCCCAGTGTTTTGCAGAAGAGAAACAAAGTTGTCCAAAACGGCTTGCAATCGAATATTCATGTGAATAGAAAAGGCAGGAGAGTGGTCAGGTACTGTTTTCTCTCAGTTGGCAAGCTGCGCACACAATCGCAGTGTTGTACAGCTTGTTTCATCACCTTTGCCAAGTTGCCGCTCTCTCCGGCTCCCGGAGACGAAGAAGCTGCTTCTTCGCGCAAAGACGATTCTGCCGCTCACAGTGCTCTGCGGTGTGTGTCTTCTGCCGAAAGAGGCACGGGAGCTGTGCTTACCTCTGCAGAGCACCGTACCTTCGTCTTTAGCCTCTCTTCTCGTCTACATCTTAGCAAAAAGCTTTTCCACTCTGTCTGGCAAGGAGAAACTGTGCCAGCACAAAAAACATCTCCCATCGTGTTCTAGAGGCTGCACGGAGGTCTGCCGAGTGTTTTGCAAGAAGAGAAAGAAAGTTGTCCAAAACAGATTCCAATCGAATGTTCATGTGAATAGAAAAGGCAGGAGAGTGGTCAGGTACTGCTTTCTCTCAGTTGGCAAGCTGCGCACACAATCGCAGTGTTGTACAGCTTGTTTCATCACCTTTGCGAAGTTGCCGCTCACTACGGCTCCCGGAGACGAAGAAGCTGCTTCTTCGCGCAAAGACGATTCTGCCGCTCACAGTGCTCTGCGGTGTGTGTCTTCTGCCGAAAGAGGCACGGGAGCTGTGCTTAGCTCTGCAGAGCACCGTACCTTCGTCTTTAGCCTCTCTTCTCGTCTACATCTTAGCAAAACGCTTTTCCACTCTGTCTGGCAAGGAGAAACTGTGCCAGCACAGAAAACATCTCCCATCGTGTTCTAGAGGCTGCACGGAGGTCTGCCGAGTGTTTTGCAAGAAGAGAAAGAAAGTTGTCCAAAACAGCTTCCAATCCAATGTTCATGTGACTAGAAAAGGCAGGAGAGTGGTCAGGTACTGTTTTCTCTCACTTGGCAAGCTGCGCACACAATCGCAGTGTTGTACAGCTTGTTTCATCACCTTTGCCAAGTTGCCGCTCACTCCGGCTCCCGGAGACGAAGAAGCTGCTTCTTCGCGCAAAGACGATTCTGCCGCTCACAGTGCTCTGCGGTGTGTGTCTTCTGCCGAAAGAGGCACGGGAGCTGTGCTTACCTCTGCAGAGCACCGTACCTTCGTCTTTAGCCTCTCTTCTCGTCTACATCTTAGCAAAAAGCTTTTCCACTCTGTCTGGCAAGGAGAAATTGTGCCAGCACAGAAAACATCTCCCATCGTGTTCTAGAGGCTGCACGGAGGTCTGCCGAGTGTTTTGCAAGAAGAGAAAGAAAGTTGTCCAAAACAGCTTCCAATCGAATGTTCATGTGAATAGAAAAGGCAGGAGAGTGGTCAGGTACTGTTTTCTCTCAGTTGGCAAGCTGAGCACACAATCGCAGTGTTGTACAGCTTGTTTCATCACCTTTGCCAAGTTGCCGCTCTCTCCGGCTCCCGGAGACGAAGAAGCTGCTTCTTCGCGCAAAGACGATTCTGCCCCTCACAGTGCTCTGCGGTGTGTGTCTTCTGCCGAAAGAGGCACGGGAGCTGTGCTTAGCTCTGCAGAGCACCGTACCTTCGTCTTTAGCCTCTCTTCTCGTCTACATCTTAGCAAAAAGCTTTTCCACTCTGTCTGGCAAGGAGAAACTGTGCCAGCACAAAAAACATCTCCCATCGTGTTCTAGAGGCTGCACTGAGTTCAGCAGAGTTCTTTGCAAGAAGAGAAAGAAAGTTGTCCAAAACAGCTTCCAATCGAATGTTCATGTGAATAGAATAGGCAGGAGAGTGGTCAGGTACTGTTTTCTCTCAGTTGGGAAGCTGCGCACACAATCGCAGTTTTGTACAGCTTGTTTCATCACCTTTGCGAAGTTGCCGCTCTCTCCGGCTCCCGGAGATGAAGAAGCTGCTTCTTCGCGCAAAGACGATTCTGCCGCTCACAGTGCTCTGCAGAGCACCGTCCCTTCGTCTTTAGCCTCTCTTCTCGTCTACATCTTAGCAAAAAGCTTTTCCACTCTGTCTGGCAAGGAGAAACTGTGCCAGCACAAAAAACATCTCCCATCGTGTTCTAGAAGCTGCACGGAAGTCTGCCGAGTGTTTTGCAAGAAGAGAAAAAAAGTTGTCCAAAACAGCTTGCAATCCAATGTTCATGTGAATAGAAAAGGCAGGAGAGTGGTCAGGTACTGTTTTCTCTCAGTTGGCAAGCTGCGCACACAATCGCAGTGTTGTACAGCTTGTTTCATCACCTTTGCCAAGTTGCCGCTCTCTCCGGCTCCCGGAGACGAAGAAGCTGCTTCTTCGTGCAAAGACGATTCTGCCGCTCACAGTGCTCCGCAGTGTGCGTCTTCTGCGGAAAGAGGCACGGGAGCTGTGCTTAGCTCTGCAGAGCACCGTACCTTCGTCTTTAGCCTCTCTTCTCGTCTACATCTTAGCAAAAAGCTTTTCCACTCTGTCTGGCAAGGAGAAACTGTGCCAGCACAGAAAACATCTCCCATCGTGTTCTATAGGCTAGACGGAGGTCTGCCGAGTGTTTTGCAAGAAGAGAAAGAAAGTTGTCCAAAACAGCTTCCAATCGAATGTTCATGTGAATAGAAAAGGCAGGAGAGTGGTCAGGTACTGTTTTCTCTCAGTTGGCAAGCTGCGCACACAATCGCAGTGTTGTACAGCTTGTTTCATCACCTTTGCGAAGTTGCCGCTCACTACGGCTCCCGGAGACGAAGAAGCTGCTTCTTCGCGCAAAGACGATTCTGCCGCTCACAGTGCTCTGCGGTGTGTGTCTTCTGCCGAAAGAGGCCCGGGAGCGGTGCTTAGCTCTGCAGAGCACCGTACCTTCGTCTTTAGCCTCTCTTCTCGTCTACATCTTAGCAAAAAGCTTTTCCACTCTGTCTGGCAAGGAGAAACTGTGCCAGCACAAAAAACATCTCCCATCGTGTTCTAGAGGCTGCACGGAGGTCTGCCGAGTGTTTTGCAAGAAGAGAAAGAAAGTTGTCCAAAACAGCTTGCAATCGCATGTTCATGTGACTAGAAAAGGCAGGAAAGTGGTCAGGTACTGTTTTCTCTCATTTGGTAAGCTGCGCACACAATCGCAGTTTTGTACAGCTTGTTTAATCACCTTTGCGAAGTTGCCGCTCTCTCCGCCTCCCGGAGACGAAGAAGCTGCTTCTTCGCGCAAAGACGATTCTGCCGCTCACAGTGCTCTGCGGTGTGTGTCTTCTGCCGAAAGAGGCACGGGAGCTGTGCTTAGCTCTGCAGAGCACCGTACCTTTGTCTTTTGCCTCTCTTCTCGTCTACATCTTAGCAAAAAGCTTTTCCACTCTGTCTGGCAAGGAGAAACTGTGCCAGCACAAAAAACATCTCCCATCGTTTTCTAGAAGCTGAACGGAGGTCTGCCGAGTGTTTTGCAAGAAGAGAAAGAAAGTTGTCCAAAACAGCTTCCAATCGAATGTTCATGTGAATAGAAAAGGCAGGAGAGTGGTCAGGTACTGTTTTCTCTCACTTGGCAAGCTGCGCACACAATCGCAGTTTTGTACAGCTTGTTTCATCACCTTTGCCAAGTTGCCGCTCTCTCCGGCTCCCGGGGAGGAAGAAGCTGCTTCTTCGCGCAAAGACGATTCTGCCGCTCACAGTGCTCTGCAGAGCACCGTACCTTCGTCTTTAGCCTCTCTTCTCGTCTACATCTTAGCAAAACGCTTTTCCACTCTGTCTGGCAAGGAGAAACTGTGCCAGCACAAAAAACATCTCCCATCGTGTTCTAGAGGCTGCACGGAGGTCTGCCGAGTGTTTTGCAAGAAGAGAAACAAAGTTGTCCAAAACAGCTTCCAATCCAATGTTCATGTGACTAGAAAAGGCAGGAGAGTGGTCAGGTACTGTTTTCTCTCAGTTGGCAAGCTGCGCACACAATCGCAGTGTTGTACAGCTTGTTTCATCACCTTTGCCAAGTTGCCGCTCACTCCGGCTCCCGGAGACGAAGAAGCTGCTTCTTCACGCAAAGACGATTCTGCCGCTCACAGTGCTCTGCGGTGTGTGTCTTCTGCCGAAAGAGGCACGGGAGCTGTGCTTAGCTCTGCAGAGCACCGTACCTTCGTCTTTAGCCTCTCTTCTCGTCTACATCTTAGCAAAAAGCTTTTCCACTCTGTCTGGCAAGGAGAAATTGTGCCAGCACAGAAAACATCTCCCATCGTGTTCTAGAGGCTGCACGGAGGTCTGCCGAGTGTTTTGCAAGAAGAGAAAGAAAGTTGTCCAAAACAGCTTCCAATCGAATGTTCATGTGAATAGAAAAGGCAGGAGAGTGGTCAGGTACTGTTTTCTCTCAGTTGGCAAGCTGCGCACACAATCGCAGTGTTGTACAGCTTGTTTCATCACCTTTGCGAAGTTGCCGCTCTCTCCGGCTCCCGGAGACGAAGAAGCTGCTTCTTCGCGCAAAGATGATTCTGCCGCTCACAGTGCTCTGCGGTGTGTGTCTTCTGCCGAAAGAGGCCCGGGAGCGGTGCTTAGCTCTGCAGAGCACCGTACCTTCGTCTTTAGCCTCTCTTCTCGTCTACATCTTAGCAAAAAGCTTTTCCACTCTGTCTGGCAAGGAGAAACTGTGCCAGCACAAAAAACATCTCCCATCGTGTTCTAGAGGCTGCACGGAGGTCTGCCGAGTGTTTTGCAAGAAGAGAAAGAAAGTTGTCCAAAACAGCTTCCAATCGAATGTTCATGTGATTAGAAAAGGAAGGAGAGTGGTCAGGTACTGTTTTCTCTCAGTTGGCAAGCTGCGCACAAAAGCGCAGTGTTGTACAGCTTGTTTCATCACCTTTGCGAAGTTGCCGCTCTCTCCGGCTCCCGAAAACGAAGAAGCTGCTTCTTCGCGCAAAGACGATTCTGCCGCTCACAGTGCTCTGCGTTGTGCGGCTTCAGCCGAAAGACGCACGGGAGCGGTGCTTAGCTCTGCAGAGCACCGTACCTTCGTCTTTAGCCTCTCTTCTCGTCTACATCTTAGCAAAAAGCTTTTCCACTCTGTCTGGCGAGGAGAAACTGTGCCAGCACAGAAAACATCTCCCATCGTGTTCTAGAGGCTGCACGGAGGTCTGCCGAGTGTTTTGCAAGAAGAGAAAGAAAGTTGTCCAAAACAGCTTGCAATCGAATGTTCATGTGAATAGAAAAGGCAGGAGAGTGGTCAGGTACTGTTTTCTCTCAGTTGGCAAGCTGCGCACACAATCGCAGTGTTGTACAGCTTGTTCCATCACCTTTGCGAAGTTGCCGCACTCTCCGGCTCCCGGAGACGAAGAAGCTGCTTCTTCGCGCAAAGACGATTCTGCCGCTCACAGTGCTCTGCGGTGTGTGTCTTCTGCCGAAAGAGGCACGGGAGCTGTGCTTACCTCTGCAGAGCACCGTACCTTCGTCTTTAGCCTCTCTTCTCGTCTACATCTTAGCAAAAAGCTTTTCCACTCTGTCTGGCAAGGAGAAACTGTGCCAGCACAAAAAACATCTCCCATCGTGTTCTAGAGGCTGCACGGAGGTCTGCCGAGTGTTTTGCAAGAAGAGAAAGAAAGTTGTCCAAAACAGCTTCCAATCCAATGTTCATGTGACTAGAAAACGCAGGAGAGTGGTCAGGTACTGTTTTCTCTCAGTTGGCAAGCTGCACACACAATCGCAGTGTTGTACAGCTTGTTTCATCACCTTTGCGAAGTTGCCGCTCTCTCCGGCTCCCGGAGACGAAGAAGCTGCTTCTTCGCGCAAAGACGATTCTGCCGCTCACAGTGCTCTGCGGTGTGTGTCTTCTGCCGAAAGAGGCACGGGAGCTGTGCTTAGCTCTGCAGAGCACCGTACCTTCGTCTTTAGCCTCTCTTCTCGTCTTCATCTTAGCAAAAAGCTTTTCCACTCTGTCTGGCAAGGAGAAACTGTGCCAGCACAAAAAACATCTCCCATCGTGTTCTAGAGGCTGCACTGAGTTCAGCAGAGTTCTTTGCAAGAAGAGAAAGAAAGTTGTCCAAAACAACTTGCAATCGAATGTTCATGTGAATAGAAAAGGCAGGAGAGTGGTCAGGTACTGTTTTCTCTCACTTGGCAAGCTGCGCACACAATCGCAGTTTTGTACAGCTTGTTTCATCACCTTTGCGAAGTTGCCGCTCTCTCCGGCTCCCGGAGACGAAGAAGCTGCTTCTTCGCGCAAAGACGATTCTGCCGCTCACAGTGCTCTGCAGAGCACCGTACCTTCGTCTTTAGCCTCTCTTCTCGTCTACATCTTAGCAAAACGCTTTTCCACTCTGTCTGGCAAGGAGAAACTGTGCCAGCACAGAAAACATCTCCCATCGTGTTCTAGAGGCTGCACGGAGGTCTGCCGAGTGTTTTGCAAGAAGAGAAAGAAAGTTGTCCAAAACAGCTTCCAATCCAATATTCATGTGACTAGAAAAGGCAGGAGAGTGGTCAGGTACTGTTTTCTCTCAGTTGGCAAGCTGAGCACACAATCGCAGTGTTGTACAGCTTGTTTCATCACCTTTGCCAAGTTGCCGCTCACTCCGGCTCCCGGAGACGAAGAAGCTGCTTCTTCGCGCAAAGACGATTCTGCCGCTCACAGTGCTCTGCGGTGTGTGTCTTCTGCCGAAAGAGGCACGGGAGCTGTGCTTAGCTCTGCAGAGCACCGTACCTTCGTCTTTAGCCTCTCTTCTCGTCTACATCTTAGCAAAAAGCTTTTCCACTCTGTCTGGCAAGGAGAAATTGTGCCAGCACAAAAAACATCTCCCATCGTGTTCTAGAGGCTGCACGGAGGTCTGCCGAGTGTTTAGCAAGAAGAGAAAGAAAGTTGTCCAAAACAGCTTCCAATCGAATGTTCATGTGAATAGAAAAGGCAGGAGAGTGGTCAGATACTGTTTTCTCTCATTTGGTAAGCTGCGCACACAATCGCAGTTTTGTACAGCTTGTTTCATCACCTTTGCGAAGTTGCCGCTCTCTCCGGCTCCCGGAGACGAAGAAGCTGCTTCTTCGCGCAAAGACGATTATGCCGCTCACAGTGCTCTTCAGAGCACCGTACCTTCGTCTTTAGCCTCTCTTCTCGTCTACATCTTAGCAAAAAGCTTTTCCACTCTGTCTGGCAAGGCAAACTGTGCCAGCACAAAAAACATCTCCCATCGTGTTCTAGAAGCTGAACGGAGGTGTGCCGAGTGTTTTGCAAGAAGAGAAATAAAGTTGTCCAAAACAGCTTCCAATCCAATGTTCATGTGACTAGTAAAGGCAGGAGAGTTGTCAGGTACTGTTTTCTGTAATTGGCAAGCTGCGCACGCAATCGCAGTGTTGTACAGCTTGTTTCATCACCTTTGCGAAGCTGCCGCTCTCTCCGGCTCCCGGAGACGTAGAAGCTGCTTCTTCGCGCAAAGACGATTCTGCCCCTCACAGTGCTCTGCGGTGTGCGTCTTCTGCCGAAAGAGGCACGGGAGCTGTGCTTAGCTCTGCAGAGCACCGTACCTTCGTCTTTAGCCTCTCTTCTCGTCTACATCTTAGCAAAAAGCTTTTCCACTCTGTCTGGCAAGGAGAAACTGTGCCAGCACAGAAAACATCTCCCATCGTGTTCTAGAGGCTGCACGGAGGTCTGCCGAGTGTTTTGCAAGAAGAGAAAGAAAGTTGTCCAAAACAGCTTGCAATCGAATATTCATGTGAATAGAAAAGGCAGGAGAGTGGTCAGGTACTGTTTTCTCTCAGTTGGCAAGCTGCGCACACCATCGCACTGTTGTACAGCTTGTTTCATCACCTTTGCGAAGTTGCCGCTCTCTCCGGCTCCCGGAGACGAAGAAGCTGCTTCTTCGCGCAAAGACGATTCTGCCGCTCACAGTGCTCTGCAGTGTGTGTCTTCTGCCGAAAGAGGCACGGGAGCTGTGCTTAGCTCTGCAGAGCACCGTACCTTCGTCTTTAGCCTCTCTTCTCGTCTACATCTTAGCAAAAAGCTTTTCCACTCTGTCTGGCAAGGAGAAACTGTGCCAGCACAAAAAACATCTCCCATCGTGTTCTAGAGGCTGCACTGAGTACAGCAGAGTTCTTTGCAAGAAGAGAAAGAAAGTTGTCCAAAACAGCTTCCAATCGAATGTTCATGTGAATAGAAAAGGCAGGAGAGTGGTCAGGTACTGTTTTCTCTCACTTGGCAAGCTGCGCACACAATCGCAGTTTTGTACAGCTTGTTTCATCACCTTTGCCAAGTTGCCGCTCTCTCCGGCTCCCGGGGAGGAAGAAGCTGCTTCTTCGCGCAAAGACGATTCTGCCGCTCACAGTGCTCTGCAGAGCACCGTACCTTCGTCTTTAGCCTCTCTTCTCGTCTACATCTTAGCAAAACGCTTTTCCACTCTGTCTGGCAAGGAGAAACTGTGCCAGCACAGAAAACATCTCCCATCGTGTTCTAGAGGCTGCACGGAGGTCTGCCGAGTGTTTTGCAAGAAGAGAAACAAAGTTGTCCAAAACAGCTTCCAATCCAATGTTCATGTGACTAGAAAAGGCAGGAGAGTGGTCAGGTACTGTTTTCTCTCAGTTGGCAAGCTGCGCACACAATCGCAGTGTTGTACAGCTTGTTTCATCACCTTTGCCAAGTTGCCGCTCTCTCCGGCTCCCGGAGACGAAGAAGCTGCTTCTTCGCGCAAAGACGATTCTGCCGCTCACAGTGCTCTGCGGTGTGTGTCTTCTGCCGAAAGAGGCACGGGAGCTGTGCTTACCTCTGCAGAGCACCGTACCTTCGTCTTTAGCCTCTCTTCTCGTCTACATCTTAGCAAAAAGCTTTTCCACTCTGTCTGGCAAGGAGAAACTGCGCCAGCACAAAAAACATCTCCCATCGTGTTCTAGAGGCTGCACGGAGGTCTGCCGAGTGTTTTGCAAGAAGAGAAAGAAAGTTGTCCAAAACAGCTTCCAATCGAATGTTCATGTGATTAGAAAAGGAAGGAGAGTGGTCAGGTACTGTTTTCTCTCAGTTGGCAAGCTGCGCACACAATCGCAGTGTTGTACAGCTTGTTTCATCACCTTTGCGAAGTTGCCGCTCTCTCCGGCTCCCGAAAACGAAGAAGCTGCTTCTTCGCGCAAAGACGATTCTGCCGCTCACAGTGCTCTGCGTTGTGCGGCTTCAGCCGAAAGACGCACGGGAGCGGTGCTTAGCTCTGCAGAGCACCGTACCTTCGTCTTTAGCCTCTCTTCTCGTCTACATCTTAGCAAAAAGCTTTTCCACTCTGTCTGGCAAGGAGAAACTGTGCCAGCACTGAAAACATCTCCCATCGTGTTCTAGAGGCTGCACGGAGGTCTGCCGAGTGTTTTGCAAGAAGAGAAAGAAAGTTGTCCAAAACAGCTTGCAATCGAATGTTCATGTGATTAGAAAAGGAAGGAGAGTGGTCAGGTACTGTTTTCTCTCAGTTGGCAAGCTGCGCACACAATCGCAGTGTTGTACAGCTTGTTTCATCACCTTTGCGAAGTTGCCGCTCTCTCCGGCTCCCGAAAACGAAGAAGCTGCTTCTTCGCGCAAAGACGATTCTGCCGCTCACAGTGCTCTGCGTTGTGCGGCTTCAGCCCAAAGACGCACGGGAGCGGTGCTTAGCTCTGCAGAGCACCGTACCTTCGTCTTTAGCCTCTCTTCTCGTCTACATCTTAGCAAAAAGCTTTTCCACTCTGTCTGGCAAGGAGAAACTGTGCCAGCACAAAAAAACATCTCCCATCGTGTTCTAGAGGCTGCACGGAGGTCTGCCGAGTGTTTTGCAAGAAGAGAAAGAAAGTTGTCCAAAACAGCTTCCAATCCAATGTTCATGTGACTAGAAAACGCAGGAGAGTGGTCAGGTACTGTTTTCTCTCAGTTGGCAAGCTGCGCACACAATCGCAGTGTTGTACAGCTTGTTTCATCACCTTTGCCAAGTTGCCGCTCTCTCCGGCTCCCGAAAACGAAGAAGCTGCTTCTTCGCGCAAAGACGATTCTGCCGCTCACAGTGCTCTGCGGTGTGTGTCTTCTGCCGAAAGAGGCACGGGAGCTGTGCTTAGCTCTGCAGAGCACCGTACCTTCGTCTTTAGCCTCTCTTCTCGTCTTCATCTTAGCAAAAAGCTTTTCCACTCTGTCTGGCAAGGAGAAACTGTGCCAGCACAAAAAACATCTCCCATCGTGTTCTAGAGGCTGCACTGAGTTCAGCAGAGTTCTTTGCAAGAAGAGAAAGAAAGTTGTCCAAAACAGCTTGCAATCGAATGTTCATGTGAATAGAAAAGGCAGGAGAGTGGTCAGGTACTGTTTTCTCTCAGTTGGTAAGCTGCGCACACAATCGCAGTTTTGTACAGCTTGTTTCATCACCTTTGCGAAGTTGCCGCTCTCTCCGGCTCCCGGAGACGAAGAAGCTGCTTCATCGCGCAAAGACGATTCTGCCGCTCACAGTGCTCTGCAGAGCACCGTACCTTCGTCTTTAGCCTCTCTTCTCGTCTACATCTTAGCAAAACGCTTTTCCACTCTGTCTGGCAAGGAGAAACTGTGCCAGCACAGAAAACATCTCCCATCGTGTTCTAGAGGCTGCACGGAGGTCTGCCGAGTGTTTTGCAAGAAGAGAAAGAAAGTTGTCCAAAACAGCTTCCAATCCAATGTTCATGTGACTAGAAAAGGCAGGAGAGTGGTCAGGTACTGTTTTCTCTCACTTGGCAAGCTGCGCACACAATCGCAGTGTTGTACAGCTTGTTTCATCACCTTTGCCAAGTTGCCGCTCACTCCGGCTCCCGGAGACGAAGAAGCTGCTTCTTCGCGCAAAGACGATTCTGCCGCTCACAGTGCTCTGCGGTGTGTGTCTTCTGCCGAAAGAGGCACGGGAGCTGTGCTTAGCTCTGCAGAGCACCGTACCTTCGTCTTTAGCCTCTCTTCTCGTCTACATCTTAGCAAAAAGATTTCCACTCTATCTGGCAAGGAGAAATTGTGCCAGCACAGAAAACATCTCCCATCGTGTTCTAGAGGCTGCACGGAGGTCTGCCGAGTGTTTTGCAAGAAGAGAAAGAAAGTTGTCCAAAACAGCTTCCAATCGAATGTTCATGTGAATAGAAAAGGCAGGAGAGTGGTCAGGTACTGTTTTCTCTCAGTTGGCAAGCTGAGCACACAATCGCAGTGTTGTACAGCTTGTTTCATCACCTTTGCGAAGTTGCCGCTCTCTTCGGCTCCCGGAGACGAAGAAGCTGCTTCTTCGCGCAAAGACGATTCTGCCGCTCACAGTGCTCTGCGGTGTGCGTCTTCTGCCGAAAGAGGCACGGGAGCTGTGCTTAGCTCTGCAGAGCACCGTACCTTCGTCTTTAGCCTCTCTTCTCGTCTACATCTTAGCAAAAAGCTTTTCCACTCTGTCTGGCAAGGAGAAATTGTGCCAGCACAGAAAACATCTCCCATCGTGTTCTAGAGGCTGCACGGAGGTCTGCCGAGTGTTTTGCAAGAAGAGAAAGAAAGTTGTCCAAAACAGCTTGCAATCGAATGTTCATGTGAATAGAAAAGGCAGGAGAGTGGTCAGGTACTGTTTTCTCTCAGTTGGCAAGCTGAGCACACAATCGCAGTGTTGTACAGCTTGTTTCATCACCTTTGCGAAGTTGCCGCTCTCTCCGGCTCCCGGAGACGAAGAAGCTGCTTCTTCGCGCAAAGACGATTCTGCCGCTCACAGTGCTCTTCAGAGCACCGTACCTTCGTCTTTAGCCTCTCTTCTCGTCTACATCTTAGCAAAAAGCTTTTCCACTCTGTCTGGCAAGGAGAAACTGTGCCAGCACAAAAAACATCTCCCATCGTGTTCTAGAAGCTGAACGGAGGTGTGCCGAGTGTTTTGCAAGAAGAGAAAAAAAGTTGTCCAAAACAGCTTGCAATCCAATGTTCACGTGAATAGAAAAGGCAGGAGAGTGGTCAGGTACTGTTTTCTCTCACTTGGCAAGCTGCGCACACAATCGCAGTGTTGTACAGCTTGTTTCATCACCTTTGCGAAGCTGCCGCTCTCTCCAGCTCCCGGAGACGAAGAAGCTGCTTCTTCGCGCAAAGACGATTCTGCCCCTCACAGTGCTCTGCGGTGTGCGTCTTCTGCCGAAAGAGGCACGGGAGCTGTGCTTAGCTCTGCAGAGCACCGTACCTTCGTCTTTAGCCTCTCTTCTCGTCTTCATCTTAGCAAAAAGCTTTTCCACTCTGTCTGGCAGGGAGAATCTATGCCAGCACAAAAAGCATCTCCCATCGTGTTCTAGAGGCTGCACTGAGTTCAGCAGAGTTCTTTGCAAGAAGAGAAAGAAAGTTGTCCAAAACAGCTTCCAATCCAATGTTCATGTGAATAGAAAAGGCAGGAGAGTGGTCAGGTACTGTTTTCTCTCACTTGGCAAGCTGCGCACACAATCGCAGTTTTGTACAGCTTGTTTCATCACCTTTGCGAAGTTGCCGCTCTCTCCGGCTCCCGGAGACGAAGAAGCTGCTTCTTCGCGCAAAGACGATTCTGCCGCTCACAGTGCTCTGCAGAGCACCGTACCTTCGTCTTTAGCCTCTCTTCTCGTCTACATCTTAGCAAAACGCTTTTCCACTCTGTCTGGCAAGGAGAAACTGTGCCAGCACAGAAAACATCTCCCATCGTGTTCTAGAGGCTGCACGGAGGTCTGCCGAGTGTTTTGCAAGAAGAGAAAGAAAGTTGTCCAAAACAGCTTCCAATCCAATATTCATGTGACTAGAAAAGGCAGGAGAGTGGTCAGGTACTGTTTTCTCTCAGTTGGCAAGCTGAGCACACAATCGCAGTGTTGTACAGCTTGTTTCATCACCTTTGCCAAGTTGCCGCTCACTCCGGCTCCCGGAGACGAAGAAGCTGCTTCTTCGCGCAAAGACGATTCTGCCGCTCACAGTGCTCTGCGGTGTGTGTCTTCTGCCGAAAGAGGCACGGGAGCTGTGCTTAGCTCTGCAGAGCACCGTACCTTCGTCTTTAGCCTCTCTTCTCGTCTACATCTTAGCAAAAAGCTTTTCCACTCTGTCTGGCAAGGAGAAATTGTGCCAGCACAAAAAACATCTCCCATCGTGTTCTAGAGGCTGCACGGAGGTCTGCCGAGTGTTTAGCAAGAAGAGAAAGAAAGTTGTCCAAAACAGCTTCCAATCGAATGTTCATGTGAATAGAAAAGGCAGGAGAGTGGTCAGATACTGTTTTCTCTCATTTGGTAAGCTGCGCACACAATCGCAGTTTTGTACAGCTTGTTTCATCACCTTTGCGAAGTTGCCGCTCTCTCCGGCTCCCGGAGACGAAGAAGCTGCTTCTTCGCGCAAAGACGATTATGCCGCTCACAGTGCTCTTCAGAGCACCGTACCTTCGTCTTTAGCCTCTCTTCTCGTCTACATCTTAGCAAAAAGCTTTTCCACTCTGTCTGGCAAGGCAAACTGTGCCAGCACAAAAAACATCTCCCATCGTGTTCTAGAAGCTGAACGGAGGTGTGCCGAGTGTTTTGCAAGAAGAGAAATAAAGTTGTCCAAAACAGCTTCCAATCCAATGTTCATGTGACTAGTAAAGGCAGGAGAGTTGTCAGGTACTGTTTTCTGTAATTGGCAAGCTGCGCACCGCAATCGCCGTGTTGTACAGCTTGTTTCATCACCTTTGCGAAGCTGCCGCTCTCTCCGGCTCCCGGAGACGTAGAAGCTGCTTCTTCGCGCAAAGACGATTCTGCCCCTCACAGTGCTCTGCGGTGTGGCGTCTTCTGCCGAAAGAGGCACGGGAGCTGTGCTTAGCTCTGCAGAGCACCGTACCTTCGTCTTTAGCCTCTCTTCTCGTCTACATCTTAGCAAAAAGCTTTTCCACTCTGTCTGGCAAGGAGAAACTGTGCCAGCACAGAAAACATCTCCCATCGTGTTCTAGAGGCTGCACGGAGGTCTGCCGAGTGTTTTGCAAGAAGAGAAAGAAAGTTGTCCAAAACAGCTTGCAATCGAATATTCATGTGAATAGAAAAGGCAGGAGAGTGGTCAGGTACTGTTTTCTCTCAGTTGGCAAGCTGCGCACACCATCGCACTGTTGTACAGCTTGTTTCATCACCTTTGCGAAGTTGCCGCTCTCTCCGGCTCCCGGAGACGAAGAAGCTGCTTCTTCGCGCAAAGACGATTCTGCCGCTCACAGTGCTCTGCAGTGTGTGTCTTCTGCCGAAAGAGGCACGGGAGCTGTGCTTAGCTCTGCAGAGCACCGTACCTTCGTCTTTAGCCTCTCTTCTCGTCTACATCTTAGCAAAAAGCTTTTCCACTCTGTCTGGCAAGGAGAAACTGTGCCAGCACAAAAAACATCTCCCATCGTGTTCTAGAGGCTGCACTGAGTACAGCAGAGTTCTTTGCAAGAAGAGAAAGAAAGTTGTCCAAAACAGCTTCCAATCGAATGTTCATGTGAATAGAAAAGGCAGGAGAGTGGTCAGGTACTGTTTTCTCTCACTTGGCAAGCTGCGCACACAATCGCAGTTTTGTACAGCTTGTTTCATCACCTTTGCCAAGTTGCCGCTCTCTCCGGCTCCCGGGGAGGAAGAAGCTGCTTCTTCGCGCAAAGACGATTCTGCCGCTCACAGTGCTCTGCAGAGCACCGTACCTTCGTCTTTAGCCTCTCTTCTCGTCTACATCTTAGCAAAACGCTTTTCCACTCTGTCTGGCAAGGAGAAACTGTGCCAGCACAGAAAACATCTCCCATCGTGTTCTAGAGGCTGCACGGAGGTCTGCCGAGTGTTTTGCAAGAAGAGAAACAAAGTTGTCCAAAACAGCTTCCAATCCAATGTTCATGTGACTAGAAAAGGCAGGAGAGTGGTCAGGTACTGTTTTCTCTCAGTTGGCAAGCTGCGCACACAATCGCAGTGTTGTACAGCTTGTTTCATCACCTTTGCCAAGTTGCCGCTCTCTCCGGCTCCCGGAGACGAAGAAGCTGCTTCTTCGCGCAAAGACGATTCTGCCGCTCACAGTGCTCTGCGGTGTGTGTCTTCTGCCGAAAGAGGCACGGGAGCTGTGCTTACCTCTGCAGAGCACCGTACCTTCGTCTTTAGCCTCTCTTCTCGTCTACATCTTAGCAAAAAGCTTTTCCACTCTGTCTGGCAAGGAGAAACTGCGCCAGCACAAAAAACATCTCCCATCGTGTTCTAGAGGCTGCACGGAGGTCTGCCGAGTGTTTTGCAAGAAGAGAAAGAAAGTTGTCCAAAACAGCTTCCAATCGAATGTTCATGTGATTAGAAAAGGAAGGAGAGTGGTCAGGTACTGTTTTCTCTCAGTTGGCAAGCTGCGCACACAATCGCAGTGTTGTACAGCTTGTTTCATCACCTTTGCGAAGTTGCCGCTCTCTCCGGCTCCCGAAAACGAAGAAGCTGCTTCTTCGCGCAAAGACGATTCTGCCGCTCACAGTGCTCTGCGTTGTGCGGCTTCAGCCGAAAGACGCACGGGAGCGGTGCTTAGCTCTGCAGAGCACCGTACCTTCGTCTTTAGCCTCTCTTCTCGTCTACATCTTAGCAAAAAGCTTTTCCACTCTGTCTGGCAAGGAGAAACTGTGCCAGCACTGAAAACATCTCCCATCGTGTTCTAGAGGCTGCACGGAGGTCTGCCGAGTGTTTTGCAAGAAGAGAAAGAAAGTTGTCCAAAACAGCTTGCAATCGAATGTTCATGTGATTAGAAAAGGAAGGAGAGTGGTCAGGTACTGTTTTCTCTCAGTTGGCAAGCTGCGCACACAATCGCAGTGTTGTACAGCTTGTTTCATCACCTTTGCGAAGTTGCCGCTCTCTCCGGCTCCCGAAAACGAAGAAGCTGCTTCTTCGCGCAAAGACGATTCTGCCGCTCACAGTGCTCTGCGTTGTGCGGCTTCAGCCCAAAGACGCACGGGAGCGGTGCTTAGCTCTGCAGAGCACCGTACCTTCGTCTTTAGCCTCTCTTCTCGTCTACATCTT